>NC_067413.1:81323468-81653914 GCF_009764475.1 Pristis pectinata
AAATTAAGGTAAGAAAAAGTAGAGAGGGGAGGAAAGAACCAAAAGCAATGTATGTGATGGGGTGGAAGAGAGGAGAAATTAGATAGAAAAAGGGGATCAAAAGGGTCTGGTAATGGGAAAACAAGAAAGCAAAAGGTGGTTCCAGACGAGATGCAGCTTTGAGTACCAGAATCATTGGCAAAAGTCATGCTAGTAGAATGGGAGCAATAGTTATGATCTGAAATTGTTGAACACAATGGCCTGTGGAGTTTTCTCTTTGATATGTGCCTGCAAGCTTTGGTGCAGAGGCTTGTTGAGGTTCCTACCACTTACAGTATGGGAGCTGCTCTCAATCCTGCACCGACCTTAACCTGACACAGATCTGTGAGTCCGTACACTAGAATAGGGATTGCAGGGCTATGAGGAATATGGGTAAACATACAGCAGGTTACATCTTTTAATAATTATCTGTGGTTGCTTTCATGTTTTTAATCATTTAAAAGCATTGGTGTTAGTTGATTTTTGTTCCTTTTATTTAATTGTTTCATTTTTAGTACTTTTTGATCGCTTTGCAATGTCAGAGTCATTCTGAAGGATTGAAAAACCTTGACAGTTTTGACAGACAGCAAAGGTGGCGCCGGGATTTTGAAATTTGTCAAAAGCTTCTGGAGGAGTTTTGTGGATGGGGCTTGTGCAGGCTCACACACACAACGCTAGAGTCCATGCCACCACTCAGGGCCTCACCATGCAGCTCCAGAACACTCTGTGCTAGGGAGATCAGCCTTCCAGATCTGGGAAGAGTATGTTCTGGAGAATGGAGAATGCAGGTGTCGAGTTCCAGCCATGCGACACCTTCAGGAAAATCTTGACCATTAGCTTCTTTTCTCTCTCTACAGTTGCTGTTTGACCTGTTATATATTTTCTGCAATTTTCTGCAAACTTGTTATATATTTTCTGCAGTCTACAATAAATTTTTGTTTTTATTATAAGAGGGAATACATGGAACATATAGGGGAATTAATAGCTGAAGTCTGTTGTTATTCTGAGCAATCTTACATTCTTATCTTACTATCTATAGACACTAATGTATTAGTGCACTAATGTACTTAGTGAACTGGAGACACAGTTTGATTGTACTCTAACCCTGGTGCTTTTCTGTAATGATGAAAATCATAAAGCAAATCTTAACCTTTCCTATTTTTAGCTTGCCTTTAAATGAGTTCATCTCAAATTCACGCATACACTACTTTAACTCAGTCATTATGCATTTGACAAACTTTATTTTACTGGGGTTAAAGTCCTTTGTGGACTATTTATTTCAAACAGAGTAATGACTTTGTTAAATTAGCAAACACATGACTGACTAATTGCATGAAAAATAGCATACGGAGGAATTTCAAACCCAGCAAAACAAAGTACTGATTCCAAAATGGAATATGATATGCAATTTTACTCTCGGTCTCCAATATATCAAAACACAAGCTTATTAAAAGCAAAGGCGACTACAATAAACAAAGTCTAAAAATGTGGTATGGCTTTTAAAAGTAAACATTGATGAGTTGTTAGTTTATATTTTAAGGCGAGGTCACTGAATAAGGACAGTTTTTCATTTAGGTTGGATGGTATTTGAATTACATTAATTGCCAGTATCATACTACACTAGCCATAGATGGCTGTTAGCTGTTAAAGACAAAAATAGTCTCATAATATCTAAGAATACATTTAAAAAGAGTCATCTTAGTAGCTAGTCCACTTTGTAAAACTATATTGTGGCTGGTTCATGGATAATACAGTCATACCATTTGGTCCAAGCTCATTAAAATCACAGTGCACCTATTGTGTTAATGTTTCCTTATGTGGCAGACCTGACAACTGACATTTACTTCTGATTTGATAAGAATCTGTCCATTAATCAGAATGAGAAAGGCATAAATTGTAAAGCTGATTAAAAAAAGCCTTCCCAGCCATACCTCTTCCAACTGTAAAAGAATTGCATGCTTCAGCTTGTATTAGTTGAACACACTATCTCTGTGGTTCCTCTGAAAATATATGTGCTGCCAAAAACACCATTACGAAGACAGAAAAGGAATCTCAAGTTACACCTGAAGCTTATATATAAACCTTGAATCACCACAATGTTCTTGTCTGGGAAATGATTCAAAAACGTTACCTCATTACATCAAGAACAATAGGATTGGCCCCTAATCCAGATAGAATGGAAAGACAAAAAAGGGTGGTTCTAATGGGTTTCACAATTCAAACAGATTAATACTTGCCTTGTGCACCTTGCGAAATGTTGGCCTGGATTTTGCTCAGTGTGGCCTTCTGGCTGCATTCATTAGTTGGCATCCCCACTACCCTTCACTTCAAAGTCCAGATGCAGAAGCTGAACTAGCTGTCCAATGGCACCCTTGATTTGATGGGTGAAACCCAACAGGACACCAGGGCTTCACAAGACAGAATCAGGAAATGTGGCAAGCCAGAAGGTCTCCCACCCCACCCACTTTGCTCTCTACCAAACCTGTCAAGCTTTTGGAAAACCTTTGAATGTCCCTGACATTCAGCAGCATTCAAAAATTATTACAAAGAATCAAAATGGCTAAAAAGTAAAAAAAAATGTTTGGATGTACATTCTCCAAAGTACCAAGCTAAGAAGCAAGATTTGATCTGATTCTCAATAGCTAGGGGTAATTTAAGTGCATTGCAAATAATTGAAGCGTTTCTTCTGCAGGGGCAAGGGGAGGGGGATCAACTAATAATTTCTGCTTAGATAATGGACAAATTGTTTGAGAATATTATAAATGATAATTCATCTGTGAATTTATACAATTGTTGGGGTCCTTTGTCTGATCGAGGACAAGGTTCAGGATATTCATATTGGCTACAATCTTTACCTCCTCACCATAAAAGTAGAGAAAATTGTCAAGTCATTTTACCTTAATCCATGGTTGAGAAACCATGGAGCTGGGTACAATGTGAATTTTACATCTGATCAATATTAAGAGTCACATGTACATCGAAACACACAGTGCAATGCATCTTTTGCGTAGTGTTCTGGGGGTAGCCTGCAAGTGTCACCACGCTTCCGGCACCAACATAGCATGCCCACAACTTCCTAACCCGTACGTCTTTGGAATGTGGGAGGAAACCGGAGCACCCGGAGGAAACCCACGCAGACATGGGGAGAACGTACAAACTCCTTACAGACAGCGGCTGGAATTGAACCCAGATCGCTGGTGCTGTAATAGCATTATGCTAACCACTACACTACCGTGCCTGCCCACTTTACACTTTATTGACCTGCATAGAAAACCACATCTGTGGGGGGGGGGGGGGGGGGGGGAAGGAATTTTCAATTTTTTAGGCCAAGATCCTGCATCATGACTGAGAGAGGGAAGATAGCCAGTATAATGGGAAGAAGGGGAAGGGTGAGACTGAAGTCGGTAGGTAATAGGTGATAGAGGAGGAATGGCATAGAGTGCCTCACACTCAATGTCAGCAAGACCAAGGAACTGATTGTGGACTTCAGGAAGGGGAAGTCGGGAGAGCACACACCATTCCTCATTAAGGGGTCAATGATGGAAAGGGTGAGCACCTTCAAGCTCCTGGGCGTCAACATCTCAGAGGATCTAGCCTGGGCCCAACACATTGATACAGTCATAAAGAAAGCATGCCAGCAGCTCTACTTCGTTAGGAGTTTGAGGAGATTTGGTATGTCACCAAAGACTCTTACAAATTTCTATAGGTGTACGGTGGAGAGCATTCTGACTGGTTGCACTGGTTGGAGCCTGGTATGGAGGCTCCAATGCACAGCATCACAAGAGGCTGTAGAGGCTTGTAGACTCAGCCAACTCCATCATGGGCACAACCTTCCCCACCATCGAGGACATCTTCAAGAGGCAGTGCCTCAAGATGGTGGCATCCATCATTAAGGACCATCACTATCCGGGATATGACCTCTTCTTGTTACTACCATCGGGAAGATGGTACAGGAGCCTGGAGACCCACACTCAAGGTTTTGGAACAGCTTCTTCCCCTCCACCATCAGATTTCTGAATGATCCATGAATTTGTGAACGCTACTTCATTATTCCTTTTATTTGCACTATTTATTTATTTTGTAATTTATACTAATTTTATGTCTTTACACTGTACTGCTGCTGCAAAGCAACACATTTCATTGACATATAAGTCAGTGATAATAAACCTGATTCTGATTCTGAGTGAGGGATGACGAGTAGAAGGAGCTCAGAGGTGGAGGAGGAGGGGTGGAGTTAGGGGATAGATGAAGGTGGGTGATAAGTGGAAGCAGACAAGGAGAAGAATGGGCAGGTGGAGCCAGGTGTGGGGAGGGGACGGTGAAGGTGGAGACGGCTCAGAGGGTGATCAGCAGAAACACAAAGGCTCCCAGTGCTGGCATCTGATACTGTAAGTAAGGAAGGTGATAATGGAAGTCATTAAGGGAGAGGTGAAGGGCAGATGGAACAAGGTGGGGGAGGGGAATGAAAATCGGTGATGGGGGGCTTGATGGGGGTGCATATGGTAAAGGGAACAAAAATCGGAGGACCAGAGGTGGATTGGAAGGAGAGAGAGAGGGGCAGGAGATAAAGGTTACCTGAAATAGGAAAATTCCTACCACTGGGTTGTAGACTACCCAGTCAGAATATGAGGCATTGTTCTTCTAGCTTACATTGGGCCTGACCCTGGCTGTGGAGAAGGTCAAGGATGGACAGGTCAGTGTGGGAATGGGAAGGGGAGTTGAACTGGCATGTAAACAGGAGGTTAGGATGAGTACTGTGGACAGAGCGCAGATGCTCTGCGAACCGATTGCCTAGTCTGTGCTTGGTCTTGCCAATGTAGACAAGGCCACATCAAGAGCACCGAATGCAGTAGACGAAGTTGGAGGAGGTGCTCATGAATCTTTACCTCACTTGAAAGGGTTGTTTAGGTCCCTGGATGGTGGTGAGGGAGGAGTTGTAGGAACAACTATTACACTTCCTACACTTGTAGGGGAATGTGCTAGGAGTCAGCAAGGGGTGAGTGAGGAGAGATGACCAGACCAGGGAGTCACTGAGAGAGTGGTCCCTGAAGAAGGTGGAAAGAGGTGGGGAGAGGAAGATGTGGTGAGTGGTGGGATCCTACGGCAGCTGGTGGAAACGACAAAGGGTGATGTGCTAGATACGGAAATAGAGGTGAGGATTAGGGGAACTCCTATCCCTGTTCTGTTTGGGGGGTGGGTGGGGTGAGGGCAGAAGTCCCGGAAATAGAGGGAATGCAAGATCGGGTTCCATCAATGACAGTAGAAGGGAAGCCACATTTCCAGAAAATGGAGGATATTTTGGATATCCTGGAATGGAAGGCCTCACCTTAGGCACAGATGTGGCAGAGACAGAGAAAAAAAGGGTTGGCATCCTTACAGGAGACAGGGTGGGAAGAGGTGTAGTCAAGGTAGCTGTGGGACTCAATGGGTTTTCAGTAAATGTCAGTGCATAGTTTGCCACCTCAGATGGAGACAGAGAGATCCAGAAAAGGGAGAGATGTGTCAGAAGTGGTCAAGGTAAAATTGAGAGCAGGGTGGAAATTAGAAGCGAAGGTGATAAAATTGACAAGTTCTGCATGGGTGCAGGAAGCAGCACCAATGTGGTTGTTCTTGTAATGGAGAAAGAGTTGAGGAGTGGTACCAGGGAAGGTTTGGAACAAGGACTGTTCCACATAGCCAACGAAGAGACAGACATAGCTAGGGCTCATGCATGTGCCCATAGCTATGCCTTTGATTTGTAGAAAGTGAGAACAATCAGAAGAGAAGTTATTCAGGGCAAGAATGGATTCTGCCGGTTGGATAGAAGTGTTGGTGGAGGGGAACTGGTTGGATCTTTTTTTGCAGAAAGAAGCAGGGGGCTTTACGACCTTCCTGATGGAGGTGGAGGTGTACAAAGACTGGATGTCCATAGTGAAGATGAGGCAGTGGGGACTGGGGAATCGGAATTTGTCAAAATGGTGGAAGGTGTCCTGGATGTAGGTGGCAAGTGACTGGACGAGGGGAGAGAGGATAGAGTCAAGGTACGAGGAGATAAGTTCAGTGGGGCAAGAGCAGGCAGAACAAGAACATATAGGGACAGTGCTGTTTGTGGATCTTGGGTAAGAGATAGGAGTGGGTAATTTGGGCACTATCAAGTTGGAGGCTGTGGAGGGGAGACCTCCTGATGTGATGAGGTTTGTGACAGTGCGGGAGACAGTGGCCTGGATTTTGTCGGTGGGGTCGTGGTCTAGGGGTAGGTATGAGGAGGTGTCCGAGAGCTGCCGTCTCGCCTCAGGTCGGTCCACCAGACTGCAATGGCACTGGCCTTGTCTGCGGGCTTGATAACTAGGTTGGGATTGGTGCAAAGGGAATGGAGTGCTGTGTGTTCAGACGGGGTGAGGCTGTAGTGGGTGGGGGAAGTGGGGATGTGGAGGCAGTTGATGTCACAACGGCAGTTGGAAATGAAATGGTTGAGAGAGGGTAACAGGCCTGAAGGGGCGTCCAAGTGGCCGGGGAGTAGGGTTGAGGACTCCTCGCCAAAGAAATAGGCACGGAGGTGGAGGCGTCAGGAGAAGTGCCCGACGTCATGATGGGTCTGGTCCTTCTGCCTTTGTTCCCTTTCCCATACTCCCCCTCCAGCCCCCCCCCCATCATCCATTGTCATCCCTGTTCTGGTTCCATCCACCTACCACCCACACACTTCACTCAGCAGTTCCACTCTCCTGTCTGACTCCATCTGCCCTTCATCTCTCCCTCATGTGGCTCCCATATTCACCTTCCTCGCTTAACAGATTCTGGCACTTGTAGGCTTTGTGTCCTCGTTTGTCACCCTTCAGCTTCTGCCCAAGATAGATAAGATAAGATTTCTTTATTAGTCACATGTACATCGAAACACACAGTGAAATACATTTCTTTGCGTAGTGTTCTGGCGGCAGCCCGCAAGAGTCGCCACGCTTCCGGCGCCAACATAGCACGCCCACAACTTCCTAACTCGCACGTCTTTGGAATGTGGGAGGAAACCGGAGCACCTGGAGGAAACCCACGCAGACACGCTCACCTTCTTCCTCCCCTCCCCTCATCAAACTCCATTTGCCATTTTTTGTCCTTGTCTACTTCCAACTATCACCCCCTGCCACTGCCTCCCAGCTCTACCCCTCCTCTCCCCCACCTGGCTCTTATTGCTCATCACTCCTCATTCCTCCTCAGTCCACCAATCACCTACCGGCTCCTGTCTCACCCCTCCCCCTCTCCTCTTTACACCGGATGTCTTCTCTCTCCACTCTCAGTCCCGATGCAGGGTCTCGACCTGAAACGGTGACAATGCCTTTGCCCCCACAGATGCTACATTGAGTTCCTCCAGCAGTTTGCTTTTTGTTCCAGATTCCAGCACCTGCAGTCTCTTGCATCTCCAGATGTAACATAAGCTTTGCAGCTGATGCTCAACTCCAGTGGGTTAGGTTAAAGTTGCCACTGAGTGACAAGTAGATACTGCCCCCCAATGACAACAACCTCAGGGGACATCATGCCTGAAGCCGATTGTATCTTTATCAGATTGAGACAGATAGACATTTATTCATCAGTGAACTGCCTGCTGACTTTTACTGCTCTTTCTGGCAAAGCACATACAATGGAAGGTCGAATGGGGGCAATTTTATTTTCAGCATGATCAATGTAATAATACTTTTGGACATTGCGACGCTGTTCCCATTGAAAGATTCAGGAATGTACTCGTTTAACAGTTTTGTTATGAGCAACTTGCTGGTAGAATTTAGTTCCTTTGTAGGTAGCTATTCATAACTAGGGTGTGATTAGCTAAATGAAGCAGTTTTTCCAATGGTGGTCCCAAATCCTTTCACTCCTGTTCAGCTGAATTATAGCTGAGTTCTGATTACTGATTATTACCACCAGATGACAAGTAGAAAAATAGTCGGACTACAGCACTATCAAATCTCAAAGCAATAATCACATAGTGATTGAGAAGATTGGCTTATTACAGTACAGTCATATTGATAATTGCTTTTTTCTTTTTTTTTACAGCCCAGTGTAAGATGTATTCAAACACCAATCATTTTCAGTTGTGAGTATATGCACCATCACTTTCTTCAGGATTGTATTAAAGAGGAAGAATATCTGGGGACAACATTCTGTAAACAAATTTAGAATCTTCATGGACAAATGAAGCAATCACTGACAATGTATCACATAGTATCAATGATTCCATTTAGCATTTCAATTTTATTAGTTCTCATTTTAGTTTTGAAGAAAGTGAACCCTCCCTTCCTGTTAAGAAACAAGCACTGAAAAGTAGTTCAGACTTCAATTTCCAATTCAAATAGGAGGCCTCTTCCCGGGTAAAACAGATGGTGTTTTCCTCCTTGTCTAATTTCTGTGCAGCATTTAACCAAAGCACTTTGCAGATCTCATATTCACTGTTGTAGTTAAAAGATGTTTTTGTGGATTTGAAAGTGTATGTGTAATTCTATTCTTACTGGCATTTCTCGCATGCATTTGAAGAAGTTACAGCAGCGTACATATATACTTGGGAAGAAATTTCAGGTTAATGTTTGGTATCCTCAGTGATGATGGAAACATTTCTTCACCGATTAACACTGACATTTCTATGCTACATTATTCAACAGATTTTATTAATATCCATTGTTCACATTTTAAATCTGCACAACGGCTTTTGCCAATTCTTAGTCTAGGGTAATGAAATGACAGTGTCTTTTTTAATTTTCAGCATCCAGAACATTGAGCTAGGTTCTTTACCTACACAAAGAAAATGACCTCAGTCAAGGCACCAAATGCAAGGTCTACTCATTCCTTGATCTGTTTAAAACCCAAATATCAATACTAAACAGATTGGTTCATCTCATAAACCCAGTGCAATCACAAACAGGATGACAAAACTAATATGTCAATATTAACCTGCAAACACTGAGGAATCAAATTATCCTTATATGCTATTATGCTTCATAACAAAAAGGTGGACTCTTGATAATAAAGGTTTCAGAAACAATACATATATGTACACGTGAGTTTATGAAGAGGAGAGAGTGAGCAAAGGAATCTAAACTGCTGCTAATTTTATTAACACCAGGTGGCATTATGCCTGCACGACATCACAGTTGATTTGTGCAATAGTCCTCTCTGCCTTCAATATCCAAACACATTGCTGTATCCAAGCGAATATACAAGGCATGACTTAATGCAGATGCAGTTAAAGATCCAGTTCAGAACTATCTACCTTTTCTCCAGTGTCAAAAGACTTGATGAAAATGTTCACGTTTTCCACATAACCCAAATTCTCAACGTATGTTTACATGAGGGTTAGGAAACGTGTTGACGTTTCATTGTCAAGAGATTTTGCGAATGGTGCTGGTACAGTCTGGCAAAGTCTATCATGAAAGCACTGCTTTGCAGAAACAAAACCTGGAAGTTCTAGGATAAGTCAACTGGCTATACATTGCATAAACACAATTTATGGGGCTCTGTTGTCAATATAATTGGCAAGTCTTAGTAAATGTTTGTTGAATGTATTAGCAAGTAATTAAGTCTATCCATGATTCTTTACTCAACACGGTTCACAGTAGATATCACTAATACCTAAATATATTGTAAAGGTCACATTAAAAGATTATGGGAGTCATATAGGGTAAGTCATATAGTCATAAAAGGGTAATCTTTTTCCCATGATAGGTGCATCAAAGGAGGGCATTGTTCTAAGGTGAGAGGTAGGAGATTTAAGGAGCTTCTCAGGGGTAATTTTTTACATGGAGAGTAGTTGACATCTGGGACTGCTGCCAGAGGAGGTGGTGGAATCCGACACAATTAATCCATTTAAGAGGCACTTAGACAGATACTTAGGTCAGCAAGGCATAGAAGGATAGGGTCCTAATATGGGCAAATGGGATTAGTGTAGATGGGCAAAAAGGTTGGCATGGACGTGGTGGGCCAAAGGGCCTGTTTCAGTGCTGTACAACACTATGACCCTGTAACTCTAAAATCAGTTTACACACCCCAACACCATCCACCAAAAACAATCCTTCCTCACTCAGTAAGTGAAAGAAAAACAGAAGAGAGCTAAAGCATGACTGGATATGTGTGAAATACAGACTGGCTAGCCTACATTGCTATTCCTAAATAAGAAAAAAAATGCTTCACCTCTCAAGCACAATGTAGCCCAATAATGGCTTGGTTTCTTTCTCACACAAGGTAGACCTATTTGCTAGAGAGGTGAGCTAGAATCTGCTTTTAATGGAAACTGGAATTTCCCCACAGCAAATGATAGATGAAAGGGCTGTTTGCTGAGAGACCTCTTACACCCCAGTGGTTGTTGTTAGGTTACCTAATTAGAGGATCCATTCAGCAGCTACATCACACTGGCTAAAGAGAAAGGGGAATGCAAAACAACTGACGTGACAACTTGCAGATAAAGGACCGCAGTGCACAAAACAGAGGTTTAATAGGTAAGACCCAAAGAAAAGCAGCTTTCAAATTAGCCGTGTTCTTTTAATTCAGAGATCTGCAGGTCACCACCACTCAGTTTGCTTCCTTGAAATGCTTGCAAGCCTTAAGAGCAATCAATAAAATGTGAGTAACCTTCCCTGTGAACCAGAATGAATAGTTCAACCACAGCAGCAACAAAAGAAGGCAGGGACCTTTTCATGTCCTTTCATGTGTACTTAAAAGGACTCTCTCGATTAGTAACCCTTTTTACAAAGCTAAAATAATTATGATTAATGTGTAATGTTGAAGTGCTAAAAATGGCTAAATCACCTTAGGCAAATTACTTTATGTGCTGATTTTACCTCAGACCCTTTGCACTCCTGCTCGGGAACTTCCTCAGGCCAATCTTCCTGATAATGTTATCAACACAGGCTTCTGCACATGAAATACTCAAAAAATAGATTAAAGAGTGGAAGGTTGGTAAAGTTCACTGAAGTACTCTCAAAAAGGAGTCTTAAAAGTGATATGCTCCCTCTGTAATCTGAAGTGAGAAGAAAGTGCAGCTATGTAAGAAATTATAACATCAGATTACAAGTACATGCAGAGGTTCATTCAGAAGAATGCTGTTTTAGAAATAAACGACAATGCAAGAAATGGCAAACTGCCGTCACTGTTGGATTCATTATCTAATTATAGTTGATTGGATGTGTGAGCAAACACTTGAACATGATTCATTTGTTCATTGATTTCCAAATGGGCTGAACTTGAGGCATTTCCTGGCTCCTGCTTTACAGGCAAAAGCTCTGAAAATCCATGGGACTGCAACTTCCGTGCTCGTTGGAAAGTGACGTTGACAACAACGGACAAGAAAGGGGGGATTTCCTACTGAATTCCATTGAATTGGTGCTGGGGGTTACACTTAGGCTGCCTGCCACAGCAACAAAGCTGAAGCTTTCAACAAAGGAGAGTTCAACATGATAGGATGTCCCAATATCCAATGCTGGGCCAGGAGGTTAGACCCAGTAGTGAATGTGGAGACACTTCACTGGTTAGATGAAGCTATTTCAGAGGCTAGAGACTTGAAAGTTCTTCATGTGAGGTAGAAGGGAGGCAGTAGGATGCATCCATAAATTGCTTTTGCCCTACATCTGCTCCAGATCTGTTACAAATATAGAGGGTCAAAGGCAGAAAGCCTGGGCCTCTCATCCAGGCTCACACAGCCAGACTGAGCATTTGGACAAGGTGCTGGTGGTGTTGTTTGGGAGGAGGGAGGAGTAGTGGGAGATAAGTTGGGGACTCGGGGGCAAAATAGTGATAAACAGTCACATACTTCATTGAATATCCACTCTGTTATCCTGCTAATGGAAGCAATTGTGCTTTTTTTTCTGTAGTATCTTACTGAAGTTATAGATTCATGAAATCAAGGACGATCAGAGGCATTGAAAGGCTTGCAGATGTGCAGCAAGGAGTCTGGAATGACAGTGATGTTGCTAATGTTTCATTTGGATCAACTGATGATGAAGATATCAAAAGAGATCAGTGGGTCTTACTGACAGCTAGCTCAATTGTTTGCATCTGTTCCCCCTGCATTACACATGTCTGGAATGGATTATGCTGGCCTGTGCTGAACAGATTTCACCTTCGCAAACAGATGGGCTCAGTAAAACCACTGCTATTAGTTAACTTTGGAAACTTATGCTGAACTCTGATATAAAGATTTTATAAGGAGGTATATATGTTTCTGCATAGACCCAGAGTTTGCTGGAAAAGTAATGGTGAATTTCTAGCACATATGACTTGTAAAATAACCCAGCATTAATGATGAGGAAGACAGGCATTATAAATTGCAAGTTGCCACAAGTAGCTGAAATTTTTCATTTTTCCTGCATCATCCATGCAGAAATGGGAGTTCATGGATAACCTCCTCATGAGTTGCAAGAAATTCCTACAGTTCTGCCATTAAAATAGAATGATCGGCTGCTACTTAATAAAATAAGGACCCTTTTAATGATGTGGTGTATGTTCTTGCAAAGCCAGAACATTGAAAATGTGGAATCTCATTCCCACAGGTCATAAATTGTTTATAGAGCTTTTTAAATCTAAATTTTAAATTATAAAATAAACTACTTTTGTGTCTGTTCTTTTCTCAACTCTTAATCCAGTTTACTTTTCCCCTTTATTCCTCAGATTCTATTTTTTCTCTAATGCATCCTGCTTCCATTTCTAACTATTGTTCTCAGAATTCATTAAGATCGCAGTGCTTTATCCTGACAGCACAGTTATCAGCTCACATTTCCATCAGTTTCAAGTGGAACATTTTTTGAGCTGAAAGGTGAGGAGAAAAGTGTAATAGTGGAGGCATCCCACAAGCTACCAGTCCAGAAAATACAAGGACATTATTTTGATTTTACCAGCTTTACATCCCATTCCTATAATGCAACAGCTTTAAGATACCGACCTGAAATTTGGGTTGAGGAGTTACACTGTAGTTATCAGAGCTCACTATTATAATGGAATAAATCTGTCAGCCATTTCTGCAGTTTATTATGGAAATCGAGAAGCTGTTTTTGTGACTTGCTTCTCATCTGCAGGTGCTGCTGAACTTTCTTCATATATTGAATGAACTGATGAGAACCTCAACTATTTGCAAACTCTTCTGCCTTTAAAATGTTACACCTTATCGAATGAAATGTAAATGAGCTTCTAAGGCACATTAAGCCTAAACTGCTGTGCAACCTCACTGGCTTGAATTTTGTGTAGAATGCCATTCCTTCAGGTAATTATTCCAAAATTTCACAGTTTTAAAAATATTTTAAAAAATCTTTTACTTTATTTCTTAAAGCTGTCTATGATGTTTCAGCTCCTACCTATCATTATGTTGTGAAGTTTATTAAAAATTACACTTTATTTCTTAATATACCATCTGTGAGAATTAGTTGCTTGGCCTGCTTGAAGATATCACAGTTTCTGGACACCACTGATCCCCTGAAGCTGGTGCCAGTGAAATCCATATTGGAAAGAGGAAATCCACATCACTGAGACTGCCAAAAGTTTGTCAACACCTGTTCTCCAGGTCAGTGCTGATCACTCTCACTTTGACATGAGCTGCAAAGTCCTCACCATTATTTTCTCTTTGACCTTGACTGAAGGAAAATTAAACATTTACATTTCTGGAGATAGAACCTGGAGCTGCCAACATTCCCATGCTTTGGCTCTTGGGACCATAGTAAAAGCTAGATAAAGGAAACTAATCCTCGGCCGTAATGAACAATGATCTCATTCAATTATGCGAAACCCTGAAAGGGTTTGGCATATGCTGAGATGTTGTTCCCTCTCTCTGGGGGGTCTAGAACAAAGGGACATTGTCTAAATGGTCGGTCATTTAGGGTCAGGGTGAGGAGAATTTTCTTCACACAGAGGATTGTGAGCATCTGAATTGTCTTTCCTAGAGGGCTTGATGCTCAGTCAGTGAGTACACTCCAGGTTTAAATCAATGGGATTTAGGATTCAAAAGGGAATCAAGGGACATAGGGATCAGGCAGCAAATTGTATGAGGTAGAAAATCTTATTGAATGACATAGTAGACTTGAGGAGGCTTTACGGCCTAACCTTGTTGCCATTTTTTATGTTCTAATGAGCTTGGTAATTTAAAAATTATGGGTTGGAGCATGTGCCTTTAGAGATACTACTTGCCTCACAAACCTGGTGGAAGGTGGCTTATGTTAAATCTGCTGGAATCCTGAAGCCAATATAAAATCCTCTTCTCCAGTTGTCACCTGGTCTTTGTATGGTACCTGATCTCTCATGCATTAATTGGCACTTGAAAGTGATGCATTATGACCAAGGCATATGGCTGTTTATGGCACCTTTTTCCTGCAGATGCAAAAGATAGGTCTTCCAGCAGAGATAGCTTCTGGAAAGAGAAAGTTCCCACCCTGTTTTCCACACCCCATATTCCCAGGGTTACTGTTCTGCCTGCTGTAACAGGACTGGAAGTTCTGACTAAAGGTTGTGTTTCAGTCAGGTGATTCTGCAGAGAACCGCAGGCGATTTCATCCCCGGCGCTTGACATGTCTATTTCCTCCTTGCCTTCCCACTTCAACATGGAAGCAAGGGAAGAGCTGGAGGTCAGATGCAGGACTATCAATTTCCGCTTTCCCACTGGGTTCACCACCAAGTCCAGAGCAAAACACGTATTTATTGAGCCAAGGGTCTGGATGGACTTTGATCCAGGCTCTCACCTTCACGTCAGTAATGCTGGTGTAAGCTGCGTGACATCATTCAGTTGAATGGATCATTGACCCCGATTAAAGAGGCTAGTGCAAGTCAGTCTTATTTCTTTAATTTTCCTAATATTAATATTTTTAATGAATTTCTAGTGAGTTACCGCATTCTAAAGTAAATTTATTAAATTTTTATTGTACTTGTTAAAATCATTTTAATTCTTTTGATGATTTAAATCTATTTCAACTGCTTGTGTTAACAGAGACACTTAAAATCAGTTAAGTAGGTCCTGATAGGGGTGAACTGTCAAAGGTCATCAGGGTGTCGCCTAAGGATCTGACACCTGAAACCTCGTCTCCATTTGGCAGTCCCCTTTGCTTTCAGGGGTAGCTGTGGCATCTGGTCCTTCATATTGGTTAATTCTTTGGACCTGCAAAAGGTAAGACAGGCTGCAGGAAAAGCATGGGGATGGGATTTAGGAAGGGAGAAGAGGTAAAGGGCTGACTGTGGACAGTAGGGCAGACTGAACACGATCTGAGCTGTAATACCAAGGTTGTTTATAGCATTAAATATAAAGTGTCAAAGAAAATAATGTTTAAAAATTTTAAATATATATATCCCCATTGTTCTTTTGTTTATGGTTAATTAAGCAGCACACAAGTCAGGGCTAAATCCATGCCTTTATGTAATGCAGAGAGAGAGAGAGAGAGAGAGAGAGCAAGTGACTGCAGAAAATGGATAATACAATGAAGAGAAAACCTGTTTGCCGGTTGCCAGGAAATAGTGGCTTTTTCCTGTCAATGAGCAGGTGCTATTTACCTAGTGGATTGCACTGGGCAGCTGGCTGATAGGACCTTCCAGCTGGACATTTCTACCTCATTCAGACCAGCCACACCTGCTCTCAACTACAAACAAGAGCCTTTCTTCAGTCAATCTGTCAGCACAAAGCCACTGGTTCAATCAAACTTTCCCAGCTGTAATATTTCATAATTGCCTGGGATTCTATCTGGCCTTCACCATAAGCGGAATGGCCCTGTTCCCCTTTAGCACACCATTAATACAACTTCTTTATTATCGCTGATATCACTTGATCAACCTTATCCTTGCTGTTAATAATCTTTTAACCTGAAAGATGTGATGAGGCAAGTATGAGCGCCTTGCATAATGAACGACTGAATGCTTTAATGAAAGATTAATGACTTCATGTGAGAACTTTATATCTGATATTAAGTAATTACAAAATTAAGCCCAGAAGAAGGAGAGCTGTTGAGAAGTACTGGCTTGGCATCAATTGCCAAGGAAATGAGTAGGACTGAAGGCTCCAGGACCAGCTGCAACACACTTACTTATCATATCAATTTTGTTCTCAATCTACAAGAAGTCTTTCCTGGACTTCTTGCAATGCATATTAAAAGAAATTAAACTAAAAAAATGTACTAACTAAGGTGATTGTATGAACAGCTATAACAGTGATTCCTTCCAATGGAAGGAATCACTATTATAGCTGTTCATACACACGAGCCTAAATTAAGCTTTACAACATTCTTTTGGATTTGATTTCAGTGGGAAGGGTAGAAAACATGACAGTTTTCAATTGGAAAAGAAGTTCATGATAACTTGCTTCTCCCTATCTGATCCCGAAATATAGACGTGGCATTTTATAAAAATGGGCTTTGCACACAGGCCTGACTTTCTAGAGTCATAGAGCTGTACAGCACAAAACCGGCCTTCAGCCCACCACATCCATGTTGACATTTTTGCCCATCTAAACTAATCCCATTTGCCCACATTAGGTTTGTATCCTTCTATGCCTTGTCTATTCAAGTACCTGGCTAAATGTCTCTTAAAATGTTTTGGTTGTATCTGACTCCACCACTTCCTCTGGCATGACTTTCTAGATATCAGCCATGTTTTGTGTAATAAAATAAACGTTCCTCTCAAATCTCCTTTAAAGCTCTGTCCTCTCACCTTAAACCTATGGCCTCTTGTTTTTGATACCCTTACCAGTGGGGAAAAAGGTTCTTACTATCTACGCTACCTCTGCCTCTTTTAATTTTCTATACCTCTATCAGGCCACCCTTTAGCCTCTTTTGCTCCAGGGAAACCAAGCTCAGCCTCCCCAACCTTTCCCCATTACTAAAATGCTCCAATCCGAGCAACATCCTGGTGAATTTCCTCTGCACTCTCTCCAGTGCAACCCCATCCTCCCTATAGTGTGTTGACCAGAACTGTACACAACACTCCAAGTGTGGTCTAACCAGTAGTTTGTAAAGTTGCAACATAACATCTCAACTTATATATTTTATATCCTGGCCTATGAAAGCAAGCAGATTATATGCCTTTATCACCACCCTATCTACCTGCGTTGCTACTTTCAGGGAGCCATGAACTTGAACATTAGGTCCCTCTATTCATCAACATTTCTTTGTGCCCTACCATTTTGCTGTATATATCCTGCTCTTAGTTGACTTCCAAAAGTGTATCACCTCACACTTTATGGGATTAAGTTCTATCTGCCATTGTTCTGCCCAATTTTCCATCTGATCTATATCATGCATGTAGCCTTAGATAACCTTCCTCACTATTCACAGCACCACCAATTTTCATGCCATCCGCAAACTTACTAAACTTTCCTCCTACGTTCACACGCAACTTGTTCATATATATCAAAAATGGTCTGAGCACCGATCCCTGTAGTACACCACTGGTTACAGACTTCCAATCAGAAAAACATCCCATCATTGCTTCCTATCACCTCCCATTTGCTCCCATTTAAGCCTTTATCCCATGGTAAACTGTTTCTCCTACTTTGTATATTGATGGTTTGATGAAAATACTAATGTATGTGTAGCAAGCTCAATAGAGATCTCTCTGCTGTAATGGACACATTAGGTCGGAATTCATCCAGGATGTGTGTGAGCTTGGAGATGGCGATGACTCATTCCACGCTGGCTTCCACACTGCTGTTTGCCAAGCTGCTAGGAGGTCATTGAAGCAAAAGCTATTGAGGAGAAGCTGGGCAGCAAACAACTGTGATTTGCATCCTATAACTAGGTTAATGCTTAAAAAAGGTCTTCCATAGGCAACAGCAGCTGAGTTCGCTGAAGTCCTTCATTTAGGAATCCACTCCCCAGCCAACATTGTAGTGACCGTTGGAGTTACAAAAGATGTTTTAATTCAGTTGTTTACTCCTTGCATCCAACTAGATTTGGGGTTGCTAATAATAATCCAAGGCTGGCAGTAAGTATGTCTATGGGATTGCCAATGGACATTTCTTTGTTTGCAACTGTAATAGAGCAAGAGAAACGGTACAAAATGATGGAAAGCGAGGCAGTGTATGAAGCAACAAAAGACTTCCAGATCACTCAGGCAGTAGGAAGATTGCAGTGTTATGTGTTGGTAGATCTGTTGAGCCAGCTCCCTTCAGCAAGGAAGGCATCTTTGTCTATATTTCTGAACATTGTGCCTGGTTAGTCTGGTGACACACATGATACCTTCACAATGCGCTGTGAGTGAGGAGCTGATGCCTAGCACATACTGCCTTCCTGAAAGGCAACAGGTTCATGCAAGCCTGATACCTTCTTCATTCTACAAGCCTCTGGATCTCTGCACCTACCTGGGTTAAGGACTGTTGGTGGGATCCGAGCCTTTAGAAAGCTGTCAGGGGGCTTCCTAATTTATATCTGATCTAACAAATCTATGGAGGCAGAGTGTGATGCTGCCGGTTTCTGAGATGGAATCTACTGCAGTGAAATGGCCGTACTTTACATTGGTGCCTGTGGTGAGAACCGCGAATGCTAGAGGGTCACTTGCATCATATTTTCAAACACTGGCCTCAAAGCCTGCATGTAAGTGTAAATGTCTTCGAGCATCCTTCTTTGTCAAGGGCAGGTTTTTCCTGGGATGTTAACAATTCCTCATTCCCCATTTCTTTGATTCCCTTTCTGTCAGTGTGCCACCAGGCGACTCACCCCTCACTTATACCTTCTTATTCCCTGCTGGTGACATTGTCTGAATTGGCAAGTGCAAACAGGAAAGCAAGCAGCATAGGAGGTGATGTCGAAGGGTGTTTGACAGAGGAACATGGGGCAGAACCTCCAATGGGGATTTCTGTTTGCAAACAGTTTTCTCTGTCCTTCATTGCCTTTTGTAGGAAAGGTGGGTCAGTAAGTGAATATTATGATGGGATTAAGGAGGCAGAGAAAAGAGTGGTGATTTTGGATTCTAGGTTGGCACTCAGGATCCCATGGTGACAGTTCAGATGTGTAAGTGCTAACTTGTGGCCTACATTTCCCAAACTCTCCGGCCAGTTCCCATTGCTTGATCTCTATGGCCTCTTCCATGTAGGGCAGAGCTCTCTGATGTTGCAGATACTGCCGCTGATCACATGCCTTTCACAGGCATTTGTCTAAGGTTATCCTCTAACTAAATTAAGTGATTTAATGAACTATACCTTGTGATATTATGCCTGTCTCAAGTAAAATCAGACAGCTGACATTATTGCTGGTAGCTCTCTTTTAATACAAAAGGCAGGGGAGTATAGCATTTGTTTCAGTAATTCCTTTTAGGGAAGATGAAAACATACATTGTAAGACACAGAATAAGTCTTAACATGTCTGAGTCACGTTCACTGAGGTAAATTGAACTGCTGCTGTCCTCTTAAAGGTCCTTAGCAGTTTTAGGGGACTGAAGGATCTGTTGAGTGAATCTGTGAATGGTTTGTGTTAGTCAGCACATTGGTGAGTGGTGTATGCAGAGAAACATATTGGCATGGTTCCGAATATAAATTCTCACCAGAAGATAATTGTTAAAATAATGAATGCAAAGAAGAAAGATTTCAAGGCAGCAGTATATAGTAATTGATCACAATCCATCAGCCCATCAGTAAAGAGGATAGGTTCTGTAGGGACACCATATTTTGGTGATTCCACTGAGTATCTGTTGCAGGAAGAGAAGAAGAGCCCTACTTTTACAACATGAAAGAAAGGAATATGAGGGCAAGGGCAGGGATGGCACGGGTAGAGGTGACTGGGTTATCAACTACAGCATCAAGGAAGAATAAACATGCAAGGTGAGAGATTAGAATGGCCTTTTCCCTCTCCTCAGACTTCCCCCTGCCCCACCACTGTTTTACGTGAGTTATTGGAGAAGGCACAGCTTGTGAAATGGGTGAGATAATAATCAACAACCAGAACAAAAACAAACAGTGGAATAAGGGGAACCCTCTTTTGACAGAGATGAAGACAATGTTCTTCTCTCAGAGGGTCTTTGGGATTCTCTACCTCCAAAGAGCTGTGGACAATGTCATTGACTATAAGGTCCTCCCCAGGTTATGAACACCTGACTTATGTACAGTTCATACATATGAATAGCCATTTGAGAGTCCCAAGGGATGGATTTGCTGGCTGCTGCAGGGCTGCAGGTATCTTCTACCATGTGGGAACTCAGCTCGTGGCCACTCTTCGGACTTGCAAACTGTCCGGTTTACGAATAGTTCACAGGAATGGAACCCTGCTGTAACCTGGGGAGGACCTGTATTCAAGGCTGAGTTAGATAAATTTCTGGAAAACAGGGGAGTCAAGGCTTATGGCAAGCAAGCAAGAAAGTGGGGCTGAGACCAAGGTCTTATAGAATGGTGGAGTGGTTCAAAGGGCCCTGTGGCCTACTCCTGCTCCTATTTCATATGTACCTATTGTAAATAATATGACAAACCATCATGTGACTGACTGAATCAGATTAGAAAAGCAAAAAAACAGCAGATGCCAGAAATCTGAAAAAAACCAGAAAATATTGGAATTACTTAAACGGTTAGAACTGATGAAAGGTTGCCAACTTGAAACTTTAATCCTGTTTCTCTCTCCACAGATGCTGTCTGACCCATTGACTATTTCTATGATTGTTCTGTTTTTATTTTGGAATTGAATTACTTGCTTATTGTGCACATAATCATTTATGTCAGCACCCAAACAACTTGCTAACATTTTATACTATCTCACCTCATGGGACAACTCATCTAAAACCCTCAGACTGACACTGATGTGTAAATGTGACAAAAAATTCTGATTCCATGGGGTGCACTGGCTACCTCACAATTTATGGCACACAAGTTGTGGGGATTCTGAATGGACCAGAGACCAAGGGCTGAAAATCTCCAGTTACACTTCCATTTCCATTGTTATCCTCTTTAAAGGCCAAGGAATTAGTCCCCATGGCGTTTGTTGTGGATTGACGACAATTTATCACTGTTCAGCAAAAAGATCATCACGCCATAATTTTTCTTCTTTGTCATTTTTGAATTATAACTTTGTTTTAGAAATATTATCTCTTGTGTATCTACCCCTATGCCCCTGTGGAAGGAGCTCTCAAATGTGGCTTTGTATGATATTAATCAGAGATGCCAGAAATGCTTCAAAATAAACCCACAAAATTCTATTAAAATCAATGAAGTGCAACCCTGAATGATCACATTTAGTACAGAAAGAACCATTATTGGCTGCTCAAAGCAAATGGCCACCCATATTTTGAGAATTTCAAAGAATTTGAGAAGCTGTCAGGCTTCAGCAAGTACATGCCATGTCAGTCATACGACACAATAAAGCCTTTGTGTATTATCTCCAAAGTCTACTGAATGTTACCCAGTTCAAAGGTCAATTGTTCCTTTTCCTATCCCTTCAGGACAATTATGCTGATGTTATTTACACACATAAATAACTATTTATTAAGGCATTTGGGTAAATTTAAAATACTAATAAAAATATTTATTTTTGGTTTTCCTTCAAAGTTCTAAAAGGTCTAGTCATGCCTTAATTAGCATAAGATATTGAATGTGAGTAGTTATTCACCTAGTTTCATGGCAGCATTTTTATCCTTTGCCGTTTTCTTTTCAAAGTTTAAAAAACCCTGTAAATTTTTCCCATTTGTCCATGTGGCTGAAATAAGATGGTAATGGGCATGTCAAAACTGCTAGTAAATAAATTCAAAATTAGCAGCACGTAAGAGTCTTTAGTAAAGTGACAGTGACAGTGAAAACTGATAACTGGGTTGGAGAACAAAACAGCTGGATTTTGTAGTCTCACCTGTACACTGGAATGATTTCATATGGTTGAGAAAATATAAAGGATCACTTGTTATGACAGGATCATTTCAAAGTCAAATAAATGCAGAAAAGCCATAAATTAAAAATTCCAGAATATATCTGATGAAAAAGAGAAATAATTTATTCAATTCATTGTTATGTATCTGAGATTTTGCAGCTACAGTCTTTTCACACACAAAGACTATTATTTATTTTATAAATAAATATCTCCTATGGTAAATCAGGAAGAAATAAAGTTTTGTTAGATTTCTCAGTCTTGTATTGAATTCTATGTCTGTGGATCATTTCACAGACAGCTTTGGCTGGTTCCTTGCTTTTGAAATCTAAATTAATTCTTGTAGCAATATTGTACAGAAATTTGAATGATGATGCTTAATAAAACTTTATTAAACATGTGCTTTTAACATAACTGAAGACAATAAGAATTCATGGTTGAAGAATTTTTGCAGATCCTATGTAACTCAAAAATTTGGTTAAAAATAAGATTTCAAGTGGAAATAATTAAATCCAAAAGCAACTGGGGATTATCCCTTTAATCTCCGTTGTTTTACAGATTGCTTGAAAAGGTCACTCAGTGATTAATGAGCAATGACAAAATCATTTTTAATGTCTGGATATGTGCACCCAGATCACTAAATTTTTAATTCTAATTTCAAAATTCTCTGTGAAATGGTAAGTGTCATTGAGAAACTGGTTGCTGACAGGAAATTTTGTTTTGTTATGGTGATAACACTACATTAGCTACCCTTCGTTCATAGCACTGAGGACTGGTGTCTTCTCATTGAACCACTGTATGATTTAAGGTTTGTTTATTATAGACAGGCTTGTGAAGTGACTTCAGATTCTGTGCAATTCCAATGACACATGTACGTTGGACTGGGTAAAAACCTTGAGTTCTATGTGGTGCATTAGTGAATCAGTTGTAGTTTAGGCAGGGTTGTAGAGGAGTGGAGGCTGTCCTACTCCTATCATGGGCCACAAAAGGATCTGTCTTCTTTTGAGGTTAGAAGAATGAGGGGTGATCTTAATGAAACATGTAAGATCCTAAGGTTGCATGACAGGGTAGATGTTTCCATCAGTGGGAGTGTCTCAAATAAGGAGACATGGTTACAAGGAAGGGGATGGTCCTTCAAAACTGAATTGTGTAAGAATTTCTTTCCACAGAGGGTAGTGAATGCCCGGAATCCTCTATCCTGGAGGTTGTGTAGATTAGATAATCAGAGGTATTAAACGAGGAGTAGTTAGATTTTTGAAAGATCTGAGAATTGAAGGGCATGTGGGACAGAAGAGTTGGGGCCTGGGCATATCAGCCACAGTCATAGTGAATGGTGGGGGCAAACATGAGGGACGAGGTGGCCTCCTGCTCCTATTTTCTTGTGTTCTTGCAGTGTTAGAATCCAGAAGCCAGTACAATCCCAGGCTTCTCAGTGATGCAGAGGTTGTACCTTCTACCAGAGAGTAACCCAGATAGAGTGGCTAAATGCTTGATGTTTCAATGCAACTACGTCTACTATTGGAAGAGGTAGAATGAAGTATTAAAATTATACTAGGACATAGGCATTAAGGTCCTGAAACTGGTACTAAGTAGGGCTATTTAGGGATGGCCTGCTTGCCTTGTATTAGAATGGCCCAAGATAAAAAAGATTATATGTGGGTCAATAAAACTTACCTTACTATTTGCATTCCAGCAAACAGAACTGTTAGTAGATTTAGAACATTGATAAAATGTGTATGGTTGCCCCCTTGTGCACTGGACTTGATAGCCATCAGAGAATTCAATCTGTAAAAAGTGACAATGCCATCCACATGTAACTCTTACGATAATCTTACAAGTTTTAGACTCATCCCCCACATATTTTCCAGAATTATTGAAAATAATTTCAGAGCAAGATTTTGAACAATAGAGCTCTGCAATGGAAGTTTAGAATCCTAAATACTACCCTACTAAAGTAGTAAAACGTTAAAAGGAGTTTCATAGACTGGTATCACAGGTGTGCGATAGATGTATTTGTTTTAGTCTCTTTGTTGCAGTGCCATTATTTGATGTTGCATCAGGTATCTGGAGGAAAATGTCTCCACTTGCAAAACAGCTAAGAAAAATGGAACAGGAGCTTAGTAATGACACGTCTCAAATTCCCAGCAACTGCACCTGGTGGAAAAATAGAGGCATACATTGGCGAATATTCTACTAATGCTGGAATTGATACAAATGGATGGATGCCAGTACCATGGTGTTCAATAGAACATAGCTATAGATCATGGTACATAACGTTATTGCCAGGTAGATTGATGGAGTTGATCCAAATTCCAAGGAGCATTTACATTACTGCTTAACTGCTGGTCACTACCACTGATGTTGAACAATGATTCTGTGCTTATCAATATGTCCTAATGCTTTTTAATGTTTTTATATTTTTTAATATTTTATTTATTATCTCTATTTTTAGCTATTTGTTTCCTTCTTTACCACCTGTGACGCTCCTGCAAACAGGAAGAACCATCGGCCGTTTTTTAAGTGTGATTTGGAAAATGAGTCCATTGTTCATGAGCTTGCTGCTAGAAAATTCAGTAACACACTATGCTCTAAGCCAATGCTCAATTCCCATGACAATGAAAAAGCATTATCCTTCACTGCTTCTGCCAGTGCCAAATTAGATAAATCTGGAGCTAGGGTCATGCAAAGGAGAGAGGTATGGGGTGGGGATGGATATGTGCATCGGCTGCCATGTAAAGAGGTCAGTGCAAGTGTAGCTCTGGTTGTTGGCCAGGGTGGAAATTTCAAATTGGGGTCTGCACTTGTCAGTCGGAGCAGAGTTCAGTAGCGGGAAGAGGCACTGGCGTCTGGGGTGAAGCTGGGTATTGGAAGAGATTCAGAGTGGGAGATTGGTGAGTTGGGAGTGGGGATTGTGAGTTTGGTGGGTGATTGTGACTGTGGTTGTCGGAGAGTGGGGGCGGGGAGGAGAGTAAACAAACATACCAAAGCTGTGCTTCCAGCATCAGACAAGGACCTACACACTGAAGTCCTCTGTAAGTCACACAGAAGCCGTCTTCACACAATTTTTATGTCGAAGTCAACATTGCACATGGAGGAGCCAGTATATGAGCAGTGGATGTCACTCCTGGGATTGTCACCATATTCTGATATCTGCGAAATGAGAACAAAGACTTTGCAATCTGTGTGTTAGGTCCTCTATTTTCATTAATATTTAAATTTTCTCAGAAACTTGATTGCACAGCACACATAGGTATGGTGTCACATGATCTAATTTCTAAATGTCAAATTGAATCATTCTTGGGGACATCCAGTAACAGCAGCAAATGAAAACATTGGGAAATAAAAACATTGAGAATGCTGAGAAATGACAGATGGCAGAAATTGTAGAGACTCTCAGCAATAAGACAATAGGACTGAGCTTTACATAGAACATAGAACATTACAGCACAGTACAGGCCCTTCGGCCCACAATGTTGTGCCGACATTTTATCCTGCTCTAAAATCTATCTAACCCTTCCTTCCCACAGTTCCTTCCATTTTTCTATCATTCATTTGTCTATCTAAGAGTCTCTTAAATGTCCCTAATGTATCTGCCTCCTTAGAAGGACAATATGGAGAGAAAGGGGTAATCTTCTTGAGGGAGCTTTGAGTATGGATCATGGGTGAGGCACCCAACATTTCCTTGGTCACAGGATGTTGCAAAAATTGTGAGGGGCCATGGCTAACCTGTTGTACATCACCCTGAGAAATTGGATTTTGTGTTTGGCTGTACTAGTGGTGGACTAAAGACACTGGGCATAAAAGAATAATTTTAATTTATGGATTTGACTTGATCCTAGATACTTCTAACAGTAGTTGTTAAGATCAGTTAAGTGCTAAATGCTATCATCATTAATTTACTTTCCCATTTGCAGGTTTTGCTTTAGACGAACTCATTACCCTGGTGGGAATTCTGGTAGTTAATGTTACTCTGCCAGTCTTGCCTTTTGTTGTTCCTCCTGAAGAAACTACAATGGGAAGAAGGCCAATGTCGGCAGGCTCTGAGCAATTTCCACCACTGCAAGCCTCAACTCAGGAATGCCTCAACCTCCTGTCCCTTGCTCTTCACCTTACCTGGATATTTAAGCCAAGTAATATTACAAAGTTCAATAATGCATACACTGAATCAACCTATACCATATTAATTGTTACTTTTGGTGTATAAGCTAAGCTTATTACAAATAATGCAATATGAAGTAATATCAGCTAATGAATATTATCTACTTATATTTACATTTAATCAAGGAAAAACATTCCAATAAACCCCTGAACAATTCTGCCATCTCTCTTCACTCCCTTGCTGTGGTCTTGTATTCTGTAAATAGACAATTGCATTTCTGATATCAAAATATCAGCTCACAAATGAAAGCAAATGAGCTCTGACCACCAAAATGACCTCCAGTTGGCATATATCAGACAGTCATTACATTTTCATTTACCTTGAATGTATGTCAAAGATGACAAGAGGTTCATTATCTTGGTACTGAAGAAACATCTTAGATTACTTGCTCTTAATGCCTCCCTTTAATAATAGGACATCATTCTTTCTTCAAAGGTGCTGGAACACTTCTCAGGTTATTAACATTCAATGACAGTACTTTTTTTTAACAAGAGAATTGACATACAGTCTGTAAGTGATGGAAATTGCTATTGATTATTCCAGACATTCAATGGGAATTGGGGTTTGGTCTCTACTAGTTGGAATCATGGTTAGCACAAAGGAAGATGGTTGTAGGATTTGGAGACCAAGATGTCCGACTCATGGCATTGCCGCAAGAACTACCTAGACAGGAGTCCAAGGATCAAATGCTTCACCACTGATCCTCAATTCAGCATAAATGTAAGAGGTTGTCCAATGCTCAATTCTTTTTCACTACTTCTCAGGCAATAGAGCAGTCGACACCCACAAATGGGAGCATATCCATAGCATTTGTGCTTTGGTTGTTAAGCAGCAGGCAACAGTCACACTGTAGAATTACTAAGCAATGACCATCTCTAACAAGTGGAAGTCTGGCTAATTCCCCTTGACAATCATTGGCATTACCATTATTGAACCTATCACCATAAATATCTTTGGGGAGAATGGCCAGGAACTTAAATGGAAAAACCATATAGGTACATTGGCTTTGAGAGCAGGCCAGATGCTAGGTATTCAATGGTGTGTGACTATTTCCTGGTATTCCAAAAGCTTTCCACCATTTACTTAGCAGTTGGATTATGATTGATTGGATATTGTCCACCTGTTCACCACTTTATAAAAGTAGCTTTTTAGGCTTTGAGAGGGTGTACAGTACTAATTATAAACTGTTAAAACACAGCTGCATCCCATTTAGTAATACTTAAGATTTCCAGTAGCTTTTAAGTAGGAAGAATTTGTAGATGGTTGAAGTTCACTTCCAAACACTAATTCAGTGTTGATTACATCGGCTAAGACTGCATTAACACATGCTGTAGGGAAGCAGGATATCACTGACAGCAGCTTCTGGATTTCCACAATCAACTGCACATGTGAACTCACCAGAAGTCACTGTCATTTTTACAGAGTAACGAAGTTGAGCGCTGGCTGTAACTCTTTTTACAACCACAAATTCTGGACCAGCGAATTATAACCACACAGTACACACACCAAACTCACTGTAGTCAGGTGACAGTATTTTTGAGGTTTTTTCGCACAATTCCCTCTTCAAAATGAAGAGATGGTTCATTCTAACTGATCCTACACACATTATATATAGATCTGTGCTACCAACCTGAGGCTGATTCCTACCCCTAATTCCTAAATTTCTCTAGCTGAATTGTACAGTATCCTAAAGAAGGTTACAACATTCCAACACTGAAAATTTGTAAACTTTTAATCTGCATGAGGGAAAGTCAACTTAACTTGTAATTTCACCTTTGTCAGGAGATAAAGTGGAAGATATATAGAATAAATGAAATTAAGTATAGAACTTTTGCCCTAGAAAGGTATGAATTTAGGGGAAAAAGCACAAAATGTCTGTAGAGTGGAAATACAAGCATGTTGCTGACATTTTGAAATTTTCCTGTATTGGAACTATTTCATTTACCACAATTTTTGCTGAAGCATGTTGTGAAATTAATAACACATTCAAGGTACTTTTTATTCTCTCTCTCTCTCTCTCTCTCTCTCTCTCTCTCTCTCTCAACATGTAACTGGGGTGTAAAGTAAGACAAATAACTTGGATCCTTGAATAGTTAAGATAAAATAGAATCGGCTGCCGAATGTTCGCATCAATGCCAAAGGAAATGAAGATTGTCTGGGTTCTGTGATGTGCACATAATAACACCCATTGAGTTACTGCCCAAAAAGTGAATATCAAAATAAGTCTCTTTGTCTATTATTCAAACAAGTCAAAACCGCTGCAATCTGGTATGTTTCTGTAGACAATTGGCGGACATTAATTTTCCAGCTTGCATTAATTTAATTAGTTTTGGTCCAGCAATTCAATTTGTGTGATGATGAATTGGTGGTTTATGTGAGATGGAAAGGTGGAATAAAACAAGCAAGAAACAGATAGAAATAGACCTGTCATAGTGGATTAGCTGGCATTGGAAAATGATAGGAAAAAGTTTAAATTAATTTACTAGCAGTTGTGATTTAGTTTTTAATGTCATTTTAAAGAAAGGTTAGAAAGAACTATGGATTATTTCTTGTGACGTTGGATTGACCCCAGGCTTTACAGTCAGTGAAGGACTTCTGAAACACAGTCATTGCTGTAAAGTGGGCAACTTGTGAGCAGCAATGTCCACCAAGCAGTGATGTGACAATCTGTTTTCCAGGATAAATATTGACCTGGACTTCAGAGGGAACTGCCCTGTTCTTTTCCAAAGCAGTGCTGTGAGATTTGTATTAAATTTAGCCAAAGGTTGACTGAGTAGCAAATTAATAAATAACAAGCACCTCCAACGAGAGAGTAACCTTTGACATTCAGCGGCATCTCTGGATCTCCCACCCTCAATGTCATGAGCAGAAACTTCACTGCACCAGCCACGTAAACACTGTGGCTACGTGAAGGTAAAAATTGGTAGTTCGGTGACAATGACTCACTTCCTGACCCTACAAAACCTTTCATCATCCACAGGATGCAAGGCAAGGGTGTGATGGAATAACCTCCATATGTTTTGATGACTGTAGCTCCAAAAAAGCTCAAGGAGTTCCATACTTACCAGGATAAAGCAACCCACCTGACTGGCACCTCATCTGCCACCTTAAACCTTCATCCACTCCACTGATGCACTAGCTACAAAATATACTGCAGTTATTTGCCTAGGCTATTCTAACAGCACCTCTAAACACATAGGGTCTATTACCAAAATGGATGAAGACAGCAAGCACATGGGAACATCACCTTTTGCAGGTTCCTCTCCAGTTATATATTTTCCTAATTTGGAAATGTATTGTGGCTCCTTCATCATCTCTGGGTATTGATGTTGGAAATGCCTACCTGATTGTACCATGGGAATATCTTCACCAGAAGGTCTGCTGTGGATCAATTATAAATGGACAAGAAATTGTGACTTTGCCATGGATTCCACATCCCAAATATGAATATTTTGCATCCAGTTGCTACATATTGGAAAGACGGAGTGATCTAAAGTGCGGTTTCCCTTCAGTGTACAGGAGTATCTGACTAGTATCATGCTTAAATTTCTGGTGTAGGACTAATATGACAGTGCTTTTACTGAGCCATGCTTAACACCAATATATCAGGTTGAGGTATGTGCGAGAATTATGATGAATTTGGAAGATTCCTTTTTTGATCAATCTTTCTGACAGGGATCAATAGTGAGTCTACATGTGTACTTGGTTAGGGTGACCCGGTCTTACCAGTAAATCCTGCATAAAGCCAACTTAGAAGTAGCTTTACAAATCATTCCACACTTGTTCAATTCAGAGCAATGATTTTAGGCTAGCATAAATGTGTGTTAAAGTCAATGGGAATACAATGGTAAAACTCTCTTCAAAAGACAACAAAGATTGAATTTAATGCTTACAACTGCAGAGTGTCAAATGTAGACAACTGTGGATGTACTGTACTCACCAGATCACTCTAAACACACTTGTTGCTTGACAGAAACTCAGGCTAAAAGACAGGTGTTAAAATCTGACTGAACGCTGAGTTAAATGACAAGTCATATTATGATGACCATGGGTCATAAAAAAGAGAGTTTGGGCTGTGCACACTGATACAAATACTCCTTTGCATAACATGCTTTTCAAGCTGGAACAGCTTAGAAAACAGTAAAGATTTATTTCCCTTTGCCTGATAAATCCTGGTGTTGATATCCCATGGAGAATAATCGTGAGGTATCAATAGAGCAGTGTGATGCTGAGTTACAAAAGCATGAACTGAGAATTGATTTTTAGGTAGCAGCAAGAAGACTAGAACAAAACTGGAATAAACACTGATCAGGAAGTTTGGAATGAAACATAATTCACAATAGAAAAAAATTAAGGAAATACATGCAAAGAAAATGAAGATTGCTCTGTAAAATGATGGCTCTGTAAAATGGAAATAAGCAATCACTACTGATATAAATGAGGATCAAACAAAGCCACTTATAAAGCAATGTTGGTGTGTGGGAAGCACATCCTTGCTTTTACCAATTAATATGACACACAGGCTGTAAACATTTACACCTTCTCTGGAGCTATCCTTTGCTTCTGCTTTTGTCTCAATACCATCTCCTTTCATTATGCACAATCATCCTTCCTGTCATTTTATAAATCCTGTCCTGTGGAATCTGCAAAATAACTCAGAATCACACAAGGAGGCCATTCAGTGCCACATGCTCTTTGAAAGAGCTGTTCAATTTTCTCATTCCCCTGTTCTTTTCCCTTGCACTGTAAGTGTTCTGTGGTTGCTGAACCTCTTGCTGTGGAAATAGTTCCTTCCTTTTTCCTCCATTGAAATTACTCATGACTTTGAGCTTTGTTATTAAATCTCCTCCAACTGGTCAAAGGTCTTTTTTATGTCCAAGGAAGAGTCATCTAATATAGCTGCCCATAATATTCAAATGGTTCTACATATTATTAACAATGATTGTAGTCTGATCACTGTGAACAATTATGTTTCTAACCATGTGCAATATTTACTCCATTCTGAGCAAACAAATGAAGTAAATCTTTACATCATTAAGAAAACAATCTAAGTTATCAGTTGAACTGTGGATTGTAGAAGGTATCCTTAACATTATTTTTGTAAAATGTGCATGAAGATTTTCCAGCTAGCCACGCTTACCATGGAACAAGTAACAAGAACAGTGGGAGTATGAGAGAAGTGCTTTGTCAGTGAGGTGGGAAAAAGTCCAGGAGGGATCCAAGATTGTGGAGTGTTATTCTTACAAGAGTACCTTCTGAGAAGGTGGAAGAGGTGAGGAACTAGAAGTGTATCTTCTCTAGTATGGACTGTGTACATAGGTTGTAATATTGAAATAGGTAAAGTTAAATTCAGATTGGTGAGGTTCTGATAAGAACTCAAACAGTCCAGACTATACATCCGGGATCATTTATAGGGAAAGAATCTGAAGGACATTTAGCTTTCTCCACTTTGTCCCTTTTCAAAGGACTTGACCTGTATTAAGAATGCATGTCTGTGAACTGGATCGTCTGTTTCACGTATGCAGCAAGAAGGAAATATAGATACCTCCTTGTCTCTAGTAGTGCCTGTAAGGTATTAAATAAATTCTTAGGTGCTTTGGCATTCTCCCAAAGAATGGAGGGAGAGGAAGTCATTCTGTTCCAAAAAAAACTTCAAGTTTTACCTAACGTATGTGAGGAATTCAGTTTTCCAATAATAAAATGTTATATAAATGTCTCCAATGACAAGCTTGGGGGATGGATATATATTTTCATTCAGAAATTCAGACTGTTGCTCTGCATTTAATCATAACGGCAACTGTTTGTTACTTCATATGCTCCAAATTCTTATGCAATGCCACTTACATTTAAAAAAATTCACCTCCACATTTGACTTCTCTCTTACCAATTTAGTTTCCTGTTTAGTGTAATATTTAAACAGCCATCCAATGAGATAACTTTGAACATAAAAAATAATGTTAAGTTTTTCCTCTTCACCATATTGTACATTCAATATTCAGTTAAAAACACTGCAGTGCTAGTCAGGGCATTCATTATGTTTATACATGTTAAGTTCTATAGTTCCAGCTTGCTAGGAGTTATATTGATAAAAGGTGTCAGTAAGAAAAGTCTCTACAATTTTATGACTACCTTTAAAGGGCATTGACTGAGGTCAAGAACTAGTCCGACACATAATCAATTATTTAATGTTGTTCCTTTATTCAAATGGAATTTCCGATCCTGCTGAATGTGTTCATTGATCCAGCTTTTAAAAATCTGAGTTGATGAAATTAGACCCAACCGGGTCAAGTTGGAAGACATTGAAAACAATAACAGTCATAATTTATTGCCCAATATTGTGTTATAATCCCAGGTGCACTTTCCTTGGTTCCTGAAGATTTTTCATCAGTAACATGTGAGGCAAATAGTCAACACCTGTCCTGAATCGATGATGTGGGCTTGCTCTCTGCTTGGAGGCATTCTTTCAAACTTTCCTCTATAACAAGTGATGCTTTAATGTCAACTTGACAGCAGAAATTTGTAAACTCACCTATCTTTGCCAACTGGGGTAAAGTTTGCATTGATACAAAATCTCTCAGCAACTTGTAATGCTAAATTCACTAAGTGTTACACCTGCCCTTACACTTCCTCCCTCCCTCACCACGATTCAGGGCCATAAACAGTTCTTCCAGGTGAGGCAGCACTTCACCTGTGAATCTGAGGGTGTCATTTATTGCATCCAGTGCTCCCGGTGCGGCCTCCTCTACTTCGGTGAGACCTGATGCAGATTGGGTCACTGCCTCGTCGAGCACCTTCGCTCCATCTGCCACAAAAGCCAGGATCTCCCAGTGGCCAGCCACTTCAATTCCACTTCCCATTCCCACACTGACATGTCTATCCACGGCCTCCTCTACTGCCACGTTGAGGCCTGATGCAGGTTGGAGGAGCAACACATCATCTTCTGTCTTGGTGGTCTCCAACCTGACGGCATCAACATCGATTTCTCTAACTTCCGGTAACCTGTCCCCTCTGTTTTCCCTTCCCCCTTTGTTTTCCCTCATTCCTGTGGCGTCCCCACCCCTTCTCTTTCCCCTCACGACCTGCCCATCACCTCCCTCTAGTTCCCCACCTCCTTCCTTTCATTCCATGGTCTGCTGTCCTCTCCTATCAGATTCCTTCTTCTTCAGCCCTCTGCCTCTTCCACCTATCACCTCCCAGCTTCTCACATCATTCCCTTTCATCCTCCCTCCCCCTCCCACCTACCTTCATCCTCTCACCTGGACTTGCCTATCACCTGCCAGCCTGTGCTCCTCCCCCTCCCACAACCTTTTTATTCTGGCTTCTGCCCTCTTCCTTTCCGGTCCTGTTGAAAGGTCTTGACCCGAAATAACGACTGTTTATTTCCCTTCATAGATGCTGCTTGACCCGCTGAGTTCCTCCAGCATTTTGTGTGTAATGCTAAATTTACCATTTATCTTTAACACTTCCAGGGTTGTAATAAGCACGTGCTGAATTACAGTGGACCAGATGGCATAAAACAATTGGTTGGTTGAAATAGAAATTCTTTTTCTCCCATCCAATTAAATGGGGTCTAAATTGGACAGTGCTGTAAAATTTGGGTTAAGACATTGATGCTTGATTAATCTGTTGCCTTTCAATCTGGTGTAAAACGTACATAAGATGTGTGCTGCTTGTTCATTATTCTGATCTCAGTGACTACCCAATGTTTATTGATTTAATTCAGGGTCCAATTTTGTACGTCGCCATAAGCAGTTAAAACTACTTGGCACTGATTAAAATTAGCTTACACTGCTTAAAGGGGAAGGACTCTGTGGCCAGAACTAGTGCAGGAAATTGTTCCAGTGGTCTTAAAGGGTTGCTGAAAATCATGTCAGAAGATGGGTGAAAATGAACACTCAGGTTCCTTGTCTGTGGTGATGTGGTCCGAGGGGTGACGGCCTCAAATAGAGCGTTTATGAGGCCCAATTCTGAAACACTGCTGAAAGCCTCTGTAGCTGGCAAAGCCCACCATCAGCTATTACAGTTATAAAAGCTGTCAGTGCTTGCAAATATTTCTGGATGTCTTTGACATCTATAACAATGAAATAAATATTCATCTTTTTTATAAAAAATCAAGAATATTTTTTTTTAAATTAAAAAATCAGCTGAAACACTTAAACCACTTTCAAATGATCAGCAACATAAAGAAAAACATAAATAACTAAAGTATACTTTGCTTCTTGCCTTTCTTCTCCATAACCATACAATAGCTTAGTATTATCAGCAAACTTCGATACCTTACACTTGATCCACAACGTTAACAGCTGTTAACAGCTGGGGCCCCAGCAAAAATCCCCATGGCACACCTTTAATCAATCTCTCACAACCTCATAGTGACCTGTTTATTCATAATCTTTGTTTTTGGTTTGTTAACTAATCCTCAAGCAATACCACTATACTACCTCCAATAACGTGTGTTCTATTTTGTTCAATAATCTCTTGTGTGTCATCTCATTGAAGGTCTTCTAAAAGTCAAAATGCTCAGTAACTGCTCTGGCATTTTCTATTTTGCTAGTTACGGCCTCAAAAAAACTCTACAGATTTGTCAAAGACTTTAACAACTAAATATTAATCTGAATCGGGGAACAAATCCACAAGTCTAAAACAAATCAGTGAGGATAGAGAAGAAAGGGAAGGAGCAGAGTACGCACTGCTCATCAGAAGTGGGTTTATATTTTGATCAGAGGCTAGGATTAGAAATTGGTCCAGGGAGGGATACTTTAAGAGGATATTTTTTACCTTTCACAAGCAGTTTATACCAGAAAGCACTAGGATCAAATTGATAAGGATGCACAGGAAAGTGATGGGAGTATTGAGGAAGGAAAGGTACAGAAAATTATACATGATACAAGGCAGGGACATTGTGCAGGAAGTCCTGGAATCTTATTTCCAATAATAGGATATAGGAGGATAGGCAGGTACAGTATTGTAGCGGTTAGCGTAATGTTATTACAGTGCCAGCGACCTGGGTTCAATTCCAGCCGCTGTCTGTAAGGAGTTTGTACGTTCTTCTTGTGTCTGCGTGGGTTTCCTCCGGGTGCTCCAGTTTCCTCCCACATTCCAAAGACATACGGATTAGGAAGTTGTGGGCATGCTATGTTGGCACAGGAAGTGTGGCGACACTTGCGGGCTGCCCCCAGAACATTCTACACAAAACATGCATTTCACTGTGTGTTTCGATGTATATGTGACTAATAAAGATATCTTATTTTAACTCTTGTGGGAAAAATTAAAGACAAAACTAATTCTTTAACTATGTCAAAGCCAAGTGAAGAACAGTAAACATTTTGTGCCATTTGGAAGTTGATATCTGAAGGCTTATGACTGTTCTGTTGCTCATATCCTTACCTGCAGTTGGTACTATTTAGCTATTGCCCTGTGTTTGCAGACCCACGACAGTTTCCAGTTTGACAATTCTTCTATTTTAAAACTCTAATACTTGTTTTGAGGTTCCTCCATGGCTTTGTCTCTTCACGTGTTAGCACTCTCCTCCACTCCTACAATCCTCCGAAGTTTAATGCTGGTTACTTCACTATCTCTGATTTTAGTCACTCCATCATTAACGGCATGTACTCCTGAATTTTCTTAATCTCTCCAGCTCTTTCTCCTCCTTTGTAACGTTAGTTAAAACTTATTTCTTTAACCAGGTTTTTAAACATCTGTGAGTGTGCATGGGAGCAAGGTGGGGTGAGAATTTTGAAGGGGAGGGTTTAAACTAATATGACAGGGGGATGGGAATCCATGCAGAAAGACAGAGGGAAGCAAAGCAGAGACCAGAGCAAAAGTTAGGAAAGAGAAAGTAAGAGTGGAGGTACTGAAAAGTCAAATGCAAAGTACACAAAGGTTACTAGATTCCAAAAGGGCAATGAGTGTAAGTGCACTTTATCTGAATGCCTGGAGTATTTGAAACAAGGTCAGTGAGCTTGTGGCACCAATCAGTACAAAGGGGTATGATTTAGTGGCGATTACAGAAACATGGTTGCAGGGTGGAGATGAGTGGGAATTAAATATCCAAGGGTATCAGGTAATACAGAAGGATAGGCAGGAAGATAAGGGAGGTGGGGTAGTGCTCTTAATTAAGGATGAGATCAGTGCAATAGTGAGAGACGATACAAGATCTAGGGAGCAGAATGTTGAGTCCATCTGGGTGGAGATTAGAAATAGTAAAGGGAAAATATCACTGGTGGGAGTTGTCTATTGGCCACTGAATAATAACATTACAGTGGCACAGGCAATAAACCAAGAAATATTTGATGCATGTAAGAATGGAAAGGCAGTTGTCGTGGGGGACTTTAACTTTCACGTAAATTGGGTGAATCAAGTTGCTCGAGGCAGTCTTGAGGAGGACTTCACAGAATGCATCCGTGATGGCTTTCTTGAACAGCATGTTAATGAACCTACAAGGGAAAATGTTATTTTAGATCTGGTCTTGTGCAATGAGACAGGTAAAGTTAACGATCTTGTAGTTGGGGATCCTCTTGGAAAGAGTGATCATAGTATGATTGAATTTCTCATAGAAATGGAGGGTGCAATAGTTTGATCTAAAACCAGTGTATTATGCCTAAACAAGGGAGACTACAATGCGATGAGGGGGGAGTTGGCTAGCGTAGACTGGAAACAAAAGCTATATGGTGGGACAGTTGAGGAACAGTGGAAGACTTTCAAAGTGATTTTTCATAGTGCTCAACAAAAGTATATTCCAGTTAAAAGCAAGGACAATAAGGGTGGGGAGAGCCATCCTTGGATAATGAAGGAAATAAAAGAAGGCATCAAGCTAAGAGCTCATGCATACAAAGTCACCAAGATTAGTGGGAAACTGGAAATTGGGAAAATTTTAGAAAGCAACAAAGAACCACTAAGCAAGCAATAAGGAAAGGGAAAATAGATCATGAAAGTAAATCAGCACAAAATATAAAAACAGATAGTAAAAGCTTTTATAATTATATTAAGCAAAAAAGGGTGGGTAAGGTGAATGTAGGTCCCTTGGAAGATGAGAAGGGGGAATTGATATTGGGTAATGTGGAAATGGCTGAGGCCTTGAACAACTATTTTGTGTTGGTCTTCATGGTGGAGGACATGTCTAACATGCCAAAGAGAGACGCTATGGATGTGATGGGAGGTGAGGACCTCAATACAATCACTGTCACTAAAGAGGTAGTGATGAGCAAATTCGTGGGCCTAAAGGTAGACAAGTCCCCTGGTCCTGATGGGATGCATCCCAGGGTACTGAAATAAATGGCAGAAGTTATAGTAGAGGTGTTTGTGATCATTTACCAAAATTCTCTGGACTCTGGGCAGGTCCAGGTGGACTGGAGGACAGCGACTGTCACATCACTGTTTAAAGAAGGATGTTGGCAGAAGGCAGGTTAACTTAACGTCTGCAGTTGACAAAATGCTTGAAGCTATCATCAAGGAAGAAATAGTGAGATATCTGGATGGAAGTGGTTCCATCAGGCAGACACAGCATGGATTCAGGAAGGGCAAGTCCTGTTTGACAAACTTACTGGAGTTCTTTGAGGATATAATGAGCACAGTGGATAGAGGGGAACAGGTGGGTGTTGTATACTTGGACTTCCAGAAGGCGTTTGATAAGGTGCCGCGTAAAAGACTTATCCATAAGATAAGGATGCTTGGAGTTGGGGGTAATATATTAGCATGGATGGAGGATTGGTTAACCAATAGAAGGCAGAGAGTTAGGATAAATGGGTGTTTCTCTGGTTGGCAATCAGTGGTGAGTGGGGTGCCGCAGGGGTTGGTGCTGGGCCCGCCACTGTTCACGATATACAGTGCATTAATGATTTGGAAGAGGACACCGAGTGTAAAATATCTGAGTTTGCTGCTGACACTAAATTCAGTGGAAAAACAAATTGTGCAGAGGATGCAGAGAGTCTGCAGAGAGATATAGATAGGTCAAGTGAGTGGGCAAGGATCTGGCAGATGGAGTACAATGTTGGTAAATGTGAAGTCGTCCACTTTGGAAGGAAAAATAGAAGATCAGCTTATTATTTAAATGGTGAAAGATTACAGTATGTTGTTGTGCAGAGGAACTTGGGAGTGCTTGTGCATGAATCGCAAAAGATTGGTTTGCAGGTGCAACAGGTTATCAAGAAGGCAAATGGAATGTTGGCCTTCATTGCTAGAGGGATTAAATTTAAGAGAGGGAGGTTATGTTGCAACTGTACAGGGTACTGGTGAGGCCACACCTGGAGGACAGTGTGCAGTTCTGGTCTCCTTACTTGAGGGAAGATATACTGGCTTTGGAGGCGGTGCAGAGGAGGTTCACCAGGTTGATTCCGGAGATGAGGGGGTTAGCCTGTGAGGAGAGATTGAGTCGCCTGGGACTATACTCGCTGGAATTCAGCAGAATGAGAGGGGATCTAATAGAGACATAAAATTATGAAAGGGATAAGTAAGTTATTTCCACTGGTAGGTGAGACTAGAACTAGGGGACATGGCCTCAAGATTCGGGGAAGTAGATTTAGGACAGAGATAAGGAGGAACTGCTTTTCTCAGAGAGTAATGAATCTATGGAATTCTCTGCCCAGGGAAGCAATAGAGGCTACCTCATTATATATATTTAAGACATAGTCAGATAGATTTTTGCATAGTAGGGGAGTTAAGGGTTATGGGGAAAAGGCAGGTAGGTGGAGCTGAGTCCACAGCCATATCAGCCGTGATCTTATTGCGTGGCGGAACAGGTTCAACGGGCCAGACAGCTTACTCCTGCTCCTATTTCTTATGTTCTTATGTAATATTTCAAAGATGTGGAGAAATCAGAAAATTCCTGTGTTCGGCAAATGATTCATTGGGGATGTGGTCTAAAGCTAAAGGTTCAAATAAAAATTCAAAATTGTTACAATACTTTTTATGAACAGATGCTGGAATAGTACGGTTGAACAGAGAACAGGCAGGATTTAAAACATATTGAACATTTTCATGTTAGTATGATGGATACAGAGGTATTATTTGTTGTAAAGGAAGCAATATCACCCTTGGAAGGGTTCTGAGGAGACATCCATCTTCTTGCCCCTCCTAGAACATTAAATATGTTACACAATAATTTCGTTTGGCAGAGTGTAGTTTAGGACTGAATGCATCACTAAACATGATGCTTGATGATACAATATACAAAATGGTGTTTTTTAAAAATAAAATTTTGGACTATTATCCTCTTGCCTGTTAATAAAATGAATATCTTACTTGTGAGAATGTGATCAAATGTTGGATTTGCATGAATTTCTATAAATTTCCAAGTGGAAAGACTTCTGGCTGATAATCAGTTATCACATCAAAAAGCATGAGTGCTATCTTGCCACGATACTTTGCTCAAAAGCAGATGCAAGTAGCCGGCTTTTCTTCATTAAGTGTGAGTGAAGTGAAATTACAGCATAATCTTAACTGATCCCATCAGCATTTTCCATCGCATGTTATGTCTGCAGAGAAATTGAACTTAGGGCACTGATTGTGTTTGTGTGTATTAGAGGCTGTGCAAATTATGATGTATGAGAGGTGATTAACTGGTGCAGTGAATTAGAATACAATTCACTTCTGGGACTTTAAATCCAGTCCAACCAGATGTATGAGGACCTTCTCTCCTTTTTTCCTAATGGCTATTAAGGATTCCAAATTGAATTAGTCCTAGCAGTTTCAGCACAATCACAATGGATATGAATCCACAGAAATTAAATTACCCAAGAATTTGGCACAAAGATTGCCTTTAATTGAGAATCAGTGGGAGATGTGAAAAATGTGAAAACCTCCACAGCACTGCCATTAGTGCTCTTCAGCTGTCAGTATTGAGACAAACGGCTGAGAAATTGAAGGTCACATTTGGATCCGATTTACAAATATTCAACCATTTTTCTTTTCTACTACTTTTGGCTGTTAAGTGTGACATTCTGAATACTGCCATCCATTTCCCACAATGCTGCTGCTGAAATCAATGGTAGTTTTAAATATGTGTTTTAATATCTAGGAGCAGAACAAAAAAAAGGGAAAAGATAACCAAAGAACAGAGAGTCACTTCTTTCCTTCTCTTTTATTTCCAAAATATCGTATGTTCTTGTTCAATGTATGGTAACCCATTTTGGGCTACCCATTTTTGAGAACTATTAATATTCACCATGGTTTGAATACATTTCAATACTGAAATCAATCATGGCATGTAGAATAAGTATTTCTGAATAGTTGGATTCAGGAACACAATAAGAGTGGAGCTGCAAGGAGTGAGCCCAAGGACAATGATTACTGCACTGATTTAAGGTAATTTGACAATCTCATGATTTTTATATGTGTTATTTTAAAACATAAAGGTAAGTGAAAGAGTACAATATCACTTTCAGGCACAATATCGTAATTTGAATAAACCTGATTTGATTACTCAATATTTCATACTGAAACCAAACCCATTATAATTTTTCATATTGTTATGTTCCCAATCACTATCTCTCATCATTATTAAGGAGGCTTTTTACTTCAACAATAATTAAATCTGAGATACTTTATGCACACACTTAACCCCAAAGGTAAACAATTTATCATTCTCCCAGGTTCTTTCTTTCAAAAATAAACAGTGGAAGTCATCGGGCATTTATACTGTTGAATTAGTTCTTTTCTGAAGCCTTATTGCATGGAGTATGCAGCACAGAAATAAGCTATACACCATTGATTCAGAACTACTTTAGACTTTAAACTCAACATACGGATTTTCCTAATTGTCTTCATCTTATGCAGGGTCCCTATTCCTTTCCCCCTCATTACTCATCTAGATTTCCTTTAATGTATTAAACTTTCTTATGCACTACAGTTTTGTAGCTGCTTCAACACCCAAAAGTAATTCATTGTGACATTTGCTGAAATATTTTGAAGTAACAACAAATATTGCCTAGAAATTGGATTGCTCCTAAATGGGGCTAATTCCATGTTGTGTAGTTAACCCCTGTCTCATCGTATGGGTGCAACTTAAATTGTGAGATTCTATCGCAATCCCAGTATAAATATCTCTACATGTTTGAAGTACCCAGTGCTACCCGAACTGGTAATCTGTGCAGGTTCTGATAATTATCAGTACCACTGAGAGCCCATTTCTGCACTTACTGATATCAGGGATCCATTCCTAATTTGGCAGACTCCACAAAAGCCACACACACTGGTAGCATATGTGCTTCATGTGCTGTTTCTGCCAGATAATAAATGGCTGTAAGAGATGAACTGGGGGGTGGGGTGGGGGGGGGGGCGGCAGCATACTTCCCATTTCATAGACATCATCTTTCTGTGAAAGGGAAGGCACGTACTCTGTGGCTTCTCCTTCCCACAGAGCAGATGTGGTGGCAGGAGATAGTTGCAGAGCTAACTCCCCAAAGCGATACACCCAGAGGTGAAAGTAAACCAGTATGGGCCGTGTGGTATATTGGTAAGAAAGTAGCCAACACAATCAGGGCATATGGGTTAAAATGGCAATGTTAGTGATTCAACTGTATCAGTGAAAAATTGAAATCACGTTCACTCTTGGACTTTGCTGGGAGCAATACTGTAAGATTTTCCATGATCAGACACAGTTTGTGAATTTGAGTCTTCAGCACCAGAACTGTGTTTCACTTCTGTTGCCGATAACTCAATGGGCTCACAAATGCACCCCTCGAACCTCCACCGACACACACATAGATACCTGCTCCACTATGGCAGCTGTTCCTCCATGACCCCTTCTCGGCAACACTTGTGCCCACATGAACACACACACACACACACACACACACACACACACACACACACACACACACACACACACACACACACACACACACACACACACACACACACACACACACACATCAATCAACCAGGACAATCCTTCACCCCTTTCTCTTTTGGATTAAAGTTTAATAAAATAAATGTCTTCAGCAGCAAAGAGGAGGTGATATTCTTCAAACATTGCAGCTCCTTGGCTGAAGGAAAGGGTCCTCCTCCTTACAGGCCTTACGTTAACGCAGACCTTGGCCCTCAGTACAACAGTTTTGAATGCTCCAGAAGTGAAAGGAATTATTTGAACTTTATCACTCATTCTTCCCTTATTTCAGTGAATGTCCTGTCTATATATATACTTGCATGCTAACACAGCTCAAGGAGTGGATGTATGCTTCCTTTGAGGCATAGCTGGGAATCTATCCATAGTCTTTGTGCTCTGACACTGACTTACCATCAAGCAGCTGTTTTTGGTCTGCTTTTGCTGTGATTTGGCTGCTTCAGAAAGTATGTCAACTATGTAACATAATTTAAATTAAAATATTTGCAAGTATTTAAAAGTATACTGCACAATATTTGCAGTCTATTTGGATATAAAATACTTATCCAACTAGCATTGGCAAGGAGGAAAGTAAGGTCCCCTTTAGATCAGTTGGCTCCATGATGTGCTTGCTGATGGGCAGTTGGAACTGAGCCAGATTTACGAGGCAGTGAACCTGTCAGTTTCAACCTTTACCCAGTCAGTTTCATGGTACTCAAGGGCATTGTTACTGATTGACCAGTCAGCCTGCATTATTAATCGGACTAGAATTGTAGATATGTTACCCAGGCCTGATTTCTTTTTTGCTCACTCACCTTCAGAGAACTCTGTTAAGGCTGTGCATAAGGAATGGTTGTTGCTAACCAGACAAGTAGCAGGAAATTTGCCATCTTCGGATATTAGGAAGCTCCAAGATTTTTGCTGGCTACACTGTTGAAGAACTCCTGCATGCAAGGTTTGTCCTTATCATTTGTCCTTTGCAAATGTGGAAAGGTCACATACTATTCACAGTGAGTGTCTAGCCCCCCCCCCCCCAACCCCATAGTAAAGGCTTAGGAAGTTATCTAACACTTAAAGAATGGACACCGCTTGGCCAAATTCCAGGCCAATAAATGTCTTTAAGGGTTCTCTATTTAAGTAAATAGGGCCCACACTTAAATAGATTTCATCATAGTTTAGTTTGGAGATGTTTAAATACGGTGGTGGTTCACTGCATGCATCAGTTAAAAAATATTTAATTGTTGCTTTATATGGGGAATGCCTGAGTGAATATGGTTGTGCAATATCACAACCTCCCCTCCATGGACTATGTCTACACTTCTCGCTGCCTCGGTAAAGCAGCCAGTATAATCAAAGATCCCACCCACCCCAGACATTCTCTCTCCTCCCCACTCCCATTGGGCAGAAGATACAAAAGCCTGAAAGCACGTACCACCAGACTCAAGGACAGCTTCTATCCTGCTGTTATAAGACTATTGAATAGTCCCCTAGAAAGATAAGATGGACTCTTGACCTCACAATCTACCTCATTGTGACCTGGCACCTTACTGTCTACCTGCACTGCACTTTATCTGTACTGTAACGCTTTAGTCTGCACTCTGCTTAACCTTGTATTCCCTCAATGCGCTGTTGTAATGAGTTGATCTGTATGGACAGTATACAAGACTGGTTTTTCACTGTACCTCAGTACATGTGACAACATTAAACTAATTTACCAATTTAGCAATATCTGGGTCATTGATCCAGACTTGCTTAAGCAGGAAGCAGGTGATCCAGACATGATATTGCTAGCTTAAATATGTTGAAAATATTACAAATCAAATAATGTACAATTTACAGGCAATAAACAACTGAAACTGGAGGTAATCAACTACTAACTTTAGCACCAGGATTAATAATTCAACCACTTCAGGGTAGGATTCAACTAAAACAAGGTAACTAATTTGGCACTAACTTTCCTCCACCATAAATTTAATTGCAAATGCAAAATTAATTCCATGCTCCAGTTTGACAACAAGCATTTCCCCACTTGAGTTGACATTTATGCTGGATTCACATAGATTAAATGAATATTTAACAAATACTTAAACCCCCTTCACAACATATTATTGGAATATTGGAAATGTGGGTTTTGTTTGCAGCTCAGAGTGAAAAAATATTAGTTCATCTGTGACTGAACCAAGTAAACATCGGTGAGGCTATTTATTCAGCACTTCTGGAGAACTTGTTTGTCAATAAATTGTTTCAGGAATTTACGTCAATATCTAGCCATTTCCATACCTTTGCAAACTGATGACCAATGCAAGTGGAATTGCAAGTTTAGAAGCAGCTGTATCAAATAGACGTCATAGAGGTCATAGAGTTATACAGCACAGAAACAGGCCCTGTGACTCAACTCGTCTATGCTGATCAAGTTGTCAACCTAAGCTAGTTCCATTTGACTGCCTTTGGCCCATGTCCCTCTAAACCCTTCCTATCCATGCACCTGCCTAAATGTCTTCTAAAGGTTGTAATTGTATCTGCCTCCATATCTTCCTCTGGCAGCTCGTTCCATAGACCCAGCACCCTCTGTGTCAAAAAGTTGCCCCCCCCCGGGTCCTTTTTAAATCTTTCCCCTCTCACCTTAAAACTATGCCCTCTAGTTTTAGACTCCCCTATCCTGGGAAAAAGATTGTGACTCTTCATCTTATCTATGCCCCTCATGATTTTATATACCTCTTTTAGGTCACTACTCAGCCTCCTATGCTGCAGGGGAAAAAAACACAGCTGATCCAGCTCTCCTTATAACTCAAGCTCCGGTAACATCCTTGTGAATCATTTCTGCACCCTTTCCAGCTGAATGACATCCTTCCTCTAGGTGGGTGACCAGGACTGCACATAATACTCCAAGTGTGGTCTCACCAATGACTGGTACAGTCGTAACAACTCCTGTACTCAATGCCCTGATTGATGAAGGCAAGCATGCCAAATGTCTTCTTCACCATCCTTTCTACCTGTGTCTCCACCTTCAGGGAACTATGTACCTGCACCCCTTGGTCTCTCCGTTTTACCACACTCTCCAGGGCCATATCATTTACTGTGTAAGCCCTGCCTTGGTTTAAGTTACCAAAGTACAACACCTCACGCTTGTCCAAGTTAAATATCGTCTGCTATTCTTTGGCCCACTTCCCCATTTGATCTAGATCCCATTGTAATCTAAGATAACCTTCCTTACTCTCCACTATACCAACAATTTTGGTGTCATCTGCAAACTTACTAACCATGCCAACGACATTCTCATTCAAATCATTAATATAGATGACAGACAACAGTGGAACAAGCACCAATCCCAGTGGCACACCTCTGGTCACAGGCCTGCATCTGATAAACAACCCTCACTCTGACTCCATCCACCAAGCCGATTTTATATCCAGTTGGCTAGCTCATGCTGGATCCGATGTGGTCTAATCTTCTGGACTAGCCTACCATGCGGGACCTTGTCAAAGGCCTTGCCAGAGTCCAGGTAGGTAACATCCATTGTCTTTCCCTTGTCAATCCTCTTCATCACCTCTTCAAAAAATGTAATCAAATTTGTGAGACATGACTTCCCATGCACTGAGGTGCTGAGGTTGAGAGGGTTGAAAGCTTCAAGTTCCTAGGACTGACCATCACCAATAGCGTATCCTAGTCAAATCACATAGATGCCACAGCCAAGAAAGCTCACCAGCACCTCTACTTCCTCAGGAGGTTAAAGAAATTCGGTATGTCCCCTTTGACACTCACCAACTTTTATTGATGTACCATAGAATGTATCCTATCTGGATGCATCACAGCTTGGTTTGGCAGCTGCTTTGCCCAGGACCGTGAGAAACTGCAGAGAGCTGTGGACACAGCCCAGCGCATCACGGAAACCAGCCTCCCCTCCATGGACTCTGTCTTTACCTCTCGCTACCTTGGTGAAGCAGCCAACATAATCAAAGACCCCACCCACCCGGGTCATTCTCTTTTCTCTCTTCTCCCATCAGGCAGAAGATACAGGAGCCTGAGGGCACGTACCACCAAGAAGCAGGACAGATCAATGGTGTTGTATCAATTTGTACCAATGGTGTTGAAGTGGAGATGGTTGAGTTCCTGGGTGTAAATATCACCATACAATTTGTCCTGGTCCAACCATGTAAACACTATGACCAAGAAAGTACACCATCATCTCTACTTCCTCAGAAGGCTAAGGAAATTAAATGTGACAATAATAAACCAATTACCAATTTGATATAAACATGGAATTAAAGCAGCTGTCTTCAAGTGAAGCATTGGTATTGGTATTGGTTTATTATTGTCACTTGTACTGAGGTACAGTGAAAAGCTTGTCTCACAAACTGATCGTACAGGGCAATTCATTACACAGAGCAATTACATTGAGTTAGTACAAAGTGCATTGATGTAGTACAGGGAAAAACAATAACAGTACAGAGTAAAGTGTCACAGCTACAGAGAAAGTGCAGTGCAATAAGGTGCAAGGTCACAACAAGGTAGATCGTGAGGTCATAGTCCATCTCATTGTATAAGGGAACCGTTCAATAGTCTTATCACAGTGGGGTAGAAGCTGTCCTTAAGTCTGGTGATACATGCCCTCAGGCCCCTGTATCTTCTACCTGATGGAAGAGGAGAGAAGACAGAATGTCCTGGGTGGGTGGGGTCTTTGATTATGCTGGCTGCTACACCAAGACAATGAGAGGTAAAGACAGAGTCCAAGGAGGGGAGGCTGGTGTCCGTGATGCGCTGGGCTGTATCCACAACTCTCTGCAGCTTCTTGTGGTCCTGGACAGAGCAGTTGCCATACCAAGCCGTGATACATCCAGATAGGATGCTTTCTATGGTGCATCGGTAAAAGTTGGTGAGAGTCAAAGGGGACAAACCAAATTTCTTTAACCTCCTGAGGAAGTAGAGGCACTTGTGAGCTTTCTTGGCCGTGGCATCTACGCGATTTGACCAGGACAGGCTGTTGGTGATGTTCATTCCCAGGAACTTGAAGCTCTGAACCCTCTCAACCTCAGCACCATTGATGTAGACAGGTGCATGTACACTGCCCCCTTTCCTGAAGTCAATGACCAGCTCTCTTGTTGACATTGAGGGAAAGGTTGTTGTCATGACACCATTCCACTAAGCTCTCTATCTCCTCCGACTCATCGCTGTTTGAGATATGGCCTACAACGGTGGTATCATCTGCAAATTTGTAGATGGAGTTAGAGCAGAATCCGGCCACACAGTCGTGAGTGTATAGGGAGTAGTGTAGAGGGCTGAGGACGCAGCCTTGTGGGGCACCAGTGTTGAGAATAATCGTGCCGGAGGTATTGCTGCTTATCCTCACTTATTGCGTTCTGTTTGTTAGAAAGTCAAGGATCCAGTTACAGAGGGAGGTGTTGAGTCCTAGGTCTCGGAGTTTGGTGACAAGCTTGCTTGGGATTATTGTATTGAAGGCAGAGCTGTAGTCAATAAACAATAGTCTAACATAGGTGTTTTAACGTATGTGTATGTGTCATATAGAATGCATGAGGAGGAGCAGCTACAGGAGATAGGAGAAGAGAAATATGAGTCTGAAGGATCTCATCCCCAGGATCAGCAGGTAAAATAATTGTTTTCCCGGGATTGTCAGCAGACTGAGTGAGTAGATTTGAAGAGGTGCAAAGAAGACTGCAAAGTATGGCTGTTATTATGGAAGGATAACATTCTTTTGCTTATCTGTATCAAATAGCTGGCCCATCCTGGGACTGGTATTTTCTCCAAGGCAATATTCCTAAGCACAATTGAGTGTTACCATTGTGACTTTAAAGGCATTTGGACTCCAGTTTCTGCAAACTGATTCCTAATCAATTTCCCAGGATTTCCAGCAGCCTGTGGATAAAGGATGCTGAGGAAGTCCAAAGCTGGAGGGCTATTGCTGGAACTGAAGGCATGGATGATGTACAATTTACCCCTGAGGTGTATGTTGGCCTCGCAGAAACCAGGTTCAGGGAATTTGTGTAAATTCAGAAGATAAATGGGCCCAAGAAGTCACCATAGAGGCACATTTATATCATCTGATCACACCCTTGGGGAAGATTTCCAATAGTTTCTGGTTAGATATATATCCTTGTCTTACTTAAATAAACAACAGTTTTATGATATCTGCCATGGCTTGATTTTGATGGTCACAAAGGTGATCTGTAAGGACTTATAAATGTTTCTTGTGATGTGATTTTTTAAATATTTAAAAAATCAAAATCAGTGCACAAAATGTATACAGAAGGCATGTTACCACATTAAGAATGACAGATAACTACTGTGTTTAATAGCACAAGTAGATGAGTATTTGAAAAAAATAATCACATCCTGTAGATGGTACAAACTCTGCCACTGTGCGTCGATGGTGGAGTGAGTGAATGATAGTGGATGGGGTGCTTTGTCCTGTATGGTATTAAGCTTCTTGAATGTTGTTAAAGCTACACTCATTCGGTCAAATGAAGAATATTCCATCACACTTCTGGCTTGAGCCTTGTAGATGGTGGACAGGCTTTGGGGAGTTAGGAAGTGAGTTACTTGCTGCAGGATTCCTAGCCTCTAACCTGCTCTGGTAGCCATATTGTGTATATAGATAGTCCAATTCAGTTTCTGGAGAGTAGTTACCTCCAGTATATTGATAGTGGGGGATAGAGTGATAGTAATGCCATTGAATATGAGGGGGTGATAGTTGGGTTTTCTCTTGTGGATATTATCATTGCCTGGCACTTGTGTAGTGTGTAGGTTACTTGCCATCTATCAGGTCAGGCCTGGATATTGTCCAGTTCTTGCTGCATTTGGATGTAGACTGCTTCATTACCTGGGGTGTTGTGGCTGGTGCTGAACATTGTGCAATTATAAGTGAACATCACTACTTCTGACCTTACAACTGAAGGAAGGTCATGATTAAACAATGAAAGGTTATTGGGCCCAGGACCACAACCCTGAGGAATTCCTGCAGAGATGTTTTGTGGCTGAGATGATTGACCACCAAACATTACAACTTGGAATACCTGAAATTGTCTGAAACATTTATGTGACTGTTTCTACTATGATAAAATATTTAGGCCACTCCTTCCATTAAAGCACTGGTAAATGAATGGAAATGTTTCTATAATGATATTCACAGAACACAGAATATAAAACAGTTCAGCATAGGAACAGGCCCTTCAGCCCACCATGTCTGTGCCGACCATGATGCCAAACTAACAAAGTAACTAACCCCATCTATCTGCACACGGACTTTATCCCTCTATTCCCTGTCTGTTCATGTGTCTCTCTAAATGCCTCTTAAACATTGCTATCGATCTGCTTCCACCACTTTCCCCCAACCAGCCACGCACCCCCCCCCCCCCCCCCAACGGAAGTGGATTGGTCACCTACATCCCGAACATTCAAACTTTGAAATTAGTTGTGAGTGAGTTTGAGGTGTACTTGGGTTTGAAATTTTAATTTCACATCAAATCCAAGCATTTCAGGGAGTTAAAATTATCCTCAATGCATGTATTACATATGCTTATTATTGTAGCTTTTAATCTATTGAGCTAGAATGGAAGTTGGGACTGTTTTCCCAGAAACAGAAAAGAATAGGGGATGGCCAAAAAGAGGTCTTTGCATTGATATGATCTTTTGATCAAATAGATCAGGGAAAATTATCCCTTAGGTGAGTGAGTCAACTTTCAGAGATCATTGAATCAAAACCCCAGCAGTAGATTTAGAAGAGAGATTTGGGCAATTTTATTCATTCAGAGAGTGTCGGGATCAAGAATGGTCTGCTTGAGTAAATGGTGGAAGCTGATTCAGTAAGTAATTTCAAAATGAAGGAGATTCTAAATATGACTTTTTTTCAAAGAGCTAGCACCAACACAGTGGGCTGAATGGGCACTTGTGCTGTAAGTCTTTTCGATTCTCTGATTTTTTTTATCATGGCTTATTATGTTAAAGAATCAAAATATAATATTTAAAACATTTTTCTTGCTGTATAATGGGATTTAATTCCTTTGGAAGGACATGATGTACAAGTGGCAAAGGTTTAAAAGAATTGTATGATGTTTCCACGAATTAAATGAATAAGAAGTGTCCACAAAACTCTACCTTGTATAAATATGGTGTATATTTTAAACTACTCAATAGGTAATAAAACATTGTGCAGAAGCCTCTTTTCACCATGATCCTTTGTGTACATTTGTTCCAGTTCATACTGTGGACTTGTTAGGTTTCCTTCTCTTTCAAGGAGTTTGTTATGCTTTTGGAGTAGCCAGATCGCATTATTTACCAATGCTAGAAAGTTGGCATTGCTCCCATTGTCCTTTCATTTGGAAAAGGTGTGGCCAAATAAAAGATTGGATCAGCTACCATTAATTTAGAACACTACGCTTTATAAGTCATTAATGTGTTCTGGGTTGTATTTCAATGGACTCAGTTCCTACCTCAGTCATTTGGTACATGATATTCAACATTGGATTAATGATTATAACATGCTATCCTCAGTGGTGAGCCACAAAATATATTTTAAATGCAGATGTGCAGATCCACTCAAATAATCTTTGCTGTTATTTATCAAGAAAATGAGTTCTCACAGTGTACGGTTTATTCCTACTTTGATACAATATACATATATGGATGTGGATTAAAAAAATCATACAATGGTTGCAAAACTCATTATTGCTGCATTTAATATGTACATGTCTGAAAAACTAAAAAATCAGTGCAGATATAAAGTAGCTTGCTTGAAAGTTTTCCAAGCTGGAGACATGTGGGATATTCTGCTGAATTATTCCTGTTTTGATCCCTTGTTTATTTCCAATGTTGCTTGAAGTGGTTAGTTGAATCTTTCATGTGTAAAATGTCTGGATTCAGAATTCCAGATTAGACTTTAATCAAACTACTGATTTATTTATACTGGTGCCAACTGCTCCAGCAAAGCATTCTTTCTTTTTATGGCATCCTATTTGTCTTTCAAAGATGTATAGAACGCAAACTTTTAAACTTTTATTTCCTCCCTTTTTTTTCTTTGCAGGATTGCTTTCTACCATGGATTCTTGCTCTTGCATCAACGTTTTACTGTGATCAAGCATTAACGAGTGCTATCTGAGCAAAGGCCATTGTTTTGTTTTCAATTCTCATAGAAAATTCAGACCAATTTGAGCATTTCTAGTTTACAACAAATAAAAACTGCTAGATAACAGTAGTTAATTTAATGTGATTCTCGGCAGCTTTTGCCAGGTAACCTAAAACCCAAAATGTGTGCGGTTTTACAATATCAAATAGTTCTTAAGAGAAATGTTGCTGTCAGCAGTGGAACTGACTTCTTACCTTTCCATTTTCATAAGTAAAGAGAATCACCACTTGCATTGCACAAAAGAGCACTACAGATTGTACTAAAACATAGATTACAAGGAAGAGCAGATTAGAATCCATCTTCAGGTCCATGCATCAATCAGATCTCTGGTCTTATAGGTTTCTCCCTTGAAAAAGGAGCAGAGCTGGGCTGTTTGTAATGAAGGGAGATGTCAGAAATTTGACCTTACAGAGATACATAATATTGCAAATGGTACAGAAAAGGTAAATCTAGGAAGGTACTTTAAATTGCAAGAATAAACTGCATTATGTAAGTCAAACAAATTTAGGTTCATAATAGGAAGAATTTCTTCCAGAAAGAGTGAGGAATAAATTTTTCTATGGAGTTTTGGATGCTAGAGTTATTAAATCTTTAGATTTTAGCATAAATGGAACAGCATCAGTCAAGATTCTGTAATCCTGTTTAAAAATAGATTGGGAATTTCAGTTGCACCTGTATTCCAATTTTATGTGTTCATTTCCTTCTTCATTTTGCCATGATCCCCGTGGTATCTATTTCTGAGGGCAGGGCTAATGAGTCCACTTCAAGGACGAGGATAATATTATTGGTCCAGATCAGGCAAGATAGCTGGAAAATCTTAGTGGTGTGCAACTATGTGGAAGAAAGCAAATCTGATTTTAAAAACTAGTTAGAAGAAAGATTCTCAGTGTGGAGAGTGGTCAAAGTGTAATGTTCTGAGATCACTTTTATTTATTGTGTTTACTGGTGTTTTAGATGCAGGGCTATAAGGTGTCATATCCAAACTTGCCTGAGATGTTGAAACAGGACACAGTATCCAATGACGACACAATGCCAGCCATTGACTAGGATGCAAGGTTGGGTGTGCATCTACCTTACAACACACAGTTGGTTGTACTGCTAACAATTTATTCAGGAAACTGTCTACTTAAAGAGGAAAAAAAGCTGAAGGGAGGAACTATGACACCTCCCAATCTAAACAGAAATTTGGGGAATGGAGGATAAGTACATGGGAATTATTTGTTTCACTTCAATCTCAGTCACTTCAGCAATGAGATCACTATGTCTAATAATGGAATTGCCTAATGATGCTCACCTTATCTGGTCACTAATATGCAGCTAAAATAAAAGGCATTTAAAGCATTCTGAGGACAAAACAATGAGAGGGAATTTTATTAACATGGTAGAAAGGAATTCAATGGATGTGAGAGTGTGGTGGTAGTAATTTGTAAAGCTAGGTTAAGTGGAAAAACAGGTTCACGCTGCAGTAAAAGCAGCACCTCAAGAGTGCTCAAACAGATAAGGTCTTAAAAATGCAATTTTTCACCTGCGCTGCTAGAATAATGATGATGCTACTGGCATTCACTGTTATTTAGGAGTAAACGCTAAAATAACTTCAGGTGAGGAATAGGTGGGTGGCTAAATGCCAGTGTCCAAAGCTTCCCCATTCACATGGAGTGGAGCAGTGGGTAGTACTGCTATTTTACAGCTCCAGTGGTCCAGGTTCAATCCTTTGTGGAGTTTGCACATATACCCTGTTCTCTGGTTTCCTCCACATCCCAAAGATGACCTACATGAGTGGTAGGAGAATCGGGGGAAATTGATGGACATGTGAGAGAGAATAGGCTACAGGAAATTAGGTGGGGGGGTAGGATTGATGGGATTGTTGTGAGAGCTGGCATAGACCTGATTGGCAGAATGGCCTCCTCCTATGTGGTAAGGAAAGATGGGGTTGTCATGAATTTGTTGGATGTACACAGCAGATGGGAACTAAACTGGGCCATAAGTTTCATCTTGTCATTAAACAAATTATACAAATAATCTTGTCATTAAACAACTAATCACCCTATGTAGTGATGTGATAATTGTTAATTACTGCCAATCAATGTTACTGGAACAGCATTTTTTCAAGTGCAGAGTCTCATACTTTCTGGTTTTGAACTATTCAAAGGGATTTAAAAATATCAAATCTTAACTTTTATTTATTAAATTTCTAACCCTCTTTCTTAAGGCAACTTCACTTTTCCTTTCTTTGTTTCATTTTTTGTGCTTGATTAAACATTGAATTCAGCCTCCTTAGTCTTTCTGCTGTTTATTAACCAATCCTCAATCTACTTGTTGCAGGAGACACACAGCAGGTTTTCTGGTTCACCCAGTTTCCAGATGTCTTTTTTCTTCAGCCGCACTTAAATTGTTTTGCATTTTCAGTCATTTTATGGGTGTACTTCTTTGAGCTGAAGCAGCGTAGGGTCAGATCTAATTAGGTGAAGATGTGGTCAGATGACCAGCTACAGCAACTTCTGGCCCAGTGGAATAGCTGATTTTATGGCAAAATTGGAGGTCCAATAATGGTGAATCGGTACAAAGACCTTGGAAGGCCATAGCTGAGGTACAATGCAGCCTTGGGTTCCACGTTACAAGAAGGGGATTGAGACCCATTGTTTGGGCACTAAGCATACCAGATTAATCCCAACGTGTCATTTGTTGTGTGCAATTCATGCCAGCTGCCAAACTGGTGACAGTGTTAGTGAGTGCAGAGCTCATATCAGTCAAGAGTTCACTCTTAATACTAGAGATGTTGAACACCCTAGCCAATGCCCTCTCTTAACCTCACAAAACTGAACAAGTGGTCAGCAGCAAGAAGGAGTCCCAGCACTATCTAATAGATTTATTAACTACTTGATGGTAAGTTGCTGATTGATTTTTACAGGCAAGTACTGTCATCATCCAGGTGATTGATGCTTTGCAGAGGCCTCTAAAATTGCTGATGGAGACAGGGAATGGTGTACCAATTACTAAAGGAATTTGTCCTACTTTCAAGGCTCTAGGTAAACCAGTTGCTTTCAGATTTGGCAAATTCCCTTTTGGGTACTGAATGACTTGGAGAAGAGGTAATGGCGAGCAGAACCGGACAAGCTATTAAAGGGAGCAGGAGGAGATGGAGGTGGTTCCACCAGCAGGGCATAGACACCGAGACATATCAGGAGGCAGTGTCAGTATATGGATTCACACAAGGAAAATTGTGTGAGAGGCCTGGACTTCAGTAAGGATGTCCACATTGAATTCTACCAACAGTTCCAGCAGCAACTCTAACCCCGGAGCAGGGCAAGGACTGCATTGCCAATGGTAGTCAAAGTTAGAGTTACCCTGAGCATTTATATTTCAGGATCTTTCCATGCTGAACCTTGGAAACATTTGCAACATCTAGCGATTTGTCATCAACTGCGGCATAGCTAGGGAGGATTGCAGGCTTGAGTTATAAGGAGAGATTGGATAGGCTGAGACTGTTTTCCCACGAGTGAAGGAGGTGACAGAGGAATAGGTGAAAGTTTTATCAAATTATGTGGGGCATAAATAGGATAGATAGTCAGAGTCAGGATAAGGGAGTCTAAAACAAGAGGGGATGGGTTCAAGGTGAGAGGGGAAAGATTTAAAGGGGTTCTGAGGGGCAAGTTTTTCCACACAGAGGGTGGTGGGTATATTGGAATGTGCTGCCAGAGGAGGTTACAATGTTTAAAAAAGCATTTGGACAGGTACATGGAAAGGAAAGGTTTAGAGGGATATGGGCCAAAAACAGGCAAATAGGATTAGCTTTGATTGACATCTTGGTCAATGTAGATGAGTTGGGCCAAAGGGCCTGTTTCCGTGCTGTACAACTCTGTGAATCTATTTCTATGAATTGAATTGAGGTCAAACATGTTTGCACTGTGATGTACTGTGACTGAATGGCAGTCCACTCCCTTAATATTCCTCTGGTATTTAACCAAATGCAGCACGTCATGCAGTTGAATGCCCAGTACCCTGGCCACAGCCATATGATCAGTTTGTGGAAACCTGCAGAAGCCCCACACAAGGTTGATGTTGGATCGTTTAATGCTTCTTATACAGGCAGACTGCCTGGTTGCCCTCTCTATGCACCTCGGATTTTATTGTGCACAGCCATCAGACTTTCCCTTCAGGCTCCAGTACTTTCTCGCCAATTATGTGTCATTCTTGAATGTCTCCCAAATCAGCATTAGTCCCAATGGCCCTCTTCAGCGTTGAAATTTCTATATCATTAGAATGCCCTGTGGTTACGAATGGGCCTGCTAATTCCCCACTCTTTCCTCGTGGGCTACTTTGGACTCATGGACAGGGCCTCCTCCAGAAAGCATCTACTTGAGTATATTGCTATTCCAACATACAGTATGAAGGAACAATCTTTATACACACATCTGCATTTTCAATATATTGAAGAAAAAAGGTCCTGTTTAAGCAAGAAAGCACATTTACCACTACAACTCTGCAGAAATATTAATGTAATCGCACCTGTGAGCAATGTAGGGCACCAGAACATGCCAAGCGATACAGACTAGTACAGGCATGTTTGAGAAACTGCTGCACAGTGGTTCCTTTAAATCCCAAATATGAATTCAAACTTGAAACTAATTCTGTACTTTATAGGGAAAAGGTTTCTCTTGATCCAGAAAATGAATGCCTGATCTTGCAAATTTCCTGTGGTGTGCTCATTAGAATTAGATGATACACTGTTTTATAATGTCTGAAGTCACGTACATCACTGTGGATTGTTCTGCTGCCAATTGTTGGGAGGCTTACAGATTGCTGGCTCCAAATAATGAGAAACCTGCACAAAATGATTATGTTTCTGCTTTTTTTCCTTCTTAAGTATTTTTTAAAAATTCCTGTCAACAACTTCTCTTTTGCCAAAGCTCAAATGTTCTGAATTGGAAATAAAGTTTTTGCTTTTTTATGAATTTCAGAATTTCATCAATACTTCTACTTGGAGAAACCTCAAACAGTCCAGAATATTGAGATACATATTTGATATTCTTCTCAGATTTATCATGCCATTTGTTGATGACACCTTTGCTAAAGAAGAACCTTTAGGTTCTTCAACTTAGGTTCTTATTCTGAGTATCTTCATTTCACTGATTGAAAATTTATCAGGAATATATTTTAAAGGGTTTTGATACATTTTGATGTTTCACATGAAACACTTCCTACAGAAATATTTTGCAGGTTGGGGTAGCTACTGCAGAGAGAACAAAGGAAGCCATGTACTGAATGAGGTTGGGATGGGTGTGTGTGTGGGGGGGGGGGCATGGGGGGAGGGGGGGTAGGTTGGTGGTTGAATTTGGTGACACCTGGAATGTATTTCCCAAACGCCCTACAGAATTTAACTCCAATGGTACATTAAATATTGCATTATCACCCCTTGAGTCATCTAATCTCTCCTGCCTTTTACCCTAACACAGACCTGTCCTATTGTGGAGAACTACTCCAATTCTTCCAACACCCAGGATCATTTCCATGACTACCAAAGATCAGGGTTTTAGTGCAGTGTCTCTGAAATCCACAACTCTTCCTGCTAGTGCTGCTAAGTGCCAGTTTGCATTCATCCAGAGTAGCAAACGTTTATATCCCGGACTTTAATAAAAAGTAAATAATATAATTGGAGTGCAGAGTTGTAGGAACATATATAGTGATAATTAAGTTCATCCACACTTTTTTACATATAAAAATAGAACATCATTTTCGGTGAAGCTGTAGGACATTAATTAAAAAGTTCCAGTTACTATTGCAATAAAAATGTAGTTTCAATTTTTCAGTTACCACTAATCAGTGACCTTGAAAGTAATACAAGGCATCATATCCATTTATTGGGAAATAGCATATCCTATGATTAAGATCAACACTACAAGAACTCCATAAGACCATAAGATCTAGGAGCAGAATTAGGCCATTCAGCCCATTGAGTCTGCTCTGCCATTCAATAATGGCTGACTTTTTTCAACCCCATTCTCCTGCCTTCTCCCCATAACCCTTAACCCCTTTACAACCCATGAACCTATCAATCTCTGTATTAAATACACCAATGACTTGACCTGCACAGCCCTCTGTGGCAACAAATTCTACAGATTCACCACCATGTAGCTGAAGAAATTCCTCCTCATCTCCATTTAAAGGGACATCTCTTTATTCTGAGTCTGGTTCCTTGGATCCTACACTCTCCTGCTAATGCAAGCATCCTCTCCATGTAGCAACTTAACCAATTCATAGAAATACAACATCATTATTAAAAACAACTGGTTCCAAAAAAATGTCTTAATGAGGTTCTGCTGAACTAGAATATATAGTTCATTAAGTCATAGATTAATATTCATTGGAATGGTTTCAATGTGCATTGCTTTACATACGGAATATACATGTAGTTCCTCCTCAGTGCTAATACAGGAGGAGGCAAGAGTAGGCATTTGGTCATTTAATTAGATTGTGGCTAATCCTTTGTCCAACTCCTTATAATGTTTTTCCCTATCTTCCTTAACATATCTTGTTATCAAAATTGTAGCAATACCACATTTCAGTATCAGAATCATTTTTACCTAACTACAATAATGTTTATGTTCAGGAAAATACATGATATTTAGAATTACTCCTGCATGTATATACAATGTAGTAGCAGGAATAGGCAATATGGCTCCTTGATCCTACCTTGCCATTCATTGAGACTGTGGCTGATCATTGACCTCTTTATACCTGATCCTTTCCCCCTTGATTTCCTTAGAGCCCCAAAATCTAAGGAACTCAACCTTGAACATACTTGAGTACAGAGCACCCCTTGTCTTCTGTAGTAAAACAATTCCAAACACTCAGAACTGTCTAAATGTGAAGGCCTTTCCCCTTGCTCTGCTTTACATGGCCAGAGGAGACTGTGCTCCCTGGTTCTGGGCAGGGAGGGAAATGACGTCTCAGCATTCAGTCAGCCAACCTTCCTCAAAATACTGGCAATCTGTGCTGAAGCCCTACCAATAATGGTCAAGAAATTACCAATGGTTTGGATTTGAGAACTGCAAAGCGACACAAATGGCATGTGCTCCAGATGGGAGTCCTAAGGCCTCAGGCCTCATTTACAATTCTTAGTCTGCAGTGATCACAATAGTTCTGAGTGGAACAAGCCCACTTCATGCTCTGCTTAGCTGTATTCTGTATAATTGAGGTGCTAAATAAATGTTAGGCCTCTTGCTTTTATATACAAGAAGACAAAAGCAGGTTTTAAGTGTTTGCCAGGGATATCTGCAAATTGCTTAGAATGAGGCCAGACATCTTTGAGGTCTTCACTGGATGCAAAACATCATTCACTAAAAGTGGCCCCACTGGAGCCGATTTTGCACCTATAAAATGGACTAAACAATCAGTGGAAATAATGGAATTGCCAGCTCTCTGACTGAATTAATTGGGTCCTGTTTTGTTTTAGCAGCAAATCATGGAGTAAAGTAATGCAAATGAAACATTCTTTGATTTCTTCTGTATCGTGTCTGCTGAAAATCTACACATTAATATCCAAAAACACTTTTGTATGCTAATCAGGTAGCATGCTTCTTGCTGAGACAAAGGAGGAGTGAAATGTTGTGGGACAAGTGGCTCCAATAATGACAATGGATTAAAGAGTATCTTTAAAAATATATTTCAGCAGTTCGCCATCAGCACATTGGTCGGGGACCCCACAAATCTAGGCTTCAATCGTGTGCACCATGGATAAGGCTCTGGTTTATGATAATTGAGTAAGTCCTCTTCTGGTTTTAGCATGCAAGATTCCTTTTTTAACCAGTACTTTGGGAATTGCATTATGTTATTCTGTCTCTGTATAATTAGGGCTACCAGTGAACAGTAAGGCAAATTTCACTTTTATTACATGGAATTATGGGATTTTTGCCAGGGTGTTAGAATTTTCCAATGGTCAAGGCCCAATTGGTAATGAGACGACAGGACTGAACACGGGCAATCAAGAAAAGATAATTCTCCTCAGTATGGTGGGCCACTGAAAGTGCCTGTCACTGGAAAATTCACTTTTCATGAGGCCTCATGTGCTACACACAAGGCCTTATACCAACTTATACCCAACTGTATGCCATACCATTGTGAAGAATGTGAAAGAAATTAGGTAAATTCACAGAATATACATGTTGAATATGATGCTTATTGTTAGCTATCATTGTTTTTTAAGGCTGTACCACTTTAAGAATCACACTATCTGCTCTCTTTCTTTTCTAATAATGTTCAGCATGAAACTTGCCAGAAATCCTTTCTCTGGAAAAATAATCCACATTATCCTGAAATCGTAAGCTTTTCTTTTGTTCGATAAAATACCCACATTTGTTAGTTTAAACTACCCACAACTTTCCATTATCTGACAGAGGGATATTGAGACATGGTGTCAGAAGCATTGACTGATGAAACAATAAATACTGAGTGCAACCGATCCCTCCCAACTGAGAAAACATGGGCGTGCACCAAGAGATAATGATCCGTCTGATTCAATTGAGATTGCACACATTGGAACAAATGAAGAAGCCTGAGCTGCCAGATTTCCTGGCAGGTAGTTTTTCTAAAGCAAGACTTCCTTGTACTGAGGTCCAAAAACAACGGCTCATTGACATGAAGATCTATCTTATATGTGACAATGACAAGGTTTCTCAATCCTGTTGCTGGTGACCCAACTGGTTGTGACAATGACAATGACCTTTCATTGCACTAAAAGTGTTATCAATAATTAGAAATGTTGGCTGCATTCAACACTTAATTGCAAAAGGGAGCGGAAGGGAGAGGACCTGAACAGATTGCGAGAGAGGATGAGTGGAAGTCAGGATTGAAAATTAGGAGAGAAAGAAAGAATGTGGGGTTGGACATCTGGCCCAAGTCTATGGGCAAAGGATGTGCAAGGATGACACAATGTGGGGGAGAGCAGGTTCCAGAATGTTCCAGCACTGCACTGGAGGCAGGTCTAGAGGGAGGAATGTATGGAATCAAACAGAGCCCCTGCTTGCAATCAAAGGAACCGAGTCCCCTTGTTCTGCTCCTCCTCCTTGCCCTCTGTCTTCCCTACCCCTCTGTCCTTTCCCACCATTCTCTTCACCTACTGTCTTACTCTCCTTTCCCCAACACTCTCACTCTTCCCAGCTCTCTCTCGTAAACTTTCATTGATATTCATTCCCTCCACCTTTAGTGTACTGGCTGCAGTGTGCACCATTGACAATTTACCCTGTTGTTACTCACTTATGCTACCTCAATAGTACCTCCCCAACCTATAGACGTTAGCACCAAGAGGAACAAGAGCACCAGGTGTATGGGAACACATGCCTGCAGGTTCCCTTACAAATCACACGTCATTCTGATTTGGAAATAGATATCCAATACCTCATCGTCGCTGGCTCTAATTCTGGCAATCCCTTCCCAGCAGCGCTGCAGGAGTACCTTCACCGGAAAGATGGCAGCAGTTCAAGAATGTGAATCACCAACACTACCTTCTCGGGGACAATTAGGGATGAGCAATAAACGCTGGCCCTCTCAGCGATGCCCAGATCCTGAAAAGTGAAATAGGTGAAAAGACAACTGTTGGTGGATAATTGCAGTGTTATAGGCTTGAAGGACTCACTCATTAGAGATTGTTTTTACAAGGAATCTAGGGATTCAGCCTGAGGAATATGAGGCAGAGTTAATGCTAGATCAGTGCATGCAGTGTGCTTGCTCCAGGACCATCCACAGATGTGCCTAGCTCTGGAACTATCCAAAATGAAGCTGGAAATGTTGGATGGCAACAGCAGGAACAGCCTGCAGTAAGGTTCAAGACCAAAGAAAGAACAGGGAAACTACAGCCTAGGTGGCTTAAATATTGTTAATATTGTGGACAGCAACATGAGCTGCTGGGAAAGAAATATCCTGTCACTGGGGAAAAGTGTGCACAATGTGGACTGGAAAATAATTTCAGCAAACAGTCCATGATAAAGAGGTTATTGCATGTCCAAGCTACAAGATGAGCCATTGGTGACAGAGACAAAGTCAGATTCAAAGTACCAGTTGAACAATATGTACCTGGTGCCAGATGAGGTCAGTTCTGTGGAGGGAACACCTGCTCGATGTATCTACTATATGTATAATGTTGGTGTAAGGGCGACATGGCAGTTCATCTTGACTTGGGAGCAGCTTCGAAGGCAGAGGAACAATATGTTGTAGCAAGCCATCAATCTCAAAGCCGTGCAGTTGAAGCCAAAGAACTGTATATTATCAATGTATGATAAGAGTACAGTGAAACCTGCTGAGTAATGCTCTCTAAAAGTGCTGAGCCCAAAGAATTAAGAGAACCAGCATGTAAATGTTATTGTAATAGAGCAGAACGTTGTCATAGGTATACCTGGAAGTAGTACAGTACAGTAAATGTGACTGGTGTAGGTACAGCATATTAGAATTAGATGGATAGCTTCAATGCATCAATCACTACAGACAAACAACTCACAGATTAGCACAGAACAGGGAAGTAGAAGGCAAATACCACCAGCTCGCAATGGGCACACTGAAGTTTGCTCCAGGAGCTGTCAAGGCGAAACTTAAAACTGACTTGAGAGACTGTCCATAATGGGTTAGTAGACTCGGTAGACATTGTCTACCCCTGCATGTCCAGCTTGGTGTCCATGAGAGTATAGTATGATGCAGAAGACAGTGAGAACTTTGTAATTGGCTTAGAATAGTGATACTATGCATTCAACTTTGTTTATCAAAACATTGTGATGTGCAGCTAACCTTGTTAGAAAACCAGTAGTGTGGCAATGGTTGATGTGACAAGAATGTGGTAAACAGCATGATTAAAATTGGTTGTTATAGCAATGTGTCATGTGACTAGAAATACTTGTCATATGACAAGAGGTTGTTTAATCGTGTATAAGAGGAGATTTTGCCATTGATGGACAAAACTTTGTGAGTGATGCTAAAAACATAACAGAGAAGATATGACTACATTTGCTGTTGCCAGTGCTTTGCAACAGCAGAAGGGGTGTAAGAGAACTGTTTTGTTTCTCTTGAGAACTGTTTGTTTCCTGGATTGATTGAGCAGACTTTACTTTTAAACAGTAGTTGTGGCTGAGTGGTGTCAAGGGCTATTGAATACTTTTGGATTTGCTGTGGCCAGGAACAGGAGAAGGGATATGAGAACTGTGTTTACTTAATAGTGTAAATTATTTGTTCTTGTTATTAGTTGTGTAATCAACCAATTTTCTTGAATGTATTGATTGGATTAGAACCATGTTGTAATAAACCAGTGCTTTATTAAGATATTAATAATTGGGAGATTAAGCAGCAAGCTGTGAACCTATTGAAACCAGAAGGCTTTAATGGACTGAAGAGGAGCCACTAAACGATGAAGATGATAGAAAATATTCTGTTAGACTGGAGTAGAGCAAAATTATTCAATGTGGTTTATGCAAAGAATGGGCTCTAACATGTAGAACTGGATGAGTAAAGTTTATATTTAATGCTTTTCAACATATTGCTTGGTGGATATCCTTGGAGAGGAATGCCATTCAGAAACAACACAGAAAAAGGAATTTCAATTTAGATTGGTTGCTGCACTTGAGGGTCTCACTGGGACAAAGCAGATGATTGGCCTCTTGGAGCAGAGGAATGGTGGAAGAAATAGAGTTGTGTCATGACTGAATGGTGAAAGCCCTGATAAGCAGTTGTAGGGGAAGCAACTAAAGTTGAACTAACAAGAATTGAAGTCCCAAAATGAAGGCAGTCTCCTTTATGGGTTACTTGATCACTGGAGACAGTTTGAAGTCAGACCTAGCCAAAGACAAGGCAGTAAAGGAGATTCCAAGACCAACAGATATTGTGGAGTTTCTGGCAATTGCCAACTGTCTGAGCCAACTCCTGCTCCAGTGGAGTAAGTTGTGTGAGACGCTCAGACAGTTGATCAGGAAGGATGTGGAATGGTAGAGAAACAAAAGACTGCAGATGCTGGAATCCAGATGAAAAACACGATGATGCTGGAGGAACTCAGCAGGCCAAGCAGCATCCATTGAGAAAAGCAGGCGGTCAGCGTTTCGGGTCAGGACTGCCTGGTCACATCAGCAGGCAGTTATACAGATCAAGGAGACAATAACATCGAAACCTGTGTTGCCATTCTTTGAAAAGAAGGAGCAGAGCACCAGGCAGACTTTGCAGAAAAGGTTGTTAGAGTAATGATCTTGTAGGAGGATCAGTCAAGTGATCAAGCAGAACAATGACTGATGGGTATGGAGATGTGTGATGCACAAGATGAGACGAGGAATTTTCACTAGCACACATATGGGAAATGTGTCATGTGCACAGCCATCACAAGCCACTTGAGATCATTGCAGTTAAGCTTTTCCATGGAGCAGCAAAGAGGATGCAGACACAGCAAAGACTTGGATGCCTCCAGTAGGTGATCATGTGATATCAAGGAGTGGCTGAGAGCATTGGACACAGTAACAGATGTTGAATCAGACAATATCCTGGCTGTGCTACTGAAGACCAATGCTCTAGAGCTAGCAATGCCTCCAGCCAAGCTGTTCCAGTACAAATGCAACACTGGCTTCGACCCAACAATGTGGAAAATTGCTCAGGTATGTCCTGTTCAAAGAAAGCAGAACAAAGCAGTACCGGAGGATTGGAGGATGGCAAATGTTATTCCACTGTTCAAGAAAGGTAAAAGGGATAATCCTGGGAATTATAGATCAGTTAGTCTTATGTCAGTGGTGTGCAAGCTATTGGGGAGGATACTTAGGGACAAGATTTAATGAGCATTTGGAGATGCATAATCTTATAAGAGATAGTCAACATGGATTTGTGAAAGGCAGGTCTAATAGAGTTTTTCAAGGAAGTGACAAGACAGATTGATGAAGGTAGAGCGGTGGATGTGGTATATATGGATTTTAGCAAAGCATTTGACAAGGTTCCCCATGGTAGGCTCATCCAGAAGGTCATGAGGTATGGGATCCATAGAAATTGGCTGAGTGGATTCAGAATTGGCTTGCCCACAGAAGGCAGAGGGTGGTTGATGAAGGGGAGTATTCGACCTAGAGGTCAGTGACTAGTAGTGTTCCACAGGGATCTGTTCTGGGACTCTTGTTCTTTGTGATTTTTACAAATGACTTGGATGAAGAAGTGGTAGGTTGAGTTGGTAAGTTTGCAGATGACATGAAGGGTGGTGGTGTAGTAGATAGTGCAGAAGGTTGTTGTAGGTTGCAATGGGATTTAGACAGGATGCAGACCTGGGCAGAGAAGTGGTAGATGGAGTTCAACCCGGAGAAGTGTGAAGTGATACACTTTGGAAGATCTAACTTGAAGGCAGAGTACATGGTTAATGACAGGAAGAACAGAGAGATCTTGGGGTTCTAGTACATAGATCCCTCAAAGTTGCCATGCAAGTTGATAGGGTGGTTAAAAAGGCATATGATGTGCTGGCCTTCATTAGCCGAGGGATTGAGTTCAAGAGCAAAGAGGTAATGTTGCAACTTTAGAAGACCCTGGTTAGACCACATCTAGAATATTGTGTTCAGTTCTGGTTGCCACATTATAGGAAGAATGTGGAAGCTTTGGAGAAGGTGCAGAAAAGACTTACAAGAATACTGCCTGGATTTGAGAACACATCTTTTGAGGAGAGGCTGAGTAAGTTAGGTCTTTTCTCCTTGGAGAGATGGAGGATGAGAGGAGACTTGATAGAGGTATATAAGTTTATGAGAGGCATAGACAGAGTGGACAGCCAGCATCTTTTCCCCAGGGCGGTAATGGCCAATACTAAAGATCACCCATTTAAGGTGCGTGGAGGAAAGTTCAGGGGAGATGTCAGATGTAGGTGTTTTACACAGAGAGTGGTGGGTGCCTGGAATGCACTGCCAGGGGTGGGAGTGGAAGGGGCTAATACGATAGGGTCATTTAAGAGGATCTTAGATAGGCATGTGGATGAAAGAAAAACAGAGGGTTATGGGAGGTGAAGAAGAGAGGGGATAGATTGAATGGGAATGTTTTTATAGGTCAGCACAACATCGTGGGCCGAAGGGCCTGTACTGTGCTGTTCTGTTCGATGTTCGATGTTCTATGTAAATGCAATCCGGCTAATTACTTGCTGATCCATCCACTCTCAACCATAAACAAGGTGTTGTTGACAGTATTATCACATGTCACTTTCTCACCATTAACCTGCTCACTGATGCCCTGGTGAGTACAAGATATGGCTGAGTACTGACTAAGTTCCAAAGTGCCAGCTGAAGAATGGACGCACTCTTATGGCATCCAAGTGTGGCTGGAGACTGCATTAGTGAGGCCATTAGCACATGCACAACTGACACCTCCTGGTTATTTGTAGAGAAGGCAGATTGTGGTGGCAAATCAGCCAGCTTTTCCAGATTGGAACTCAACACTCCACTTCAACTGGCATAACCGAACATGTGCTCAGCAATAGAAAGGAACTCCGTGAGCACCATTTAAAAGTCATTTTCATGTTGGTTGCTGATTGATTTCTATTGACTGCTGCTATGATTCTGCACTGACATTGCTGAAGTCCACAGGAAGTGTCGTGGCAGGTGCTTAAAATCTTTAACCCTGACCAAGACTCTGTCAAACTAATTGATCCCACACATGAGGGCATTTGTAGGCTTTCCCCTTGGAGCTTGGCATTAGAAGAACGAGCAGAAAGAATTCAGAACAGGACAAATTGCTACAAAGGACTGGAGAGGCAATATCATTTTATGGTATCCGTGGAGCAGTTCTCCCACTTGGACCATGACGAGGAACAGTGCATGAGATGCATGCATTCAGTAGCCCCAGGCTAAGAGACACACATACCACCAGGCTCAAGGACAGCTTCTATCCCACAGTGGTAAGACTATTGAATGGTTCCCTTATACGATGAGATGGAACCTTGACCTCACAATTGACCTTGTTATGACCTTGCACCTTACTGCCTACCTGCAATGCACTTCCCTGTAGCTGTGACACTTTACTCTGTATTCTGTTATTCTTTTTACCCTGTACTACCACAATGCTGTCTGTACTACCTCAATGCACTGTGTAATGAATTGATCTGTATGAACAGTATGCAGGACAAGTTTTTCACTGTACCTCGGTACAAGTGACAATAATAAACCAGTTCCAATATCAGTCTGCCACCAGAGCCACACACGGCAGCAGGATGAGAGCAGGGTTAGGACTGCATTGCGAGGAGCTGCCAGTTTCACCTCTTTCATCTCACAAAGCAACTTATCACAGATTATCTTTTGTTCTCTCCACCCCTTGCCCTTCTCCGTATCTTAAAATATAATTCATTTCCAACTTTGCTAGTTCTGACCATTGAACTGAAATGTTAACAGGAGACACAAGAGACTCCAGATGCTGGAATCTGGAGCAACACTGAAGATACTGGAGCAACGCAATAAGTCAGGCAGCACCTATGGATGGAAATCGACGGTCGACGTTTTGGGTTGAGACCCTTCATCTTGATCTGGAATCAAGATGAAGGGTCTCAACCTGAAACATTGACTGTCTATTTCCGTCCATAGGTGCTGCCTGACTCACTGAGTTCCTCCAGCATCATGTGTGTTGAACTGAAATATTAGCTCTGTTTCTCTCTCCACAGATGCTGAGTAACTCAGTAGGTGTTGTCAGCTTTTTTGCTTTTTATTTCTTTCATTTTGAGGGGAGTCACCAACACTCTCTATTCAAAGACAGCCGATTATATTTTGTTCTCCCATTAATAGATCAAAGTCCAGTACCCTGGATGCAGTCATGATGCCGTTATTCTCTGGCAGTTTGCTGTGCCATCCATATTTGAGCTGATACAACAGACCTAAAGGTATTGACTGGGTACCAATTATCTTTGGCATGGTTTGTGGCTCTATTGGGCAACATGTGGATACAGAAAGCTTGCGAGAACACTAACTGTGATAAAGCAGACCACTGGTGTGAGAAAATAATGATCCCCCTGCCAGGATTGCTCTGGATAAGCCCCAGTGTGTCCAGCAGAGCAGCTGTTAAGATCTGAGGTGGTCCATTACACAGCTTTGTCGTCATGAGTTTGCAGCCCCTGCTGCTATCTGTATGGTGGGCATTTGAGAACAGGAAGCAGATTGGGAAGAGCAGGAAGAACGGGAGCAGGAAGAAGAAAGGAGGCAAGCTGGGTAGATCCTTGGAGGCTGGTTGTGAACAAACCATCTGACTGCAGCACCAGTGGATGCAACCCCAATCCAACATTCACACGCCTTACTCATCACACCCTCTGCCTTTTTTACTATTACATTGTCTTTTTAATCACAATTATTAAATGTAGCCAACAAAAAATAAAGAGTTTACACCAGATTCAAAATTAAAGCATGCCATAGCACATTGAACAATCACCCTCACACATTTCCATAGTAGTTGCATTCTATGTGTCTCAGTGCTTCTACTTGGTTCTTCCCCCTAGGGTATAGCATGGCTGAGGAAGGCTGGTGATGTTCAGTAGGGGAGACTGCTGATGATCTCGGAATACAATCTCAAACAGATCTGGGTTATTTTGGTGTGGCCTTATCATTCAGGGCTGTCTGGCTGACAGGTTGCAGTAAAATCACTGGTGGAGCAGCAGTATCTGGAGGGCATGATCAGAGAGGAAAGCAGGTTTATGCTCCAGGGACCTTCACGCTGTCCTGGGATTGTAAGGCAGTGGAAGCTGAGCTATCAAAATCAGTCCGAAATTGGGCTGATGGAGTTGCTTGTCATTTCCATGCTGGAAAGGATGGTGTCCACATTCTGAGCAAAGTTCAGTGCAGTTTGGTGCTGGACCCTTCATGTGTCAGTGACAATAAACCTGATTCTGATTCCTTTATGAGCCTTTCCAATGCAACACACCTCTCACTGTGCTTACTTATCAGAATCCTTCTGCAGGCTGTGCCTTTGAACTTCAGCCTTCTACAGCAGAACTCATTCGTATGCTCATGGCATAGGGAGTCAGAACCCTACACGAGACTTTCCCCAAGCCTGGGTCCAGCCTGTGTGTGCTCAGTTCTGAGCAGTTTCCTCCATGAAACAATCTGAACTGCAGGCAATATCTGTGTCTCAGCATGGAATTAGATGTTCTCCTTTGTCCTCGTACTCTCCCACTTCTGCTTGCAGTGGTAGAGCAGGTTTGTGGTGTTTGGCTATTTGACAGTGGAAGGGCTGAAGTGTGCAGTCACAGGGAGGTAGGTGAGGAAGGTTAGGAATGCATGGACCACCTCCAGTGCATAATCCACAGAGAAAGTGGAATGAGGGGAAATGCACTGTGAGAATCAGGATGTTATAAGGACTCCTTCATCTTCATTGGTTCCTGCTCCTTCACTGGCGATGGCCTTAGCAACATCTCCAAGTTTTACATAGAACACTACAGCAGAGTACAGGCCCTTTGGCCCGCAATGTTGTGCTGACATTTTATCCTGCTCTAAGATCTATCTAACCCTTCCCTCCCATATAGCCTTCCATTTCTCTATCATTCATGTGTCTATCTAAGAGTCTCTTAAATGTCCCTAATGTTTTGGTTAGTGCTGTCTCCGCCATGGTGTAAGGTCAATATGCCCATACCTGTCCCCTGGTGGTTGGCTGCTGCTGCCTGTAGTTTTATGCATCACCTTATTTTGTAACACTCACTAACTGTTTTAGTGAGTGCTGCACAACATGAGTAACGTGGCTCTCGTGGCTGAATAGCTGCGGATGTGTTTAACCTGCAAGGTAGGGGAGACGGTAGTGCTGAGCTTTGAGGGTGCAATGAGACTTTGGGTGAGTCCTGGGAGAGATTCAGTGGGAAGAGCCCAAGAGCAATGGTGCAGATTGGGAGATGTGGCATCTGAAAAAGGGCTCACTGACTCAACCAATGTGAAAGGTCATCAAATTTCTTCTGGCATCAACTACTGGCATTGAGCACACTATTTGCTCCACTGGCGTTCTGGCTTGCACACTCTCTCTCTCTCTCTCTTTCTCTTGCTCTCTCTCTCTCTCTTTCTCTCTCTCCACCTGTCTCTCCAGTGCAGCGCTGGAACATCGTACAGCCTGCTCTCCCCCAACATTGTGCTGTTCTTGCATGCTCCAAGGCAGGATGAGTACTTGCTGCAGCCACCCTGCTGCCTTTAAGTTGTAGGGGCTGGCTTTAACTGGTGTTGGCAGCTCACACTATTGGCCTCCCGCTGAGCCAGCAACCACTAAACAGTCTGGTTAGTGCTGGCTGCAGGCTGCAATCATGCAAATAAGCAGGCTCCTCAGGCTGGCCTACGCCCCATGTTGGAAGCAATATATGCAGGTTAATTCCTGCGCCCATTGTCAGGCCTATCAAATTATGGCCTCTGTGCCTTTAATGAAGTAGTATGTCCCAAGGCGACTCACAGGAGACGAGTGGGAAGATAGTTTCATGGTATCCAAAATCATAATTAAGCATGATATCCTAACAGACTTATGGCTGTGGAATTGAATACAATATTTCTACCCTGTGGCAGAAGCCAGGATTTATTTTTACCTTTTGTGTGATTATCTTAGGGGCCAGATCTTGCTGGACCGCCCGTCCTTACTTATCTGGCAGAGGATTGAAATAAGCTGACTCTCAGCACTCAAGAGGAATCCAGCGAGGTGTGGTGAGGCATCAGGAGACATGGTCCAGTGGCCCTGCCCCTGTAATTCTCTGGCAGCCTTTCACAAGAGGTAATGCTGGGGGCAGAGGGTCTACTCCTGTCAAAGCTGTCAGGATCTTGTCACAATTTTCCAATGCTTCTAACAATCATAGACATTTAAAAGTCATTGCACAAGATATAAATGATTAAATAATTATTAAAATGTTTAAAAATAAAAAAATTGTATCAATTGCAAATACATCAAAGTACCAAGAAATGTATAGAAGCATTAAAGTAAAATAAATATTTTATGTTATAAAAATTATTTATGTTTTTTCCTCATAGGCTTCAAGGTGAGAAACCCCATTCAACGGAATGGGATCTCCATTCTTACACTTTGTCTGACCTGGCACTGGATTGGAGATGGGGAACCCAGATTGTAATGTTGAGGAATCCCAGCAGGACAAGGTACCAATTCTAGGCTTCAAGTGGGAGCTTCTTGTAGTGTGTAATGAGAATAATGTAATACTGGTAAACACACAATATTTTTAATGGTGTCAGTTGCAAGTGAGATTGAAACTTTTTGCATAGTTATTACACTAACACATAAGCATTACAAGTAGATTTTGGTCACATTTCTATCCTGTATGTCAGATGCTGCTTTGGTGAGCACACAAAATATCCAAATTAAAATACATGCAACAAATGTCAGATCAATTGTTTAACATGATGGAAAATAGCCATCAATAGCAGAAAACCCTACTTCAGTCAGAGCTTTCACGTGAAATACTACATAAATTTTAAAAAAGTGTAATTCCTCTGATAGTTAAAGATGCTTACAGAACTTCTGGTACAGAAAGTTTTCACAGACTTTGTCGTAGTTTGTTTAATCGAATGGTTACGTTCCTTAGTTTTGTTTATATTACTATCAATCAGAAAATTCGGTAGCTTTTCTGGTAATTGTTTGACAGAATCCAAGTGCAACATATACCCTTGTCATGTCAAATAAATGGATCTGAGACTGGAATTAGGAAATGAGAACTTCCTGTCCGAAGGCAAAAAACTGCACGTGAAGCTATGTCATAACCAATATGTTTATAATCAAAGGACTTCTGTTTCTTGATTCAAATACAGGTAAAGAGCTTGCTACTATTACATTTATCACCTGCCCTGTAGCAGTAAAATTACCTAATAGTTGAATGTCAGCCCACCTATTACATAGTTTAAAACATTTTACTCCATATTTATTATTGCTAAATGTAAATGCACGTTTTGTTAAATTCACTTATCATCTTAAACATTGCAAACAAGATATTCGAATAATAAGTTCCTCGTTCATCCTTGTTTAACCCACTTTGTACTTTAAAACCACAAAGAGTTTGTTTAGAACACAAATAAATTGTGTCTTTGTACTTATGATAAATTATCTCCGTTCATGATATCATTTGATGGCAATAACATTGAGGTGTACCTGTTTATAATGTTCAGGTTTGAATGAACAGTGATATCCATATCATTTCAGTTACCTTTAGTAGCCTTTTTATTTTTTTATTACACAAACAGAGTTTAGAGCTAAAAATGTCAAGATACAATGTTTAAGGAAAATTTTAATGTTCTGTTACTTTAGCTTATTTGCAAGCTTGTTTGTAGTGGTTTAATGCAAGTTTAAAGGTACTTGTAATTATATACTTTATATCAAAGGCAAACACTTGCTACATAATATAGCAAGTGTCCTTGATATATTCATGACCATGAGAATTTTACAACTTTTACCAGTGTTGACCTTTCCCTTTCTTGCTTTCTTAGCAGTAATATTTCCAACAATTCAAATACAGGTTCGGAGGTACCAATAATACTGATCCCTTTGTCCATCTATTGGGCAGCGTCCTCCTTTTTTATTATTGACTAGAAACCTAGTCCATAGCTTCCCGTGTGGTAAATTATTTTGTCTATTTCTCAATTAGAACCATATGGCTGCATTCTTTTCATCTACGGTTCCAACTCAAGTTGATTACAGAAACCCATTTTGCATTTGCTATTACTGCAATGGCTTTTAACTGGTGGACATGAAAAGGAGAAGAAAAAGGGAAATATAGAAGGTAGCAAGGATTATAATGTTTAAACCGTCCATTATAGTCAGAAAGTTTGTGTACAAAATTACTCATCAGTTGGAGTTTTGAAAATTATCTGTCTCACAATTTTGTGCATGCAAATTTACATGCTACACTTTTTTAAACAACAAGGAAGAAAGCCAGTCATTTCCTGTTGGTTTCTTTGAGTAGGAACCAGTTTCATTAGCATAGGCCCATCTACAGAAGACCTTTCCCAGATACAGGAAGTTGATGGTGATTGATCCCAGGATGTGTTCTATTTCCAGGATTGTATGTTGTAAGTTCAGGGAAAGGATTTGCACATGTATTATCACACCATACATGATCTCAAGATACCACAGTATTTAAGCAGTTCTTGCTTAAAAGTACAGCTCTTAGCCAATAAGTCAGAGCTGGCTGAATCACAATTGGATTGGATCACAAATGAAGCAAAAGCTGAGAATTTGGTGATTGTAGAAGCTTGGCAGAGAGGGTGAAGGTAGTTTATGAAACCAAATGAAAGAGGAGTAGAGCTTCAAAACCTGAGTATTGAAGGAAAAGTTTCGATGTTAACCATTTAGATACCTAATATTTGGGTTCCTTATGTTACTAACTTGATGGTTCTTGTTAATCTTGAGTAATTTAGTCTTTGTGTAGTTTGCTTAGAAGAAGTGTAATGAAAACAAAAAATGTTCCAGATACTTAACAGGTCAAGCAGCATCTGTGGAGAAAGAAGCAGTGTTAATGCTTCATATCAATGATGTTGCATGAAAGGAAAATATTGGTTAGAAATGGTTATCAGCAGTTATAGAAATCATAAAGTATAACCTAATTTCCTAAAAAGAAAGGAGGTATAACTACAAACACAGCAGGTGAGGCAGCACCTATGGAGGCAAATAAACAGTCAATGTTTGGGGTCGAGACCTTTCATCAGGACCCTCCATAGACGCTGCCTGACCTGCTGAGTTCCTCCAGCATTTTGTGTGTGTTGCTTCAGATTCCAGCATCTGCAGAATCTCTTGTATAACTACAAACTGTTGCCTATGTTTCCTGCAACATGTGGAAGCTTTGATCCAGTTGCTTGATTCTCATTGAGAGTTTCTGAGCTTGACAGGTGGCTGAGGTCCCTGCAGGACAGGTGGTTGGCTGATTGTTTTATTGGAATGCAGGTTTGAAGCCACATCACAGCCAGCTAAATTTCATTTTAGCAACTGGGTGGCCACATAGGAGGAGTCAAAAAGGTAGACTATACAGGAATCCTCTGGGCACATGGTGTACTCAAACAGATATTCAACATAGCATATCATGTTGTGGTAGGTCCTTGAAGGAGTAGAGTCCTTCGTCTGGCATCTTGACCTGAAGCATTATACTGTTAAACATAGCAGCCCCTAGTAACTAATTGGTGATTTGATTGTCAAAGGGGACTGGAAGCATCCTGTCATCCTATTTGACACCTGCAGCCACCAGTTCAAATACCAAGACTTCTCAATGGGGGAGGTAGGATCTCATATAATATGTCATTGGCCATGCAACCAGGACAAGGAGAAACAGTAGCCCAACTACGAACTGCCCAGAGGGGGAGATCAAAAACAGTTCAGTTCGAGAAGACTCCAAGGAGGAAATAAAACCTGAAAGTGCTTGAAATGCTTTTCAGCTCAGGCATCATACCAGGCTGGATTTGGAGGGAATTTACCTGCAAAAGTGGCAAAATGTTTGTGTTTTCTGTGCATGTGTGTCTGAATATGGAAGCACCAACTGGTTCATAGCTGTTTGCTGGCATTTTCTCAGCTGCCTTCTGATGTGGGCTTCTCATGGAGTTCAGTGGGGAGTTCCACGAGTTGTAGCTGTTCCCCAGCAATTACCTTTAGGAATCTGTTTGAAGAACCTGCACCAAATTAGATCAGGTACCATCTGCTACGCTGCACTGATTTAAGTGGAGGAGAACAGCTGTGAGAGATTAATTTTAATATTTTTTGATGTTTTTTAATTGATTGAGTTTGCTTAAGTCTTTTAAATTATATTTGGGGTTTTTAAGCAGTTTCAATCGCTTTAGTTTCTAACAAAAAATTAATAATTCGATTAATTTTTTTTGTTATAGAATTCCTTTGAAGATTTCCAAATGTTGGAAACATTCAGAAACACTTAATGTGCTTTGATACTTTTGACAGCTAGTTAAGCCAGGAGGTGTGGCTTAACCAGCTGTCCAAGTTTGTTCAGCAATATTGTGTTCATTAATTGGAAGTGGTGGCTTACTCTGTTTCAACACTTGTAAACCGAACCCTCACACATCATCTGATGTTTTTGACCTCAGATTCCACAAATGATGGGATTTACAAGCAGAAAATTTCACTGATGAAGAGGTAAAAGCTATGGAGTTGACACTTTTCAGCAAGTTGACCCTGGGAGATGTTCGCAAGGTAAATGTGAACTTCCTTGAAGGCAAATTCTGGACCAATGTTTAGGGTTAGTGGACTTTCATCAGAACGCCAAGAAGTTCCTCATTGGAACAACTATTATGGGGGTGAACAATAAAATGCTTGGTTCATTTGGAAGCCTACCACTTAGCAAGTATAAAATGTCAATGAGCATGGGGATAGCCAGCATCAATAGTGGATATATCTTTGTGTATAATGCCAGTCCTTTCCAGTTGAAAACTCTTTTTTAATCACATGCAAACCTAACCATCATTTCGGATATCCAATGTCTCAGCTTTTATTGCATCCAACATGAAGGAAAGCTGGGATGTTGGATATCCGAAATGATGGTTAGGTTTGCATGTGATTGAAAAAGATGGTTAGGTTTTCATGTGATTGAAAGGTATTTCCGCTGGTCTGTGCATATGGGATAATAGACTTAAAATGCAAGGTCAGCTGCTCAGGATTGAGGTGAGGAGAAATTTCTTCACCCAGAGGTTAGTGAATCTTTGAAATTCTCTGTCTAAGAGTACTGTGGTTTGGTTACTGATTATATTTAAGGCACTGATTGATAGATTTTTAGATATTAAGAGTTTCAGCAGATTTAAGGCAGTGCAGAAAAGAGGTGCTGAAGTAAACAATCAGATATAATCTTATCGAATGGGAAAGCAGGCCTGAGCAGCTGAATGACTTACTCCTCTTTCTGTTTCTCATGTTCTTAGTGTCTGAATGCTGCAGCAAAAGCTTGAATCCCTGGGGTCAGGTCTTTGCATTCTAGAGCACAAACAAAAACTTTGAGGATGTTGTGGCATCCCATCAGTCTGTTCACCAGCAGATCATCAGGTTAAGGCACTGAGCTGGGGGAGAGGCAGTGGTTCCCTGGTGCACAAATCCTCTGTCAGGATGACAGTGTTCATGCTTCACCCCTGACCAGTGACATCACCCAGACAGTAAAGACTGCTGATGCTCATGGTGAGATCGTGCAGTCTGATGCTAAGTCTATGTAATGGAGTGGGAGCTGTAAATTTCTAGATGTTACATCAGCAGAGCAAAACAAGTGATACTTGCTGACAGCAATGAAGAGTCCAGAAATGGAGGAATGCAGATACCTTGGGAGTTTACAGGACAGGATGAGAATATGGAGGAGGGAAGATCTGAAAGCAAGGATGAGAATTTTAAAATCAGGATATTGCTTAACAAGGATCCAGCGTAGATTAACAAGCACAAGGGTGATTGGGTGAGTGTGATTCAGTACATGGACTGCAGAGTTTTGGGTAACCTCAAGTTTTTGGAGGGTCGCTGGCCAGGGATGCATTGGAATAATCAAATCTGGAAGCAATAAAGACATAGATGAAGGAATTAGCAAGGGATGAGCAGAAAGAAGGCTGGTATAGGACGATGTTAAAGAGGTGGGAAAAAGGCAGAGAACAGAAGAAATTTCTGAGGTGTAATCAGGAGAACTTCCTGATGGGTATATTCTCTGCCCTCCAGGGGACGAACGTTGCTGGATCTGAGAATGAGGTGGATCAGGTAAAGAACCTTATGGTCAGAGAGTATTTGAAAATCATGCTAATATTGCACAGTTTAGGTTATTTATGGGGAAGGACAAAAGACACTCTCGGTTACTGGAGGAGAGCTAATTTCAGTGAAGTAAGGGAGGACCTGACCTGGGTAAATTGAAATCAAAAACTGGCAGGCAGGACTGTAATGGAGCAATCAGAGGTCTTCAAAGAGGAGGTGATTCAATTAGTTTAAATAGAATCCCACAAGGGGGTGGGGGAAAGAGAGAACAACCGAAGTCAGAGTTCCCTGGATGACTAAAAGTGTGGGAAAGCTGAAAAGTTTACTGCATGTTGATGCATTGTACAATATATATAATAGTTGTATCCTTGTATGTCTCTTTTTGAGGTCTGTATAATGCAAAGGAGTGAACAATCTAAGGAAAAGGTCCAAGCCAGAGAAATCGAATGATTAAATAATTAACCCTGCACCTTCCCACCACCTTCAACTACTTCCCAAGTGTTAACATATCCATTTTTATGATTTTGTGTATGAAACTTTTATTATTATATCATATATCAGCACCTTCTCCCCAGGGTGGCAATGGCCAATACCAGAGGACGTCAGCTTAAGGTCAGAGGAGGAAATTTTACGGGAGATGTTAGAGGTAGGTTTTTTACACAGAGTGTGGTGGGTGCCTGGAATGCACTGCTGGGGGCGGTCGTAGAGGTTCATACAATAGGGACGCAAAAGACTCTTAGATAGGCACATGGAAGTAAGTAAAATGGAGAGTTATGGGCTGTGTTGGAGGGAAGGGTTAGATGGATCAGGGAGTAGGTGTTTATATAGGTCAGCACAATATTGTGGGCTGAAGGGCCCGTACGGTGCTGTACTGTTCTATGTTCTATCGAGATTTCATACAATTCTGCTAATCTTTAACCTAATTATATACAAAATATTGTTTGACATGATTTGAGAAAGCAGAACTTTTTGTTGTGTTTCTCAGGATCCAGTAGCAGTTACTCCCTAAGTTGGGAGCAGACTTTGCTTTTGCACAGCAACATTTTAAGCATTCATTGTGCATTATAAAGTTACCAGTTTAATTTTATTGCATATTTAACGGCACTACACAGAAATATTTTATTTTCATTACTACTGTCTCAAGAGAACATGAGGTCATTTGACACTCATTTCTGACTCTTTAGAATCAGCTCTAAAATTCTTTTCAATTAAATGCTCATTCTAACAGATGTTGTTGGCATTAGTGTGGGTCCATTCTGTCTGCAGCAACAAAAATTAAGATATTTCAGGAATTAACCTATAAATCATTATGCATGTAATGGTCTGCAGTATTTCAATGCAGAAAGTGGTAGCAGATGCGATTTTAGTCCATCTGTTTTATTGTTGCTGTGATGTATCAGTTTCATCACAGTGTCTGGGCAACCTAATTGCACATTAGCTATGAAATATGGCAAAAATTGCAAGTTACCCATCGGTCATTAAGTGTACCCCACCCAAAATCTAAGGTTTCTACAATAATAACACTGATATAGATAGCCACCCACCTAAAACATTTGTCAAAATTCTATAATGTGAAGAAGATAAGAAACATCTTTAAAATATAAAGCCCCTGCACGATTGAAAAGCTTTCAGAGCCCTGTATGTAGAAAACATGCCATGCGTGAATAATTTATACAGAAACCCTATCATGAGGTTGTATCAGTTTCCACCATAAAACCTGGCCCTGGAGATGGGGGGTGGTTGGTAGGAGTACATCTACATCTGTGGCAGGCAAGGGCCGACAATTGCAAAGCCATTCAGGCACCAGAACAAAACAAAAGTGTCATACTTTTGGCCAAACTGAATATTAAGACTGTATGTGTCTGCTTCCGTTTCAAGTGAGTGCAAAGAAAACAATTAAAAACCATCTGGCATTATTAGCATTTCTGCTGCCTTGTCACTGCATCAGCTTCAACTTTGGTCCAGATCTTGTTGACCCATCTCACTGCTTGGAATTACTGTCCATGCCTTTGCTTAGCTGGTCCGGATGTGAAGGGTCAATTTCACTGGCCTGAAGTGTCTCAGTAGCATGGTCTAGAAGGTAGCAGGGACACTAGTGACACAATAAAGAAACCCTGCCCCGAAATGCCCCAAAACTATTTTTGCAGTTTATAAAAGTAGGGAATGATATTTAATAGGAAAACACAAGGACTTGGCTTCTCAAGCCTGCCCTGCCATTCAATACGATCATGGCTGATCTCCCTCATTGCTCTTCTGTATCAGTTCCCTGATCTTTCAAAAATGTATCTACCTCCTCTTCAAATACCACTAGTGATCTATCCTCTGGGACAGAGGATATCAAAATCACCACTGTCTGCGAGAAAACTTTTCAGTATCTCTGACACACAAAGACAATTAAAACAAATAACTTAAAATTAAAGATTATTAAATATATCAGAACATTAACCAAAGAGACCTGGAGTGATCAATAGATTAAAAAACCACATTAAACTGAAGTGAAATAATTAAACATCAACCTTCCCTTTTACCTCCTGATCTACATCCCTACAGTCCCCATGCAACCTCAGATCCTGCACCAATTAGATGGAGGATCCACAAGGCTCTGAGTTCATCAGTGAGTCTGTGTCACATGCAGAAGTCCCAGACATTTCCACTTAAATGGATAAATACCAGCAGTTTTATTTGAAGCCACTGGGATTAGTCAATGAGATTGACCCTAAGTAATTCGTAGACTGTCTAATGGCTGGATCCGTGGTGTACCATAAAATCTACTTAATGTTTACAAAGACTGTCAGAAGCCACAGGCTTTAACTATTTAACTAAATGGCAGTATGACTAGATTCTGATGGAGAAATTGTTTCATTTTAATATTTTTACTATATGTTTGGAGAGAATGTAGAAAAATATCTGAGGGTCTGGCAGAAGATCTTTGGCCTGAAATGCTAACTCTATTTCTCTCTCCACAGATGCTGCCTGAATTGCTGAGCATCTCCTGCATTTTCTGTTTTCATTTCAAATATATCTGAGGTAGGCAATATGCTGAAAAGAAAATTTAATATGGATTAACAAAATTTAGCACTCAGCTGATAATAAAATAGATGTAGAACAGCACCAGTGTGGACTCAGGACATCAGGACATCAGGACATCCTAAATTGCTTTATAACAAATGGATCTGTTTAAAAAGTGCAGTCATTCTTGCATTTTAGGAACCACAGCAGGCAACTTGAATGTAGCATGTCCTGCAAATAGCAAGTGAATGACAGCCTGCCTCTTTGTGGCTCTAGTTAAAGGAAGAATTTTGGCTAGGAATTATGAAAACTGGCTACTGTTCCTCAATGGGATACCCCAGTTGGGATCTCAGTCAATGTAAGACATATCTCAAGGCAAGAATAATACTTCAAAAACTGCTAACTCTCTTGTGTTGCTGTCCTCTAACTTCAACCGACTCCCTGTGAATCACCAGTCTGTTCAGGGACTCCCTGAGAAAAAGGAAATGAACTTATCTGATATGGTCTACAAGACTAGTTGCATTTACCTAGAGAAATGGGAGATGAAACTTCCATATTTTGTTCTCTATTTGGGTTTTGATTTACTTTGATTGCTTCCTCATAAAATCACAGCAGCTGGATACATCGTGTACACAGTCCCACCAATCTTCAATAGAATCAAATACATGACACCATTGTTTCAAGTAGACGTCCTGGTTTTTATCAAGTATTATAATATCTTGAGAAAGATATTTTAATTCCTTGTTGCTTATTTTAGCCCCTGCTGCTCTTTTACATGCTATGCTTGTTACTTTGCTGTGTATACCTACTCCTGTACATTATTAAAATTGTAAGTTTTTTAATTGCATGCTGTAAATGTACTTCAATGTTTTCATTCATTCAAAGTCGTCAAGGGAGCAGAATGGATATCCCTCATGAACCAAAGTGTCAGCACAATAATTTAAGGATATTTTTTGATCTTGGCCATTTCATATTAAAGTGTGAGGGTTTTATATAAGAAGGTAGACATTGCTGCTCCCAGGGTTTGGTGCAGGAAGCACTGCAACTTTTTTATACATATTTATTAATTACTAAGACATGGGTTTGCAAAGTACAATTTCAAAATGTGTGCGTGACACAGAGCTTGGAAGTATGATAAAGAGTGAGCTGTGTAGTAGAATATGAAGACGATGTAGATAGGGTCATGAAATGGGCAGATGTATGGCAGATGAAGTTTAGTGCAGCAAAGTGTGAAGTGATATATGTTGGCAGAAAGAAAGAGTAGAAGCAACATTGACTCAAAGGTTTACAGAAACAAAAGGACTATGGTTTGACGTGTGTAGAGATCTTTGAAAGTGACAGTATATGTAGAGTATCATTAGCAAAGGAGATGCATTCCAATACCTCATAAATAGAGGTATAGGATAAAATACTTGACCTGTTACTGGAATATCATTCTTTTCTGGTCAAAACACTTTAGGAAGGGTGTGAAGTCCTTAGATAGGATGCAGAAAAGGTTTACTAGAATGGTTGCGGGATTTAATTTGTAAGAATAGATTCAATAATTTGGGATTGTTCTTCTGGGAGCAGAGTAGACTGAGAGGAGATTTGATAGAGGTGTACCAAATCATGATGGATTTAGATAAGGAAAATAGAAGGAATCTGTTGCCAAAATGTCATGGACCAAAGGAAATAGCATTAATGTAAGTGATAAAAGATCCAGGGTGTTACAATCGTAAATTATTTCACAATGTTAGAGTGCAATTCAATTTCTTTTTGAAAGCCATTGTTGAATCTGTATGGTGGGTGCAAGTTCAACTGGGGTTGTCAAAAAGGACTTGGATAAATATTTGACTCTATAAAGAGAATTTCTAAGTAGTGGAAAAGAATGGGGGAATGGGAATGACTAAATTGCTCTTCAAAGAGCAAGAAGAGCTGTGCTATAATGATTCTACAAACTCAGGGAAATATGGAAATGCATCAAGAATGGCCCAAAGGCAACTGTGTTTACCCATCACATTTCTGACATGTAGAAAGATGTTAGAAATCATGTGCAATTAGAATATTGTGGTTGTTCGTATTGGTATTCCAGTGTGATGAGTTGGGCAAAGATAGCCTGGCTGGAAAGGGATACAGTCTTCTTCCTTCTCTCCATCCTCGTCCTTTTTCTCCTCCCCCTCCTCCTCTCTTGCTCCAAAAGCTGCTTGCCCTATGGCTTGTCACAGAAGCTGCTGCATATTGTCCAAGATGCCACTGCAGGCTGCATTTGGAGCAGTCCTGGCAGCATTTTTAGTGGTTAAATCTGCTATTGACCTGTGGTGTTCAATGTGAGCACATTGGCCTCGTGTACACCAGCCTTGAGGCATGGGTTAATAGTTACTTGTCTCCCATAGCGGTCCTTATGATTTTTATACGGGATCAAATAGAAATAGCACAGAAGACTCCTGAAGAAAAAATTCACCATGACTGCTTCTGGAATGCTGGGTATTAACCTGCAAGTTATGCTGAATATGGTCACACATGAGATGGATTTTGTATGTGGGTTATCCTTTGGCTACGATTTGAGGTCTGGGGTCCAACAGCCCCACACCACAGCCTCTGTTGTTTGCCCCACTCCACCTGCTGCTCTCTGGCAAAGGTGAGGGTTGTGTGTTTGGGCCTTTTGGAATGGAGATCTGTGACTGGGACCTTACAGGAGCCTGAGGGCACATACCACCAGGCTTAAGGATAGCTTCTATCCCACTGTGATAAGACTATTGAACAGTTCCCTTATACGATGAGATGGACTCTGACCTCACATTCTACCTTGTTGTGACCTTGCACCTTATTGTCTACCTGCACTGCACTTTCTCTGTAGCTGTGATACTTTACTCTGTACTGTTATTGTTTTTACCTGTACTGCCTCAATGCACACTGTACTAACTCAATGTAACTGCACTGTGTAATGAATTGACCTGCATGATCAGTATGCAAGACAAGTTTTTCACTGTACCTTGGTACAAGTGACAGTAATAAACCAATACCAATAACGATACTCAATGGTGTATGCTTTAGGTATCCCCAGCGCCAGCCTGAAAACAACCTGACACAAACATTAAATCTCACTGATAAAGATAAGCTTACCTGGCTCTCTGATTGGCTTTGTACCTGGCATAGCTGGTGTGTTGCACTAAGGACATCCTTACCAAAGAGTGCATGCCTGATACATTTTTACTGCAGAAATTTAGCTTGGAGAAGCATCTCTGGACACCATGGCCTCCTGCTGTTAGCTCACTTCCTCCACCACCTCTCTTTCCTCAGACCTTGCCTTGGCCTGCATGCTCCCTGCTCATTGTTCCTGTGATGCTGCACTCCCAGGGCAGTGGCTCACAATGCACCATATCTCAGAGCAGCTGGTTTAAGCAAAGCCTTGAGACAGCACCAATTTCTTCAGTCCCTTCATATACCACCTTTTGCTGATTCCAGAAACATCTAGAAGCACCAAACACTTATGACTCAAGTTACCCATATATTTTCTTTCCAGCTTCTCAACATGTGGGCTTCTGGCTTTTTCAGAGCAATAGGCTTTCCAAGGCCGTCAAGTCCCATACATTGCACACATGTGGATGTCATTGCGCTGGTAAAATGCATTGTTTTATATCAACAGGCTGGGTTGCCCTTTCTTAGTACATGAGCACAAATATAAAGTCCTGCATCTTAATGAAACCAGCTTTGCAATTGTCATGATGCATTTATAAAGCGATGATAGCTTGAAATTTAGTTAAGTGTTTGGTTAAGTTAGATTCTACTTTGTAATTTTAATGATAAAATACGCTTCACTTTACACCATTTTACATCCCCATCTAGTTTTTTGCCAAGATTAGCAAATGCAGGAAAATATGTACCCAGCTATTTTATTGAAATTAGTAGTAACTGGATTTTTACAAAATTCTGTGGTGGTTCTGGTAAAAGCAACCTTGGAAAATATTAATACATTCCATCTGTAGTTTTATACAACACATCTGCTGCCTAAACTAAATAATGTACACTTAAAAATCTGAGAGAATCTGCTTGCTCAGGGCAAGGGAGAAAATGAGCCCCAATGTATGTATAAATAGTCAGTACTTACTCATACTTCCACATCATAAATCACTGTTAAAGTCGCCTTAGCTACCCAAACCTTGTATCCCTGTATAAGTACACACCATAGAGACCTAGAGGTCATGTATTAAAATTTAAATCTATTCTGTCATCAATTTGCATAGAGGAACTCAGATTAGAGGAACAGCACCATATTTTCCACCTTGGTAGTCTCCAACCTGACGACATCAACATTGATTTCTCTAATTCTGGTAACCACTCCCCTCTGTCCCTTCCTTTTTTTTCCCTTATCCCGCCGGCCCCCATCACCCTATCTCTTTCCTCTCCCCACCCACGTCACCCACACATTCCTCCATCCAGTTCCCTCCCCACCTCCTTCCCTTTATTCCATTGTCCACCGTCCTCTTCTATCAGATTCCATTTTCTTCAGCCCTTTGTCACTTCCACCTATCACCTCCCAGCTCTCACATCATTCCCACTCTCCCCCCTCCCTTACTTGTCTATCACCCACCCCCCCCCCTCACCTGGACCCACCTATCAACTGCCAGCTCTTGCTCCACCTCTTTCCTCCACCTTTATATTTTGGCTATCTCCCCTTTCTTACGAGTCCTGATGAAGGGTCTCAACCCAAAATGTTGATTGTTCATTTCCCCCTGTAGATGCTGCCTGACCTGCTGAGTTCCTCCAGCGCTTTGTGTGTTGCATCAACTTGTATATATCCCATTGTTGACGGTTACAGCCATGAATCGATCAGCACTTATCATAGAGCTGCACTATAAACTGAGAATGCTGGAAATACTCAGCAGGACAGGCAGCATCAATGGAGAGAGAAAAAGAGTTAACACTTCAGGTTGATGACTCTTCATCAGTACATTGGATGCATTTAATTTCTGGATACATTTGGTTGTCCCATATATTCTTTTAAGACTGTTTAAACAATGCTTGTATCCAATTTTCAAATTTTAACTCTTATATTTAGAGTTAATCATAGAATCAAAGAAAATGTACGAGGCAGTCAGTCCACTGTGTCTGCATTGATTAAGAAAGAGCCTAATCCCACTGTCTAGAACTAGGTCTGTAGCCTTCGGCTTACCAAGTGCACATCCAAGTACTTCTGTGGCCAGTGATTTCCAGGTTTCTAACTCCCACTGGGTTTAAAAAATGTTTCCTCCTTTTTCCTTTAATCTTTCTACCAACTACTTGAAATCTATGAATCTTGCTTTTTGATCCCTCTGCAAAAGGATTTCCTCCATCTAGGCCCAACATAATATTACACACGTCAATTAAGTCTCCCTCCAGTCTCTTTTGTTTCAATGAAAACAATCCCAGTTTATCCTGTCTTTCCTGATAGCTGCAATTTTCCAGTCCAGGAAATATATTTGTAGATCTCCTCTGGCCTACTCCAATGTAATGACATTGTTCTTATAATGTAATGTCCGGACCTGAAATCAGTACTCCAGATGCAGCCTAACTACTGTTACATATGCACTTCTATGTAAATTCCCTGTTTTTATATTTAATGTCTCGGCTAGTGTAAAAACAAAACATCTTGTGTTTCAGTTTTGCACAAAGCACATTTGAAATCTTTTTATGGGGCTGGCTTAATAATGCATTGCCTTTTATAACGCATACTTTCAACTGTCCATTTCTTCAAGGCAGATGAACAGCTATGACTGGCTAGGGTTAACCAGCTCTCCAGGATTATCCTGGAGTGCCCTAGACTTAAAGGTTAATCTTATTTCATGCTATAAGCAACTCAAGAAAAAATTCAGTAGGGCACTCAAAAAAATTTTTATTTTAAATTTCCTTGAAAACTTTTGTTTATTTGCTTTAAACAAAAATACCAAATTTGCTGAAGGGAAAGGATTGGTTGGAGGCAAGCAATCATCGGATAACATTTCTAGGAATATGTTCAACCAGAGAAGACAATTCTAGTCCTGTAGAAAGATGAAAGGAATTCAGAATTTAAAGATCAAAGTTCAAATGTATTAAACAGGCTGCTTTAACAGTTTGGAGCTCTTCTTTTCTAAATGCAGATACTGATTCAGCTATTGAATTGACAAAGGTAAATATTAATTGGTGGCATGCACGAAAATACCTAAGAGCAAAGTTGAACTGAAAGGCTAATGATGTTTGACTCATTTTCAAACTACACAATTAACTCACTGAGATGGTTAAGGTCCTGACTGCAGGCTCTCACTGAGTAACCACAAGACCTTAGATATAACTTGGGCTTTGATGAATCAACCTGCAACAAAACCTGGGAATTAGCTTTCTAGATTATAGGTACTTTGTTCCTGTTTCTATATATCTCACTAATTTTCGAAGTGTAGTATGCATAGGAATAAATTACAAAGTATCATGCAGACCAGTTTACAAAGTTTTTGATTAATTTATGACATTGTCTTCCTTCTAAGGTTTGTTCTGAGAGGAAGATTTCTGTGCAACATAGCTAGGTAATTTGGGAAAAAATCAGTACCAAAATCCATTTAACAGGGAAGCAGAAACATTAGGTTTTCATGGAACAAGCACAAATAATTCACCCCCCCTTGTTCTTTGTTTGTAGGATGTACATTCCCAGGTTATGAAAAGACCTCCAACATGGAGAATAGATTGGGAACTTCCAAACCCACTACTTGTTGCACAAAATCACTTTGTGGAGAATAGGTTCAGCAGTTCAAGTCAGTATCCTTTCGTGAAGAAATGTTGAGGTTTTTATAATGTTCTACAACAGTGTAGCAGAGTCTGTCACACCTCCAAGTAAGTCTCCTGAATGGCAAATTTTTCAAACCTCATGTCTGTAGTACTACATGTCAGAAGTTTATGAACTATTAATATTCATATATAATCATTAACAATAATTATTGATTCCAAATTAGTTAGTTAATAGATATCACAAGTTGCATTCAATGGCATAAATTCAGCATTGTAGCAGAGACTTTTCTTCAAAGTATTTCTATGCTTTAAAGTGTTCTGGGATGTCCTGAGGTCATGGAATAGCAGCAGTGGATAGTTACATCATAGAAATGTACAGCACAGAAAAGGGCCCTCATCCATGCTGACTGTGACGCCTTTCTACACTAATCATATTTGCCTGCATTAGGCCCATATCCCCCTATGCTTTTCCTATCCAAGTATTTGTCCAAATGCCTTTCAAATGCTGTAATTGCATCTGCAACTCAGTCCAGGTATTCATTGGTCTCTGATGAAAAACTTACCCCTCAGATCTCCTTTGAATTTCTTCCCTCTCTCACTTTAAACCTGTGCCCTCTTGTTCTAGACGCACCTGCCCTTGGAAAAAGACTCTGTCTATTCTATCTATGCCCCTCATAATTATGAGGTCACCCCTCAGCCTCCTACATTCCAATAAGACTAAATCCAACCTTTCCTTATAACTATGACTCTGCATTCCAGGCAACATCTTGGTGAATCTTTTCTGCACACACTCTCTATCCTTCCTGTGGAAATCAGAATTGTACACAATACTCCAAGTACTGTTGAATCAATGTTTGGTACAGCAGCAACATGTCCCAACTCTTGTACTCAATACTTCAGCCGGTGAAGGCAAGCATACCAAATGTCTTCTTCAGTATCCTATCCACCTGTGTTGCCACTTTGTGAGCTACAAACTTGCACCAAAGGTCCCTCAGTAGAGCAACACTTTGTAAGTCCCTGCCTCTCTATGTCCCACCAGAAACTGACTTCCCAAAGTACATTACCTCAGATGGATTAAATTCCATCCGCCACTGCTCTGCCCAACTTTCCATTTGTTCTTTGTCCCTCTGTATCCTTAGGCAACCTTTCTTGCTATCTATGACTCCACCAATTTTCGCATTTCCTTTAGACTACTAATCACAGCACCTACATTCTCATCCAACAACGTCGGTCCCAACACTGATCCATGCAGTACACCACTTGTTATAGACTTCCAGTCAGAAAAACATCCAACCACCCCTACCTTCTGCTTCCTTTTAGATCCAATTTGCCAACATGCTTCAGATCCCTTGTGCATTAACCTTCTGGACCAGCCTACCATGTGGGACCTACAAAAACCATTCTAAGTCCACATAAACCATGTCTACTACTCTACCTTCATCATTTTCTCAGTTACCTCCTCAAAAAGCTCAGTCAGGTTTGCAGGACACGATCTCCCTTGCAGAAAACCATACCATCTCCTAATGTTCCTGCCTTTCCAAGTGAACATACATTCTGTCCCTCAGAATCTTCTCCAATTACTTCCCTGCCACTGATGTAAGGCTCACTGGCCTGTAGTTACCAGGTTTATCCCTACTGCCCAAAGTTTCTCACTTGTCACATTGTCTTCCCCTCTAGCAGCTGTTCCCAATCTACTTCCACCACGTCCTGTCTTACACAAGTAAAGTACACTGTGGTAGCTTTAATGCAGCAAGATTTCTGACACAACACAGCAGTATTATCAAACAAAGTTTGACACCCAGCCGTGTAAGGCAGGTGATCAAAAGCTTAAGTCTGAAAGAGGTTAAAAGAAGTCCAGGTCTGAGCCAGACCTTGGGGGTCATGGGAGACAAGGGATGGTGGGAGAGAGAGCTTGGGTGGAAGGACAAGGGACAACATGAGCTATCCTTCAGTCTTCTGGTACCTTACCCGTGGCTAATAAAGATGCAAAGATCTCTGAGGAGCCCCAGCAATTTACTTCCTTGCTTCCCTTGGTATCCTGGGATAGATCCCATCAGGCCCCGAGAATTGACACACATTGAGGTGGATTAATATTTCTAACACTTCCTCCTTCCTGATACAGACATGGTCCAGGATATCGGCGTACCCCTCCCCTAACCCTTCAGTCTCCACGTGCTTCTCCCTGGTGAATACCAATGAGAAGTATTCATTTAGGATCTTACTCATATCCCCTGGCTCCACACATAGATTACCCCTTTGGACCTATTCTTTCCTTAGCTAGCTTCTAATATACATAAATGGTTTTAGGATTCTCCTTAATCCTGTTTGTGAAGGACATTTTATGGCCCTTTTTTGCCTCAATTTCTTTCTAATGTTCTCTCCTATATCCTCTATAAACCTCAAAGTTGTTTGATACCAATGTCTAATTTCCTACACCTGACATACACTTCCTTTTTTCCCTGATCAAACCTTTGTTAACCAAGGTTCCCTAGACATATCATCTCTGCTTCTTACTTTACAAGGACACAGTAACTCTGAACTCTTGCTTTCTTGCTTTTCACCTTTTCTCACTTGTTGGATTGTTTTCCCCTCCAGGAGCTGCTCCCAATCTACTTCTGCCAAGTCCTGTCTTATGCTATTGAAATACACTGTGGTAGCTTTAATACAGCAAGATTTCCTACACTGCACAGCAGTATTATCAAACAAAATTTGACACTGAGCCATGTAAGGCAGGCGATCAAAAGCCTAAGTCTGAAAGAGAGGTTAGGAGTCCAGGTCTGAACCAGACCTTGGGGCTCACAGAAGACAGAGGCCCAGGGGATGGTGGGAGGGAGGGCTGGGTGGAAGGTCAGGGATTTGGGCCAACTATAAAATCAGTGGGTTTTTCAAAAGTAGGGGTGAGAATCAGAATCAGGTTTATTATCACTGACATATGATGTGAAATGTGTTGTTTCACGGCAGTAGTACAGTGCAAAGACATAAAAATTACTATAAACTACAAAAATAAATAAATAGATAAGATTTCTTTATTAGTCACATGTACATCGAAACACACAGTGAAATACATCTTTTGTGTAGAGTGTTCTAGAAGCAGCCCGCAAGTGTCGCCACGCTTCCAGCGACAACGTTGCATGCCCACAACTTCCTAACCTGTACGTCTTTGGAATGTGGGAGAAAACCGGAGCACTTGGAGGAACCCCATGCAGACACGGGGAGAACATACAAACTCCTTACAGACAGTGGCTGGAATTGAACCCAGGTTGCTGGCACTGTATTAGCGTTACGCTAACCACTGTGCTATTAAAATAAAAAGGAATAATGTGGTAGTGTTCATGTATTGATGGACCGTTCAGCAATCTGATGGCAGAGGGGAAGAAGCTGTTCCTGAATCATTAAGTGTGAGTCTTCAGGCTCCTGTACCTCCACCCCGATGGTAGTAAGGGGAAGAGGGCATGTCTCAGTGAGGGTAAGCTTCTATTTTGCATGGAGTTTGAATTAAATTACTCACATGAATGTGGTGCTCTGCAATCCATTTTCTAGGCAATATTTAATTTTAAGTTAAGATACATTTTCTCTGCACACGATCATGTGTATTCTTTGAGATTTGCTTTATTTATAAGGTGCTCTATTTTTACTATCATTGAGGTTGGTCTGTGATGGTCAGAATTCTCCTAAGGCATGAAACCTGCCACCTGATAAATGACTAGACTGTGCAGTTCCTTCCCAAACATTCACTTCCGTGCTGTGCAGCCTTTACCCAGTGCCAACTACATAAAGAGGATGATTTAACTAATAGCATGTTGGCTACTTCTGCTTATCCTGAAGTCACTCCTCCATTGTTTGCTTATTCTTTTGAAGCTCTGGGAAAAATATATATCAAAGTTTTGTATTGTGACAGAACTTAGCACACTTTGGCACTGGCACTGTGACAAAAGCAAATTCAACAGAAAGGTTTTCATATTCTAGTACCCCAGAGCACTTCTCAAGGACATGAAAGGTGGGCTGAGTCAAAGTACAGATTATGTGCCCCCGCATGAAGTTGACAAGGCTGTGTGAACTGACATCTCTTTTTGGCTCCCAGTTGGACAGGCTGGGAGCCCCAGGTAAAGCTCTGCTGAAATGTGACAGTTTGACAGGTGAGGCCGCATTAACTGCCATTCTCAGGAAGTATATAAGGAGGCCCAGCCATACCTTAAAGAGCTGAGAATGATATCAGATTGTTTGTGGAGGAATTATTGGTGAAAATATTAATCCAACGTACCAGTGAACTGTGCATTTATTTAACATTCTTGACATCACTCTTTATTGCTCTTTGACTTAATTTGAATTATGGTGGTAAAAAATTTAGACTGCTGTTTACACGGCGGTCAGGCAAAGAAAATGGTGGACTAATGGTGATATCTACATAAATGTGAAGACAAACTATATAGAAACACTTCCAAAGATGTTGGGCTTTATTTATAAGGCAGAAGACATATACATATTCTGAGTGTTCAAGCTCAAACAACTTTTGGACTGTTTGGTCCTGGATTTGAATTCAAAGAAGGCTTTGTTTCTTTGTCAGATTTACTTGGAATTGATTCTTCACTGCCTGAACTCTCCGTTGGATTCAACTAGGATGCAACTTTATGATCAAGTGGTATACCATCCAGATTTGGTTCATCTCTGGCAGAAAGCATTTGGTCAATATGAACACTTCAAAATTTTTCAGCAGTTTCAACCAAATATTTTTTGGTTCCTAAAATCTCTGCTGTGGTTCCTACTTCCCACCTGTGTCAGCTCACTTTGGTACGCTAAGAACACAAATGCCATTGTTTTGCTTGAAATTATATTCTTTCTGAATAGTATTAAAGTGATGCTTTTGAATCAACTACTTTTGTTCAAGTCTAGAAGCAAACTTTAGTGAACAAGGCTGAAGGGAATTCTCTGTCACTCCTCATGAAGAGCTTTGCAGGTGTACACCCTGAGGTAGTGTACGGAGATGTTCAGCACTTCAGCAAGAAATTGGCTGAGAGATATTTCATGCCGAGTTTTAAATATCCCTGTAACACGTGCTGCTTGAGAGCTTCTTTAACTATTCTGACTGACCTTTTGGCTGCTAAAATTAAATTGAAAAATATGAAGCTATGAGAGTATATTTGATACCATTCATTTCATGGAGTTTGCAAATTGAGTAGGTCGAACCGGGGGCTATTGGCAGAAGGAAGCTCTCCAGCTCAGCCACGACATGCGTGTATAGACCTTAACTCACCCATTGTACGTTTGGTAATGATACATGAACCAATAAGTTTCACTTCAATCCACTTTGAGTGACCATTTATCAGTGTCAATAGTCTCTTTGTAGTCTCTGGAAAGATCTAATAGGCCATGACCATCACTTCAAAGGCGTTTTTGGTGGCTTGTTCCTATAACATTGACAAATATATTTGCAAACCAATGATTCAAAGTTTCTGTCCAAACTGGGCTGGTAAACAAAAATTCTTGCAATTTGCTTTCTTGCTGAATATTCCTGTGTGTTCAGTATGGAGTTCAATCAAAACCTTACCTCTCAAAGTATTATGTATTCTCACTCTATGACCCTTCATGCATCCCACACACACGCCAATTCATTGTGATGATTGTAGTATGGTTAAGGTTCATCATGTGTACACTGGTTGAACTTAGTTCATCCTTTTAATGTCTTTTCATGGATCCTCTTCATCACTGGGTTTTTCTGCGATTTTAGACCCAGTCACTGGTAGGTCCACATCTACTGCAATTAACGGTTCACATTAGAGTTCTCAGGCAGGAGGCAACAGACAGAGCTTCCGCAAGGGCATTCTGCTTAGCACTCCCGTACTTAATTTTTTAATTTCAAAAATAAATCTTATTCATAATAAAAAAATACAAAAAAAAACATAGTGCAACATTTTTACATTCATAGCCAATACATTCAGTAGTATTAACTTTTCTTTGAAACCATAGCACCACTGCCATTCGTGACTCCCTGGGAGTTTTTTATTTAAAAAAGTAACTCAATTACACAGGCTTACCATGATACAGGCATTGTTCATCTTTGCATTCTTGATGTTACCATAGCTGGTATCACTGATCTGAGACCCACTTTCACCAGCAGTAGCAAATCATCTATCACTAGAGTAAAGAATCTGCCTATCAAAATCTGTTAGAATTTCTCTTCTAGGTGTTTCTTTCTCAATTTGTGTATAATTGTGCTCAGTCCTTACATGAAGGCAGGAAGTGAAAGTGGGGGATTTCTCCCGACCATCATTCAATGTGACTTTTTTTACAGCTACACCATGAACCGATGAGTCACATGTCAACTTCAAACCACATGGAGTATTGCAGTGAAGGAGGAGAATTTCATTTTCTAAGCAAAACTTGCATACATCATATGCATTTTGTCATTCCCTGCTCGACATCCACTTCATATCCCTTTTCAACATGAGCTGCAATGGTCTGAGTACTGCCACAAGAACTAGAAGGAATTGCATCCTGGAGGGCTCAACTAGTGAGGCAATATGGGCAGAGTTCTGAAGTAAGAAAGGTGCAATTATTATGATGGGTTTATACTATAGGCTTCCCAATAGCCAGCAGGAGATGGAGGAACAAATATGGAAGACTTTAATTTTCCAAATATTGACTGGAATTTCCTTCATGCCAGAGGTTAGGTTGTGGCAGAATTTGTTAGGTGCTCACCAGAGTAGGTTTTCAGTTTGATGGTATCTGGCTGAACTTGCTACAGCAAGGTTTCCTCCCATGTGCAGATTGGTAGGTTAATCAGCCACTGTAAATTGCCCCTGGTGTTAATTGTAGAATTCAGTGTCGTGTCCAGAAAACTGCAACTCACCCAGACAGAAGATAAGGTGCTGTTCCTCAAGCTTGTGTTAGGCCTCATTGAAACAGTACAGGAAGCCACAGACTGAAAGATCAGAGTGAGAGTGGGATGGAGAATTAAAGTGGCAGGCAATGGGAAGCTCAAGAATGCCCTGGCAGAGTGAACTCAGGTGCTCTGCAGAGTGGTCACTCTATCAGTATTTGGTTTCTCCAATATAGAGGAAACCACATTGTGAATAGAAGTGGTCTACCTTCACTTGAAAGTATGTTTGCTGCCATCACCATGTGTGTCATGGATACTGTATGATCCCAGTTGTATCTGAAATAACTTCCAATCGTTGAAGTCGTCTTTGCTGTTGTCATTTTAACTTTGCCTGCAGACTGAACAAATGTGACCTTTCCTTGAGTAAATGAAATACTTGGATGTTCTAAGTTGACAGGAATGCAAAGAGTGATGGCTATTGCATTGATAGAAATAGGCTGAACTGATCTCCATGGCACATTTCAGATTTGGCTTCATTGTCCTGAACTTTGCTGTGATTCACTGATAATAGACTGCTGCTATACTAGTCACTTGTAGTGGATAAGTTTCAATTGAGTTCTTGGATGCCATTTCCATCAACAGCAATTTTACATTCATGTTCAACTGCTTTGACTGAATTTGTTCTTCTACCAGTCCACACACGAATCCATTGCATAAGTTATGAACTAACTATATCTGATAACTATAGGTTATCAAAAATTATAGGGGGATCTTGATCAGCTGAGTAAGTGGGCTGAGAAATGGCAAATGAAGTTTAATTCAGTTAAGTGTGTGGTGTTACATTTTGGAAAGTCAAATCAAGGTAGGACTTTCACAGTGAAAGGTAGGGCCCTGGGGAGTGCTGTATAACAGAGGGACCTTGAAGTACATGGTTCCCTGAAAGTGGAGTCACAGGTAGTCAGGGCAGTGGAAAAGCCTTCTTCTCGCTGGCCTTCATCAGTCAGGGCATTGAGTATAAGACTTGGGAGGTCCTGGTGTGGTTGTACAAGACACTGGTGAAGCTGCACTTGGACTATTATGTTCAGTTTTGTTCACCCTGCTGTATGAAAGATGTTATTAAACTGGAAAGACTGCAGAAAAGATTTACAAAGATATCACCAGGACTTGAGGGACTGAGCTATATGGAGAGGATGGACAGGCTAGACCTTATTCCTTGGAGCATAGGACAGTGAGAAGTGAACTTATAAAATCATGAGGGGCATAGATAGAGTGAGTGCACTCAGTCTTTTTCCCAGGGTTGGGGAATCAAGAACTAGCAGGCAAAGGTTTAAGGTGAGAAGGGAAAGATTTAATAAGAACTTGAGGGGCAACTTTTTTACACAAAGGGTGATAGAGTATATCTATGGAATGAGTTGGCAGAGGATATGGTTGAAGCAGGTACAATAACAACTTTTCAAAGACAGTTGGACAGATACATGGATAGGAAATGTTTCGGAGGTTATGGGCCAAACACTGGCAAATGGGACTAGCCTGGGTGGGCATCTTGGTTGGCATGGACCAGTTGGACTGAAGGGCATATTCCGTACTGTATGACTCTATGACTCTCTATGACTCCAAATGAAAAGGAACCAAAATTCTCATGTAAAGAGAAATGCTTTAATAAAGCAATGAAGTCACTAATTGTCTAACTCAGCTTCTTAGGGGTCTCAGCTATTTCAGATGGCTTCAGATTAAAGTAATCTTCCCTTTTCTATATAACGTCCTTTGCTTTTTGTGACATGAAATTTGTCATCACACCATGTGCTTCTGAGCCAATCTCCTTTAGGACTATTGCTTTTTCACCCTCCCATACCACAACGTCTTGTATTCCCTGCATTATCTCTCAAGGTCTGCAATCTTTCTAGCACAGTTTGGATTGTTTGAGTGGGATGGGTGGAATGATAAGGCTAATTCCCTATTGGGAGTACCCTGTGTGACGTGCTGCAGGAGTCAATAGCCTGTATTTTTTCATCAACTTCAAGTTGTATTATGGCTAGATTCATCATTGCTGAATGAAACAGCTTTTCTGTGGAAAGTTGCACAATCATTTTGGATTGAAAGAACATTACTAATACAGAAAGATATAGATGGCAGAAAGGAAAATCTATTCTAATTCACAAGGATCTTTAGAACAATGCAATACGATTCTTGGATTAAGGGATTATACATTGTCCCCTTAAGCAACTTTTACTGCAGAGCCCAGTGTCTGAGTGCAAAAATCTATTTCACACTTCAGACTCTGATGCCATATTTTGCCAAGTTATTTGAAATGTATGTAAACTTCAATTCAGTGAAAAGCTTTTAAGTGGATTTCTTACATTTTAGTTGTGATATGGGCTATTGAATATTGCCTGCAATTTATACTAGCTATTCTTTGGAAGTCATTGATGGAAATCTTCGATATCCTGTGGAATTCTGAAACTCATATCCATTCAGATAGTCTAAACCTTCCATGATTGGTAATGGAAAATTAGTGTTACTGAAAATATTTTCAGTATATATTGTTTGGACAATATAGGAGTTGGAGAACAATGAACATATTATGTTTGTTCCTCTTTCTTACATTTTATCATCTGTATTGTTCAAAATATATATTATTTCAGTTGACATCTGACTGATGTCTTAACTTACCAACAACGACCAATTAGCCTATTGTGAATTGGAAAATGGAGTATGCTTAATTTTAATAATCATGCCAGCAAGATTTTTTGACTAACTTTTTACCGAAGATTTGATACAGGAATCTATCAGCCTTAAGGTTACTGGGTAGAGATTTGTTCTCACATACATGTTAGATGCAGAATGAGTACATTGATACAAAAAATTGTTTTGATTTCTATAAATTACAATTAATTTCACAATTCCTTCCCTGAAAAAAGGGTATGTATCCTGTGTTTGAGGTGAGAATGGTCTGAATCTCACTGACTCACTGTTGGGCATAAATAACCATTTATTCAAGGTCTATTCAAAGTATTTCTTCACTCTTGAGATGCAAGCTGCTATTACTTCATAAACAGCAGAATCAGAAATAAATTAAGCATCTTAAAGGTCAGAAACAATATGTTGAAAATGTTGCAAAATGGTAGTCATGATGTAAAAATGAATTTAAAATTTTTCTCACAGAATTAATTTTATACAGAATGAATGTTGGAGTATTCAATTATGCTGTGTGCAGATATTCTTGCAGCACAATTTGCTTCAGCTGCCCTAATACATATCCTTTTAAGTTAAAATGAACTATTAAAAAGAACAGTTAAAATGAACTATCTTTCATATAGTCGCACACCTTTGTGGTTGTGATGGATTAATGAGGCTCAGTAGATGCATCAGAATGTGGATTGAATATCAAGAGCACTATTTTACAAGTGGTGGACACATGAAAAATATTCAGTTTGCATCTGTCACCACATACAGTCAACTTTGAAGAGATTGTGCCTGATTTGTGCTTTCAATTGATTTGAATTTATCAGCAACTAAAAGCTAAGAATTCCAATCATATTGTCAGTAAAAATCATACAGCAGAGAAAATGACCCTTTGGCCCACTGAAGTTGTGCCGACTATTAAACACCTATTTTCACTAACCCTGCACTAGTTCCATTTATCTATTCTTCTCACATCGCTGTCAACTCCCCCCAGATTCTACCACTCAGGTACACACGAGGAGCAATTTATAGTGGCCCATTAACCTACCAACCTGCATGTCTTTGGAATGTGCGAGGAAACCAGGGCATCCAGAGGAAACCCACTCAGTTACTGGGGGAAGGTGCAAACTCCATGTAGACAGCACCCGAGGTTGGGACACTTTATTCCAAGCTCCAACATGGCAAAGGTTTACCAAGTGGAGAGAGAAAATGATTCAAGGATTTTCTCAAAGCCTTATTGAAAAAGTACATCATCCCCGTCAACCCACAATCCCTGGCCCAAGGCCATTCAAAAGGGAGAAGAAACCCATGACAAATATCGAGCCCATTCATCAAGAGGAGCAAGAAGCCCAGCATGAACAGCTGAAGCATTGTACCACCTCCCAAGCTACCCACGACGTGCCCCTTGAGTATCACCTGTCCCACCTGTGGTCAGCAGGTCACAAATTAGCCTCATCAGCCAACTTCAAACTCACAAAACTGAAAAGAAGCAAGTCATCCTTGACCACAATGGTCTGCCTCAGAAGGAGAGAAGAAGAAGAAGATTCTTACTTATGACCTAAATGGGCATGGTGCTGACCTTGTGAAACATCACAGGGCAGCTTCAGACTAAACCTTTGTCTCCACAGATGCTGTTTGACCCACTGAGTTTCTCCAGCAGTTTTTTTTTGTGTTTATGTGTATGTGCATGAGTGTGCCATGTGTGTATATGTGTGCACGTGTGTGTTTGCGTCAAGTTATATGTATCTGTTTGAGAGAGCAGTGACTTTGGTGGTTCCCTGCTCCCCTTGACATATCATATTTTGTTATGAAATTTCTTCCAAAGTGATTGAACTATGAGGAAACCACTAAAGAGCAATAAAAGCCAGAATGCCAAAAAATTCCAAAATATGGCAAGAAACTAAAAAGTCGTCCTTTCCCCAAAGATATTAATATTGTCTGCAAGCCATATATATGTGCAATAAACAAGATGGCAATCAGATTTTGACTCCTTTTACTTTGCTGGCACAAATACGTACCCTCCTGGGCACAGACAGGAATGGCATGAAAGAAAAACAAAGGATTTTGCAAAACACATCTGAGACAGGACGTTCTCAAAGGAATGATAAAACAGTTTGTACTGCAGAGATTAAACACAAAATGATTCAAATGTAGAATTGCCATAACTACCCAACAGTTTCCCTGTTGTTTACATGCAAGGCTACAGTAGGCTTTACCTAGTTCCATGTAATGGTCATTTAATATTTAAGCAACATCACAATAACATTAACATACTATATCTCACAAGTAATAATACTTCCTCTAAACAAAATTAAGGTATTTCATTTATTGGATCAATTCTGGCTGATCACAACACTCAGCTTAAACCAGCTACTGCTAGCTCTTTCTGTTGACTGCAGAAACTGTATATTTGAATCTGGTTAGTATGTGTGAGTTGATTATTGCCACAGTCCTTGGCAGGCTTTCATGTATTGGTCACTCAAAGTTTTTTGTACTGATGAATAAGTCAACAATTCACCCTGTGTAGATTGTTTGTTTGACAGCAGTGTTTGTGCAGACAAATGCCATTCTGAAACATATGCGGTTAAGATGAATAACAATTTCAACTGCACGCTTTGAAAGGTATTTGAAACGATTTCTTCTCTGTTTCAGACTGCAGTACTTCTGGAGTCAAAGAGGAGGCAAATCTCAACAAAAGTGCCAATGGTAATGCACAGCTGCAGGACCCATGAGTCATTGGTACACTCTGAAGGAGTTTATTGTTTAGAAGAAAGAAGCTGAGACATTTCATGTTGCAGAAGAAAGCAGAACTAGGACCCATAGATATGAGATAGCTGCTAATAAATCTAGTGCAAATTTAGGAGAAACTTCTTCACCAAGAGATTGGTTAGAATGGTGTCAGGTAACACAAGTTATTGTTGCAAACCTAAATAAACATCTGAGGGAGAAAGGAATAGAAAGGCATGTTACTGGGATTAAATTGGTAAATTAAATTGGTAAATTGGTTTATTATTGTCACATGTACTGAGGTGCAGTGAAAAACTTGTCTTGCATACTGTTGCTACAGATCAATTAATTACAACAGTGCATTGAGGTAGAACAAGGTAAAACAATAACAGAATGTAGAATAAAGTGTTACAGTTACGGAGAAAGTGCAGTTCAGGTAGACAATAAGGTGTAAGGTCGTAATGAAGTAGATTCTAAGGTCAAGAGTCCATCTTATCATAATAGTGGTCCGTTCAATAGTCTTATAACAGTGGGGTAGAAACTGTCCTTGAGCCTGGTGGTATGTACCTTCAGGCTTTTGTATCTTCTGCCCAATGGGAGGGGGGAGAAGAGAGAACATCCAGGGTGGGTGTGGTCTTTGATTATGTTGGCTGCTTTACTAAGGCAGTGAGAAGTGTAGACAGAGTCCATGGAAGGGAGACTGGTTTCCATGATATGCTGAGCTGTGTCCACAAATCTCTACAGTTTCTTGCAGTCACAGGCGGAGCGGTTGCCATACCAAGCCCCGATGCATCCAGATAGGATGCTTTCTATTAGGCATCTATAGAGATTGGTGAGGGTCAAAGGTGATATGCCAAATTTCTTTAGCCTCCTGAGGAAGTAGAGGCACCTATGAACTTTCTTGGCCGTAGCATCTATGCGGTTGGACTAGGACAAGTTATTGGTGATGTTCACTCCTGGGAACTTGAAACTTTCAACCCTCTTGACCTCAGCATCATGATGTAGACAGGAGCATGTGCACCGCCCCCCTTCCTGAAGTCAATGACCTGTCTTTTGTTCTGCTGACATTGAGGGAAAGGTTGTTGACATGACACCATGCCACTAAGCTCTCTATCTCCTGCCTGTACTTCAATTCATTGTTATTTGAGGTTTGGCCCACTATGGTGGTGTCATCTGCAAACTTGTAGGTGGAGTTAGAGCAGAATCTGGCCATACAGTCATGAGTGTGTAGGGAGTAGAGTGGGCGGCTGAGGATGCAGCCTTTTAAGGCACTGGTGTTAAGAATAATTGTGGTGGAGGTGTTGCTGCCTATCCTTACTGATTGAGGTCTGTTGGTCAGGAAGTCAAGGATCCAATTACTTAGGTAGGTGTTGAGTCCCAAGTCCAGGAGTTTGGGATGAGTTTGCTTGGAATTATAGTACTGAAGGTGGAGCTGTAGTCAATAAACAATAGTCTAATGTAGGTGTCTTTACTGTCCAGATGCTCCAGGGATGAGTGTAGGGCCAGGGAGATGGCATCCGCCATAGACCAGTTTCAGCGTGCTTGCAGTGAGTCCAGGTTGCCTGAGAGGCTGGAGTTAATGCGTGCCATGACCAGTCTCTCGAAACACTTCATGATGGTGGATGTCAGAGCCACTGGGTGGTAGTTGTAAATACATGTTACTTTGTTTTTCTTAGGTACTGGATGACAGTGGTCTTCTTAAAGCAGGTGGGAACCTCACATTGAAGCAGGGAGAGGTTAAAAATGTCTGAAGAAGGCTGGGAGGAGATTTAAGTGGAACATACCAGCATTCTGAACTGAACCAGAGTGGACTGAACTTTCAGTTTGTATGCTGTAAATTCTATGTAGTGCTACAATACTGTAATGAAATTATAGTCATCGGTTAAATGGAATAAGAAACATCCTTATTTAATCATTTTCATTAAATATTGCTTAGAAATTGTTACAGTTTTTGTTTTGATGAAAGACTATTGAAACTTTAGCTTTGTTTCTTTTTCTACAAATGCTGTATGACCCATTGAGCATTACCAGCCTTTTCTGTTTTTATTTCAGATTCCCAGTTTCATTTTATTTTGCTTCAACACAAACCTTGCTTTGCTGGTCAGACATAATCACAAACTTAAAGTCAAGTCCTGTTGAGATGCAGACTCATTGGCAAAATATTAAAATATTTTTAAAACAGATATGTGTATTATTCATTAGTCATTAGCAAAATAAATTTCTGAGTATCTTAATTTGTTTGCTGAGAAAAAGTTCTGCAAGTATCCTTTTACTGATAAACATACTGAAACAGTGTAGGAAAGTTAATTAGCAGGTACTGGGAATGGGAAATTAAATCATTCTGTTCACTTCAAAATTATATGCAGTTTAATTTCTTTTAATAAGATGATATAAATTATTTTGGGTGTTTTCTGTCAAATATTTTTCAATTTTTACCTTCCCTCTGGGGTTACTTTTGATGGTCTTTAATCCTCTCTTTATTTCCTTTCAAGTAGATAATCTCATTTGGGATTTTCTGTCCTTTATACAGAGGAGATGACAAGACTTTTTATTTTACTGGTTACACCAAATTGTTCAAAGTGAATCCTTGGTTTAAGAATTAAAGAATTTATATCAATTTTAGAGATTGGCTAGTGAGGAAGAGTTTGTGGGAGGCGGAAGTGCAGAAATAGTCCAAATACATTCTGCAAACTTATTCACATTAGCGTTAGGATGATATTTGGTCTTGCTTCAGGCAACACTTTCTGTAATGAAGAACAGAAACGTTGTCTATGTCACCATGTAGTGGTGATGTTCCCTTCTATTATTTCATAATTCACCAAGGGCAATCCCTTCAGAGACTTGCTGGAGATGGTACTAATATTAAAGAAAAGAATTTGTAGGACCATGGGAAGAGAGTGAGGGAGTGGGATTCGATGAATTGCTCTTATAGAGCTGGCACAGATCATAATCCCTCCATCTGTGCTGGAGCCATTCTCCGATGCTTCTATTTGCTCCCAGCTATGGAGACATTTCAGTCACTCATTCAATTTAGTTGGGATCCTTCTCTCTGCTTGTGATGTGAACAACAGGGGGTTTGACCTTTTATTGATTGGAAAAAAGGTGTTTTTCCTTTCTCCTTTCTGAACAACTGTACTGTGGAATAAAGTAATCTTCCCTTCATAGATGAAGAAGCCAAAATATACACTTAACAGTGGAATACTACTGAGGGAGAGGAATGGAGATCGTTATTAGACCCATAACAAAATGGAGGATAATCATTTGCCTTGGTTCTCTCCAATAAAGGGTCTATATGCTGAAAAGGAGAAGTCATCCACAATCCTGATGAAGGGTCTCGTCCCGAAACATTGATTGTTTATTTCCCTCCATAAATGCTGCCTGACCTGCTGAGTTCTTCCAGCATTTTTGTGTGTGTTGCTCCAGATTCCAGCATATGCAGAATCTCTTGTGTCATCCATGATTGTTTTGACCACTAACATGTAAGTGTTGGAGAATCATGTGTCATGCAAACCTTAATCTGGTGTGTGATATAGGAAAAAGAAATTCGCTGCTGGTAGTACAGTCAGAAAATGATATCATAGTTCTTTGTTCTGTAAAGATTCACACTCAATGCCACAAAACTGTAACTAAAATAGAAGGACTATAAGGCTGCACTCATAGCACCATCCGTAAAATAAGTGCGGCCTAGAAATTTGGCTCCAAAGTTACAGAAATCTCTCCAACATTGTTTCAAAAATCTGTAAAAAGTGCAACATTTGCTGACACCAGTTCCAAAACAGTGCTTGTTGATGCTCTTGTATCATACTATTCTGTTTCAACAACAACACAATTTAGGGATTGAATTTCCCTTGTTAGTGACATCTTTCCTTGATCTCAGAAATTAGTTCCTAAAGAGTTAAACCAAAGTACAACCAACAGTCTCTCAGTCACTGAGGGTTGTTGGGAAGCAGTGAGTAAATGCCTCAATGATGCAAGAGGTGTGACACAGTCCTTGCAAGGACAGAGGAACCGCAAGGCTTCTGGAGTGCAGTGCACACTATAGGCAGCCTCCTTGTAAAAGCGAAAATGAGGCAGGAGATTGCTAGAGAAGTGACTGTAAGAGCATGTGCCCTCTGAATGGCTGACACTTCTGGGAGCCTTGCAACCAAATGCCCCTCTAGGTAAGAATGCTAAAGTGGCATTATCAGCAATGGTAGGTTCCCCATTTTGCTGGTAAAGTGGTCCTTGACCTGCAATGCAGCAGGGAGCAGCAGTGCCTTGTGTAGCTTACTGCAACAGGGTCAACCAATAAAAACCCTGAGGTTTTGAGAGCAGTGCAGGAATTTGTGTAAATTTGTTAGCTCAAATCAAAAACAAACTCAAAATGTTTGTGCTGCTCTCCAAGTCAAAGTTGGGCTCACCCTCAATCTCAGGAGCATTTACTCAGCATCTTTGCAAGCTGGATCTGCTGAGAGATGTCAAACAAGACACCTTGCTACTCACTGCTGTGTTGCAGAAGTCAAGAATTGCTTCTTAAGAAAAAGGGGTGATCCTTCTATTGACACCTAGAAGGACCATTTGTCTTCAGTGCAGGGGTCCCCAAAAAGCTGGCATTCACAGAGAGCACTCATACCCTTACAGACACTACCCTGGCAAGTTCCTGCCATGAGTGCCATCTCTTTGGTCAGATGTCTTTTTGTGTTTCACTCACTTGTGATCTGATGAACAAGGGACTGTGTCTGTTTCCATAGCATTTGTTCTGGAATTATTGTTCATTTAATTTTTTGGGTGAAGCAAAAACTGAAAACTTGAATTGACAGCTTGGCTTCTCTTCCCATGGTTGCTGCCTGACCTGCTGAGTATTTCCAGCACTTTCTCTTTTGGTTTTGGATTTCCAACATCTGAAGTTTTTTGGTTTTGATATTGAGGGTGAATCTACTGACACAGTCTGGGCTGTGTGGTAACAAGCAACAAAACAAGCTTGAGGCTTGTTTTGCAGCTCTCTGCCTTTGATGGCAGGAGACATGTTCCTGATTCTTCAAATTACATTCACTTTGAGCCTTCAGCATTGTTAAAGGCAGAATCTATCACAATTCAAGTGTGCATCTATCATTTAGATCACAGTTATGTGATCAACTCAATAATGAATAGATGTTGGCTTTCTCTAATTTTAGTTCCATTAATTAATTCTCCTTCAATTGTGCAATGCAATTTGTAAATTTTTGTGTTATGTTATACTGTACAGCAGATCCAAACTGGAATCATTTGATATTTAACCTCTGATCTGCCTCATAATTGGAATGAATCAATGGAAACAATGTGCTGAAAGGAAGTTATATCAATGGCTCATTTCATCTGGTGTTAGCTCAGATTATTTAAGGCACATCGTGCAATCAGATCCCCAGCAAATCTGTACAAGGAAATTGCTTCAGTTCTGTAGCCTTGCACAATGTAAGACATGCATCTGTGAACTGACCCATTGCCAACAAAGACTTTGTGCCTGCTCTAATAATATGAAATATTTCCATCTTTAACATCTTGAATTTTAAGGTAGTAATTAGTCCTGCAGCACTCTGAATCACCATTGCATGGACCAGACCCAAACACAAGGAAAAGACAATTTATCTGACCTCCCACTCTAAAAGATAAATGGTCCAGAAATGTTGAAGTTTCTGAAATTTGATGTGCTATTGAACGTACATTGAACAGTGATTATGAATCCATATCTGACATAAATTTCAGCATAATCCAATTACTTTGTCAATGATCATATTCCCCTCGCTAACTATTATTTTCTTTATTCTTTACTTGATGTCATCTGTACATGAGCATGTACATTTTATATAAAGTTAAATGACATGGAAGTAAAAACACAGCAACTTTAATTCCATTATACATAGCCAAGCCATAAAGCAGTTCAAATGAAATTCCCTTTAATGTCATTGTTTTAATTGAAAGGAGTGAGGAATAAGCACTGTGGACATTAAATATTAACATTCTTTGTCTAGAGACAACAGGAGGGTCCATGGTACTTGCATATATTAAGTTTCAACACAGGAATTGATTTAACCATTAATAATACATGGTACACAACAATGGCAGCCATATCTTTTTAGAAGGGAATTAATATGATCATTTAATTTTCACAAACACAAAAGACCAAATCATTCCAGTCATCCCTGTGTTAAAGGTGATAGATTTGCTCTGTTCATTAGGGTTTGTAATGTTTAAAAAGAGGGCAGTGCTTTAAAGAACTGGTTCAGAATTACATGGTCAGAAACTATTTAATGAGAATGCAGTTGAATGCACCCATCTTGCTCTAGGTCCAGGTGTTTTCAAATTCAGTGTAAAAATAGGCAGAACTCATCAGTTCCTGGCATCAGACATTAAAAATATTAGCACTGAGGTAAATAGAAAGACCAATAAAAATCTTAATTTAGAAAAATAAAGTTACCTGAAGCACTTATAAGTAATCAAAACATTAAACTAAAGCAAAATAATTTATAAAAATAACTTGCCTTCTTCTTTTCCACCTAAATCAAGGGGACTCGAATCTTCCCCAGTGGGTAATGGAAGTTCTCGGTGCAGAGCATTCTGTTAATGAAGACTTTGCAGCTTGATGCAGTGTATTTCATGAAAATGTACACTGTGGTTCTTGGAGAGAATCCTTTAAAGTGGTGGATAATCAGTTGATCAAGCAGGATGCTTTGCTGTGGAAAGTGTCAAGCTGCTTGAGATTTCTTGTTACTCACCCATCCAGGGTAATGAAGTGTTTTCCATCTAAATGCTAAATGTGTTTGCAAGTGGTAGAGAGGCTTTGGAGAGTCAAGAGGTGAAACACTCACCATAGGATGCACAGCCTCAGACTTGATCTTGTAGCCACAGCATTAATGTGAGTTGTTCTGCTAAGTTTCTATTCACTGGTAACCCAGAAGATGCTGATGTTAGAAAATTGGGCAGGGGTAACACCCCTAGAAGTTCCTGTGGACTCTGTCATGTTAGGACTTATTGCATGACTCTTGTCATGTTGTGGATGTTAACTATCATTTATCAACCCAAACCTGGAAGTTAATCAGTGCTTATTTGTGTGAGGATGCACTGCTTCATAACCTGAGGAGCTGTTGGTGTAGGTGAACCATGCAATAACCAGAAAAACACCCCACTTATGGCATAATGACAGAGGGAAAGTTATTGATGAAGCAGCTGAAGATGGTTGAATCTATGGTGTGGCCCTGAGATCCTCTTGAAGTGATGTTGCCTGTGAGGTGATCAGCCCCCAACATCTAGAACCATTTTCCCATTACACTAGGTATGATGCAAGTGATTGCAGCTTTCCTCTAGATCCTACTGATTCCTGTTTTACCAGGGCACTTTGATGCAGTAAATCAAATGCTGCCTTGATGTCAAGGGTAGTCGCTCTCACCCCACTGCTGTACTAAGCACCCAGTTAAGAAGCCACTTAATTATCTTGTTATCATTTCCTTCTTAAAGGAATCCAAATGAGGTAATTTCTAAAATGGGTCACTGAACTATTTTTTGCCACGGTGACAAATTGAACATTGCTATCACCTTTCCTAAAAACATTGGTAAATTTGCCATTTTTGTTTCAGTAGTAAGGTGTGCTATTTTGGTAAGTCATGTTAATATGATGTGAATAATATCTTGGTCATGAAAATATTAATAATGAGTAAGTTGACCATAACAATAAAATAATGAATAAAGATTTCGGAAGGAAAATTAACTCACATTACTCTTTTCCTCCTCTGTTGTTTAATAGGGCCATTGCGAGGGGCTTAGGTATTCAGTCAGACTTCAGCACAAAGGGACCACTCCCAGTGATGAAGCCTCCTCTTCCTCTTCTACAATTACTTCAACAGATTGCAATTCTTGGATACTTTAAAGGAGGAAGGGACAGGGGTAGGGTTTTGTGAGGACTGGTTAGGAAGGAAAGAGTACATGCTTTTCCCATTAAATGAATGCCATGTGTGGCCTGGTCTTCTGATGACCAGTGAGTACCGTGGTTGCACCCCATTGTGATCGCACTGTTCTTCCAGTGTGCTCCAGAGCACAATCTTCCAAAGGGAAGCTGATCCTTATTGAGGCCCTGTGCAATGTAAAGCCTTTCCAGTTTTAAGTGGTTGACCCAACTTTGAGTGGTGCTGGCAGTTGGTGAGCCTCTTCCTCAAGTTAGCTGACTGCTAGAAATGAAACTTTCTCCAGGAGTATGTCAGCTTTAGTTTAGTCAAGGCGAACATGGTAAAATAAATTGTTATTAAATAAAATCAGTCTATTAGAGAAATGTACATTTGGAATTCTGAAACATTTTAGTAAGGTCTATTGCAAAGAAAGTTGACAGAAAACAATACTGTTGTGGTAACCTGATTTAAAGTGAAGTCCAGGAACATGTTTACTTTTTGAATGGATTGGAATGTTACTGTTACACTTTAAGCAGTATCAAGATAGAGAGTGCTACCAGTAAAGTAATACCAGTATAATTATATGATGCTTTAATATGGAGGCTGTTTATCTGTACATTGAATGATGTTGGTGGTCCAAGCAATGCATGTGGCTGTTTGTGTGCACTTGCACATGCGTGTATGTGTGTCTGTGTGTGACTGTGTATGTGTCTGTCTGTGTAAGTTATTTGGACATGCAGTGTCCTGGCTTACAATGTCCTGGCTGAAAACTTGAAATATAATGAAGCTCACTGTATTCAACAAAGGTCTTCCAGTGTAGACTGCTTAGAGCCCCAAGTGAAATAAGATAGCAAATGTTATCCTAGTTGTCCCAGTTCATAATACAGTGCAAGGAGCAGAACACCTTCTTGTTACTGAAATCCATGCACATAATAACATGCTGACACAGCTGAGGATTGTTCTCTGATCAGAAGGCACAGAATAGCTTAGGTCTGAGTCCTGGACATGAAGGCTAAGTATGGAATAAATCAGATCTGAGTCTCAGATAACAGGGACTCATTCTACATTAAACCAAACCTGAGCCTTGGACACTTGGGACCAGCCTGGTGAAGCCCAGGTATGATTCCATTATATTTGTGATGATGGGGATGCACTGATCCTAACTACCAATCCAAGTGATTTAGCCTAAATGGAGACACAAGCGAGACTGCAGATGCTGGAAATCTGGAGAAACACAAAATAAATGCTGGAGAAAGTTCCTCCAGCATTTTGTGTGTGTTGATTTAGCCTAAACCTGCACTCATTCTGTCCCTGGCATACCATGACAACATTGTGTGCACTGCGGCAACACATCAAGGTTTCTTTAACTCTTCCAACAGTACCTCTGGAAACCTGTCTTCTGGAAATAAAACACATCAAAATGGACTGTAATACCATCACCTTCAAGTTCTCTCCAAAGCCACATACCATTCTGTCACCTCAACCTGGACATTAATCAGCATTCTTTCATTGATGTTGTGTCTAAATCCTGGAATTCAACACCCGACAGCACTGTGAGAGTACCTTATCATAAGATCTGTGGACATTCAAGGAGAAGACAAATCATCACCTCATCAACGACAACTAGGAATGTGCATTAAATGTCAACCTTGCCAGAGATGCCTATATCGTTAGTAAAACAAAACTATGTGGAAACATTGGACTATTAGTAATGTAAGGCTTTGTTTGTAGTGCTCAGTTATGATGATTTATTTTTATAAACTACTGGTTTTCAGTATTATGGCTTTTCTGAAAATCATGGGGGAGGACTGAAGTTTCAAATCCACCAAGAGAAATCATCCAGAATATAGCCGATGTTCTGCTGACATATTAAAATTTATGTACATGTGGCACATATGTTATCATTAAAAGAACAGTTGGAATTGTCTTACGCTTGGTTTGTCGGAGTGCCCTCAAGCAATTGCTGCCTTGAATTGTAACCTTTACCTGAGTGCCTCCTACCACATGGTAAAAATGGGAAGAGAGAGAGTTTGAAAATGAGTTGTAACTAAAAGCATCACTCCTGTTTTCAGTTACTTTAACAATGCATTTTCCCCTATTCTTCTGGTTAGGTCCATGGTCATTTTCAAAGGGAGGTAAGAGATGGGCAAACTGCTTTACACTTCCTTCTATTGCTCAGTGATTTTCCAAGTAATTTCCCTCCAATTCTGAAAGGCAGTGGGTAAAGTTTTCATGAGGCTGCGTCCTCAGCCCCCTATTCTACTGCCTAGACACTCACGACTGCGTGGCCAGATTCTGCTCTAGCTCCATCTACAAGGTTGCGGATGATACCTCTGTAGTGAATCGTATCTCAAATAATGATGAGTCGGAGTACAGGAAGGAGATAGCGAGCTTAGTAACATGGTGTCATGACAACAACCTTTCCCTCAATATCAGCAAAACAAAAGAGCTGGTCATTGACTTCAGGAGGGAGGTGCACATGCTCCTCAATGGTGCTGAGGTCGAGAGAGTTGAGAGCTTCAAGTTCCTAGGAGTGAACATCACCAATAGCCTGTCCTGGTCCAACCACACAGAAACCATGGCCAAGAAGCTCACCAGCATCCCTACTTCCTCAGGAGGCTAAAGAAATTTGGCATGTCCCCTTTGATACTCACCAACTTTTATCGATGCACCATAGAAGACATCATATCTGGATGCATCATGGCTTGGTATGGCAACTGCTCTGCCCGTGACTGCAAGAAACTGCAGAGAGTTGTGGACATAGCTCAGCACATCACGGAAACCAGCCTCCTCTTCATGGACTCTGTCTACAATTCTCGCTGCCTCAGTAAAGCAGCCAACATAATCAAAGACCCCACCTACCCTGGACATTCTCTCTTCTCCCCTCTCCCATCAGGCAGAAGATACAAAAGCCTGAAAACATGTACCACCAGCTTCTGTACTGCTGAATAGTTCCCTAATATGATAAGGTAGACTCTTGACCTTACAATTTACCTCATTATGACCTTGAACCTTATTGTCTCTCTGCACTGCACTTTCTCTGTAGCTGTTACATTTTATTCTCCATTCTGTTATTGTTTTACCATGTACTACCTCAATGCACTGTTGTAATGAATTGATCTGTATGAACGGTATACAAGAAAAGTTTTTCACTGTACCTCAGTACATGTGACAATAATAAACCAATACCAATTCAAATTCCAATAAGACCAGAGTCGATGAGTTGAGAGGAGGAGCTCTTGATGAAGCTGAATAGAAGATAATGATTGGCAGTCTGCTTTACATCTCCCTTCTTTGTTATTTGCTTCAATTGCCCCCTTCAACAAGATAAAAATTTCTATTTTCCAGTTTACTGATTATGATTAAGTATTATGCTATTTCAAGCACTCATATAAATTGTTGAAAGAACAGTGCCCATCCTTCCAATATTTCAATGTCATTTTTAAAATGCTTGCTGCTGATTCACTTATTTCTGAATGGGAAGGAGATTTAGTAGTCGCCCTAAGAAATTGCAATGCTAGTTCTTGTATTTTTTTTACAAATTAAGCGCAGCGTAGGATTCTCATCACTCCAGGTTGGGATACATCTTATTGAGCACCGTATAATGTCTTTATAAAGGAAAAAGAAACCAAAAATTTAATTCCATTACTGATCGGCTCATTATGCATTCCAAAGTTCTTGCTTTAATTTTATTTTTCCAACATTTGCTGTTTACTTTTATTCGTACCTGTGCAGTGGCATACTATGAAAATAATTTAGAGGCACTGGAGAGGGTGTAGTGAGGATTTACAAGGATGATACTAGAAAAATTAGGGTGTGTGTATTAGGGAGAGATGAACAGACTGTGCCTTTTTGCTCTTAAGAAAATAAAGCCAAAGGGCAACTTAATAGATGTCTATAAAGTCATGAAGGGCATTGATACAGTGGATACGGAGAGAATGTTTCCACTTATGAGGAAGAGCATATCTAGTATAAGCAGAAGCAGGACACACAGATATAGGAGTAGAGGGTTATGCTGTTGGATGTGGTTGAGGAAAGAAAAGATGAGGCCTCAAATGGAATGTAAACTGATTAGGCTGAATGACCTGTTTCTCCGTCATGTCCTATGTGATCCCTGGTGAAATAAATATAAATATTGCACTATAATATTGATCACAATTGCCTCGATTAAAAATTTTGGTTATGAATATTATGTTCATCAAAAAATTGTAGGAAGATATTTTTCATCAAATTGGTTCTATCAACTTATCCACAGACACAGTTACTTCTACAAAATTTATGAAGAATTGCTTAATTTGGTTCAATTGCATGAAATTGAGAGAAACCTGATAAATATTGTTGCAAAATGTCTCTTAAATTCTTGTCACTAGATTAAATGAGTTCAAGATTTTCAGATTTTATTTTACATATGAACTGCGTTGTATGATGGCAAACCTAGTCTCCTGGAAAGAAAAGCTGGCTAGATTTTGCAGTTGGATACATTACAACCCAAAGGGCTCTGCTTTGATACAAGGACTTGCCTCCAGCAAATGAATGTCTACACGTAGCTGATTAGCCGCCTTGGCAGAGTTAATGGTAAAAATGTGATATAATAATCATATGCAATTTATTCAAAGCTCACACAGCAAAATAAAACCTTTCTACCTAAGAAATAGCACATTGGAAGCCACTTAATTCTACCGGCATGATTGTTAATGTGGTTATTTGCAAGTTTAATTACCAGAACACTAAATAAAAACTTCAGCTAGTTATCAGTCACAAATTTGGTAAGGCACTGCTGAATTTGTCTTTGTTTTAAAGTCTCAAGCTGGGCAACATGTACACAAAAGTTTGAATTTTCTCTATTTTCCAAAGGTAATTTCTAATTACACATTAATTATGATAAATGGAATTACATTTTTGAGTTTTATTTCTTGACACTGATTACTATTTCCCTACTTGTAACTGGAGAGCCGCTCCTAATGCAGAGGATTTATGTAGGAAAGTAAGATTGTGTGCCAACCACCAAAGTAGACTTGGATCACTCTGCAAAAAGGGGAAAACACAGCAAAGCCTGAATCACAATAGCAAAATAAGTTCATAACAAACTGAAGCTACATAATAAGGGCAGGCCAATTCAGCCTGAAGAGGAATTTCTTTCCTCAGATGTTGTGGACCCTTGGAATCCTCTACTGCAGAAAGCTGTGGATGGTGAATTATTATGGATCTTCAAGGATGAGATAGATTTTTGGACTACGGGGAAATTAAGAGCTAAGAGAATTGGACAAAAAAATGGAATTGAGACCAAGGATCTGATCAGTCATAATCTTACTGAATGACTCGAGAAGCCACATGATCTAGTCCTGCTCCTTTATGTTAAATTCTTTTAAAAAAGGAAATGCAAGTGAATAAATAGCAACAATTACAAGAAATCTGAGAAAGCTCATTTTTATGTAAATAAAATAAATAATGCTGGGGAAAATAGGTATTAATCAGGTGAAGATGAGCTTTAAGTTGTTGATAAATTCAACTCTTAAACAGATACATTGTGAACCACCATTGCAGAGAATGGAATGAGCAATCTTTACCGAATGAAACTGTGGTCATATGTAATATAGAGAAATTTTATCTCTCCTAACATATATATATATAAACAATTTTCATTTATATGACATTGTTAATGTTAACAAAGTCATCAAAGGAAATTTTAATGAGGGTGTCATCAAACAGGAGATTGATATTAAGCCATATTTTAGGGAAGGTGACCAAAATCTAGCTGAGTGGTAGTTTTTAGGATGGAGGAGAATGAATACATTATTCTTCAGGATAAAGAAGGAAACAGAGATAGCAAGGTAGAAAGTTTTATGGAGTGAATTCCAAAGCTTCGAGTCTTGGCAGCTGAAAGTACAGGTGGGGTAATTAAATTTGGGAATGTGCAACAGGAGGCCAGAATTAGAGTAATGCAGTACCTATAGGAAAATAATTAGTTTGGGACAATAATCCAAACTTTCATGTCGAAGTCAAGTGCCAATGCTTCTGAAAGAAACAGCAAAACCACTTGCTACTTGTGTTGGTAAGGAAGAGAAGCTTAATCTAAGGAGAATTTCCTCAAATGTAGGCTTGTCATTCAACCCAGTCAATGCCAAGAAAACAAAAGTTATTGCCAAGTCTGGCAATTTTACATGAAATAAAACTGCAAGTCAAATGTTTGTTTATTTTTTCTCAGAGATGACATCTGCATAACTTTGGTGGGAAAAACACTTTGCCAACCCCAGTGATTTGCCAAGCGAGCCTTATTAGATTCTTTTAGAGCCATTTCTATGGGGAGACAAACATAGGCTCAGTTGATAAATCAGATAGGAATAACTTCATGGGCACAACAATTTAAAAAAATCATACTTCTGTTGGCTTCCTGTAACTCTTTTAGAAATTTGAATCTTAAATCCAACTTCACCTACCATAGTTTTCCTGAATAATAGAAATGCACTGACATTCCTACCACTTGGAGTCATTAGGATTTCAATGACAGAACATGTCATTTTGGAGTGTACAATTTGAATAGGCTAGCCTGTTTTTGATGGGGTTCATTTACCCACTGCCCAATTCCAGTGAAAAGTTCTGCACCTTTCAGAAGGCTGAAGTGGAATACTTCCCTGCCTGAATTCCTGAAGTGCACTTGGTTACACCGGGACTTAGTACTCCACCAGACAAATATCCTTCTCTCTTTGGTCAGTTGTTGAACCTGGCCATAATATGAAACTGAAAATGTCATTGTCTAAGGCAATTTTTTGGCTATTTCCAACTTCAGCTGTTTCTATCTTCAGTTGGAAGCACAAAGCCTGCATATAAATGTCTGATGATATGTTCAACTTGATGGGCAAGCTAGGATACTTTTTTCTTTGCATTTCAGTTGGTATTTGCAAAATATTAGTCACTACGTCACTCACTTTCTGTGTAATCCTCCATGGTATTTGAGATTTTTTTTCTGTTAAAACAAGTTGTCTAGAATTTTCATGTGGGAGAAGGGTTGGGCCAGAAATTCTTCGTTCGTAGTTAAACTCTACAGTGAATTAGAAGGCTAAGTACCTACTCAAACCCAAGCCCAAACCAATGCTCTCGTCCAATTAAAACATCACTTTGGCAGGATCCCATTTGCAAATATAAGAAACATACTGTCTGTCTACTAATAGGAAAGAGTGTGCAGATTGAACAATTACTGATCTTTGTGTTCTATTGTGCCCAAAAGAGAAGGAAACTTTTGCCAGGAGAAATTGCTTTTTTAATAACATTTAATGTGGTTGCCATACAGTGATTATTTACTTTGCTCTAGAAGTGTGATATTTGACTGATGACAGTATGTGACTCCATGCATGTTGACTACCTCTTTTTAAATTTTATTTGAGTTTGACAATTGCTACATTACTCTGGTGTACTTGAGTAATTTGCATGTTTGTAATAGAGCTGCTTTCACTGCCTGAGAGTCTGAAGGGGCCACATTTTAGCAGATTGATTGATGAATCAGAATCAGATTTATTATCACTGTCTTATATGATGTGAAATTTGTTCAGATGGAATTCTTCTGGACATTGCTTCTCCCTGAAGCTCCAAATGCACCCTTTTTCTTTATTTATGTTTTTCCATTTTCTCCCAGCCCCCATCCAAACTTAATTCACACCCCTGTGCGTGCGACCTCACGTGGCACTCCTGAGACTTAACTGAAGTCATCATTCTTCACATGTGACTGCAGATAGGGAAAGCTCAAAAATCAGCAAGACTTTGTTCTATTCCTGCACTGCAGTCCCAGGAAATCCACTTGGTGAAGACTGCAGTGCCAAACCTTCCATAATGTGTAGGTACCAACGGCTCCATCGGATCCAGCAAGCACATCAGATTTACTGAGAAGTTCCATGATTTTATAAGGATGGTTTCAATGTTTCAATGTTCAAAGGAACCAAACAGTCTACTGAAAGCAAACAAGGGCTCGTGATGAATCTGACTTTCAAATTCCTTCTGGTCATGATGCCAATAAGAAAAGAAAGACTGATGGTGATATCATGGCAGGAGAGTATTACTTGCAGGAAGAGTCTTAAAATCATTCATCTGTTTTAATGGAGTTCTAACAGATAATCAATAATATCAGTTCCCTGATATCAACTGAGATATCCTGTACTTGCTAACCCTCACCTAACAGAATTAATTAAATTGCAGGAGTCAGTAGCTGCTGATCTCTTTGACAGCTTCCCAGCTTCCATTACAGGAAGACTTGACTTCATTCAAGACTCTGTACTTACATCCCAGCTTGCACCAAATTCCATTCACCCATTGGCTCAGTGCTCACTGATCTCCTTTAGTTTCAGGTCCAATGTAACCTTAATCTTAAAGTTCTTACCCTTATTTTCAAATCCTTTCAAAGCCCCTTCCTATCACTGTAACTTCAAAAGAACATAAGAAATCAGAGTAGGAATAGTTCAGTTGGGCCTTCCAGCCTGCCCCACCATTCGAGATCATGGCTGATCCTCCATCTCAACACCATTTTATTGCATTATCCTTATATCATTTGATTCCCTCAAAATTCAGAAATCTATTAATCTCTGTTTTTAATTAACACAATAAGTGAGTCTCCAAGTCCTCTGAGGTAGAGAATTTCAAGGATTCACTGCCTTATGCATGAAGAAATTTCTCCTCATCTCAGTCCTTAAATGGGCTCCCCCTTTTTCTGAGACTGTGGGCCCTGTACTCACATTGTTTTGTTACAAAGGCCAACATGCTGTTGGCCTTCCTAATCATGTTGCACCTGCCTGTTAGCTTTCAGTGACTCCCTACTTGAAACCCCGCTTAGTTTAGTATCATCTGCAAACTTGGAAAATATGACATTTGGTCCTTTCATTCTAACTGTTGCTATAGATCATAAATAGCTGGGGCCCAAGCACCAATCTCTCCAAGACTTCTAATCTTCATTAGGAGTTTGAGGAGATTCAGTATGCCACCAAAGTCTCTTACAAATTTCTATAGATGTATGGTGGAGAGCATTCTGACTGGTTGCATCACTGCCTGGTCTGGTGGCTCCAATACACAGGGTCACAAGAAGCTGCAGGGGGTTATGGATTCAGCCAGCTCCATCACGGGCACAACCCTCCCCACCACCGAGGACATCTTCAAGAGGCGGTGCCTCAAGAAGGTGGTATCCTTCACTAAGGACCTTCACCATCCAGGACATGGCCTCTTTTCATTACTACCAGCAGGGAGGAGGTACAGGAGCCTGAAGACCCACACTCAATGATTCAGGAACAGCTTCTTCCCCTCCGCCATCAGATTTCTGAACAGTCCATGAACACTACCTTGTTATTCCTTTTTTTCACTATTTATTTAGTTTTGTAATTTATAGTAATTTTATGTCTTTGCACTGCTTTACTGCTGCAGCAAAATGACAAATTTCACATCATATAAGTCAGTGATAATATATCTGATTCTGATTCTGACACTACTGGTCATTACCTACAAATCTGAGTAAGATTGTTTGTTCACTCTTTGATTTCTGCCCAATTATATCCATGTCAGTATGTTACATCCAGCTCCATGTGCTCTAACCTTGTTAACTAGCCTGTGTGGAACTTTAGTGAAAGCCTTCTGAAAATCCAAATCCAAATACATCCATTGGTTCTCCCTCATCTATTCTACTTGTCACAACCTCAAAGAGCTACAGAAGATTAATAAAACATGATTCCCCTTTCTTAAATCCATGCTGACTCTGCACTATCGTATTCTTTTCTTGGTGCTCTGGTACAGCATTCTCCAGTATAGGTTTCTGCATTAGCTTTACTGCCTACATTAGCTTAACAGGTTAGTAGGCCCCTGTTTTCCCTCTTCCTTCTTTCTTAAGTTGTTGTGACATCTACATTATCCTCCTATCCATAAGAACAATTCCGGAATTTACAGAATTTTGGAAGATGATGACCAGAGAGTACACTTTCTCCACAGACACCTCTTTCAAAACTCAGGGACGCAGATCATTTTGTCCTTGGAATTTACAGGCTTTTAGTCTCATTCACTTCTCTAGTACCATGTTTCCACTAATTTTTCCATCAGTTCCTTGGTCTCACTATACCCTTGCTTTTCTGGCATCTCTCACGGGCTTTTTGCGGCTTCTTCCAGAAGTTCTTCAGACGCAAAGTAATTGCTTAATTCCTCTGACATTCCCTGATTTTCCATTATAAATTCTCCCCTCTCTGACTGTGAGAGACCCATGTTTGCCCTCACTATTCTTTTCCCTTTTACATATTTAAGATAAGATTTCTTTATTAGTCGCATGTACATCGAAACACACAGTGAAATGCATCTTCGCATAGAGCGTTCTGGGGGCAGCCCGCAAGTGTCGCCACACACCCAGCGCCAACATAGCATGCCCACAGCTCCTAACTCGTACGTCTTTGGAATGTGGGAGGAAACCGGAGCACCAGGAGGAAACCCACGCAGACACGGGGAGAATGTATAAACTCCTTACAGACAGTGGCTGGAATTGAACCCGGGTTGCTGGCAATGTAATAGCGTTACACTGAGACCTGAAAGTCCAGTTTCCTCTCTCGCCCTATCTTGCTTTTCTTTTACAATTTCTTAGTCCTCCTCTTCTTAGATCCTCAGGCAACTACTGATATTTCTGGCAAATTGTGAGCCTTGAATTTCTTACTATCTTTAATTTATCCTGTCAGCCATGGATGGACCAAATTTCCTGTTGGGTTTTTGTTTATTAAAAGAAGATATTTTCTGAAATTTATGCATTATTTCTTCAAATGTTAGCCATTGCCTGTTCACTGCCATTCCCTTCAATGTATACCTTCCTCCAGCCCTAGAACTTACTGAGGTCTGTGCACTATTAAGTTCTGGCCTCTTACACATCCATTGGCGGCATAACCTTCAGCTGCCTAGACCTGGAATTCTGTAAGGGTTTTGATTTCTTTAAAACACGTTTCAGCATCCACCACTTTGACCTGAATTTTAATCTTCTGCCATATTATTTCCTTATTCTCTCCTTATAAGGCTTGGCACCAGATCTTGCCTGATAATACTCTTATGAAGCATTCTGGGAAGTTCATTGTAGTAAAATCCATATAAATTCAGAATGTCACTGTTGTTGACTGAGGCAGCATTCCTGGCAAGAAAGAGCCAATGTTATCCAAGGACGGCACAGTAATGCAGCAGGTAGTGCTGCTGCCTCACAGCTTCAGTAAGCCGGGTTCAATCCTGACCTCCCTGTGACTGTATGGGTTTCCTCTAATTGCTCTGGTTCCCTTCCACATCCAATTGACATGTCGGTTGGTTAACTGGCCATGGTAAACAGCCCCTGGTGTAGGTGGATGGCAGGAGAATGTGGGGGAGTTTATGGGTGTGTGAGAGGGAATAGGCTACAGGGAAATGTAGGAGAATAGGACTAATGAGAATGGTCTAACAGCCACCATAGACTCGATGTGCCAGATGACTTCTTCTATCACAAGGAAATATGAGAAATACAAGAAGCAGTCCACTAAACTCTTGACGAGACACTAAAACTGGATGAAGGTAAAAAATAAGAGCTCGACAATGGAATCAGTGGTACTTACTCACATATAATTCAATTCCTGATGTCCACTTTGGGCTTTGACAAGCCACTCTGCTCCAGGATGGAACACATATGGACCAAAGAGCAAAATTCTGGAGATGAGGTGAGCAACATTTGACTGATTGTGGGACCAAAAGCTAGGGCAAAATAGAATGGGAATCCAGTGGAAGAAGACTTCATTAGTTGGATTTATATCTCACTTAAAGGAAGATAGCTTGTTTGCAGCAGTTCACTAAGGCTTCATTGAGAGCATTTTTAAACCAGAAACTTGTACTACCTGGAAGGCTGGCATATGGGACTGTCTTTACCTGCAAGCTGCTCTCATAGTCACACACCACCATGGCTTGGAAATACACTAGCATTTTCTTCATTGTTACTGTACATTAATGCTGGAACTCTTCATCCAACATTAATGTGGGAGTACCTTCACCAGAAGAACTGCTGTGGTTCATGAAAGCTTTTCACTGTAATTTCACAAAGGGGATTAGGCAAGGACAATATGATTCTGCCCTAATAAAGTCCTGGCAATGCATGGTATAGAAGGAGGCTATCCCTCCCGTTGTGCCTTTGCTGGGCAAAAGAAGAGAGATTTTAAGTCTATTTCTATCTGCCAGGTGTTGGTCCATTACCTGGCAGGTTATTGCACTTCAAGTGGTTATTTAAGTAGGCTTTAAAAAGTTGCAGGGATTTCTTAGCTGAAATATGGAAATTAGAGTCATAGAGACATAAAAGTCATAGAGTAATATAGCATGGAAACAGGCCTTTTGGCCCAACTCGTCAATGCCAACTAAGATGCCAGTCTATGATCCCATTTGCCCGTGCTTGACCCATATCCCTCTAAAATTTTCCTATCCATGTACCTGTCCAAGTGACTTTTAAATGTTGTTATTGTACCTGCCTCAACCACTTGCTCTAGCAGCTCGTTCTGTAACTGCACCACCCTCTGTGTGAAGAAGTTGCCCCCCCAGGTTCCTTTTAAATCTTTCCCCTCTCACCTTAAATCTATGCCCTCTAGTTTTTTATTCCCTTCCCCTTTATATGTGGCACTGAGACATGGTGAGATCATTGATACGGTGTAGGCTACAAGGATACAGAAACAGCAATTCCCCCGTCGCAGATAGATAGATAGATAGAAAGCTGACAAAACTACCTTATTCTCTTTGGGTTCAGTAAACTCCTTCTTACTACACACCTTTGTTGCACATGTTCCTCTGATTTACTGTGACCACCCTTCCCATCACCCAATATTGTGCTCAAGATCAGCTAGGTTCTCACTCTCACACACCAGTCCTGATTCCATGGCCAAGGGGAAATATGCTTGGTAAAAACATGGCATCTGATTGTTCTTAGTGGGCACTGGTGCAAGAGTAAGGATGTCCCTCTTCCTCGGGAAAGGTAGAGCAAAAAGGTAGTACCAGAAAAGCTGCTCAAACATCCTCACTGAAACACACCACTTATTCCAACCTCAACCAGGGCAAGGACCATATTCCCAGAGGGTGCAACCTCACTACAGCAAAGGATATTTATGTGTCAGGCTCCTTCCAGAGATGGGAATCGCAGAGTTCACTGAGATTTCTATTCAGTAAGTGGTGAGTACATCCCATTTTCTCTTGCCAGGGAAGAACAGGTGAACTCCCACTTGCTTATGCTGTGCCTTTCTTATATCTTTTCTCATGTCAAAACTTCAACCATATTACGTACTCACAGTGCTTCTCCCTTTAAGTGGTGTGTTCATGAAGTCGACTGCCTTCTCACACCCCAACCCCCATCCTGAAGTCTACAGCCCCTTGCGGATTGGTTAACACTGGCTTCATGCAACCACTATGGGCATACCAAGTTGACATGCTGATACAAACAAGAGGATGCAGATTCATCCCATTTCATTAACCTTGCTGGTTATCGACTTTGGCTCCTTTTGTTCCTCCTTTCTATTGCTTGTTCCTCTTTCACTTAATCCAAAACTTCTTTCCCTTTCATTTTACTTTATCAACCTAATTTGATGTTGACTCCACAAATTCTAATTTGTACTTCCTTCTCAGTCCTTATGCTGCTCAGGACACATTCCTACAATCTAATTGGTTAAGGAGACACCCATTTGTTTCTCCTATTCATTTAGTTCCCCTCACTGTCCTGTCATTAACCTTTACCTCAGTAGCTTGCCTCACAATAATACTAAAAAATGGAAGACACAATAGCACATAGAGACATATGCTGTCAGATTCACTCATTATTGCCCAGTACTTCTAAATCCAGTTATAAGCCCAATCAGCTCGTCATGGCTGCAAACTGCAGACAGGAAACAAATCAGCCCCAGGCTTAAATACTTCGATTAGGGCTGAACCAGTGCGTCCTGTGGAAATTTTAAAAAGCACATCTAATGCCAACATCACTGACAAAAATTTATGCAAACGGGATTGGAAATTACTCTGCTGGATAAAGATGGTGGAAATGGGACCCAGGCCAGTTTGTGGTCCACAGCATGCTGTTGTAAGGTAACACTTAAATTCAGTCTGAGTGTCCTCTGACTATTCAGCTGACAGGATTATTACAGTCACACGAGATCCCTCTCTTCAAGGAACAACCATGCAGCCTCACATTCCACCAGAGCTCAGTGAGCATTGATTAAACAGAAGCATTGCTTCTCAACTTCCTTTTAACCTCTCCTGCTAATAACTATCAGCAGGGACCTCCCAGTCAGGCCTGTCCTCTACAATTTTCCTCTTGCTGACTGGAAAATTCCTTTTCCCAATGAGCAGCAGTGGATGGCTGGTTCTGATCACTGCATCTTGATGAGTATTTGAAAGAGAGTAGAGTTGAGGAGTGGTGGTTTGAGCTAAATGTTTCACTTTCAGACATAGTGCATGAATAGGAGCTCCTCAATACTAATAAATCCTCTTGCAGACAGGTTGGAGAAAAGGGAGAGCTGTCATAGAATGTAATGTTCTTTTGAAAATTGGTGAATTGTGTATAAAACTGTGTAATCCAAAGGCTGTGTTTAAATTGTTAACTGCTCCAAACATCCTGCGAAGGCCGACATAAATATAAGCTTCATCTTTTTTTGAATCCCAGTGCTTAATCCTGCCACCCCTCCCCAAAATAAAATATAAACCACCAGAGACCCCCAAATACTACCAGACCCCCTGATATTTTCTGTGGGCTGCATATATAATGACCATTTCAGGATTTTTCAGGACCTTGGAATACTGAATGAATATATAATAAATAGCATCAATTGTCAAAACCACTCATTCCAGTTTTTAAATATTTGTGGAATTTTATTTTACAAATTGTGGAGTAAAATATAATTATCATACTCAAGTAAATATTCTCATGTTTAGATAGGTGAGCTCTGACAAATTGTTCATAAATCTTTGCAGCAGCTGTATTTTGCAATCAAGAGACAGGTAATTATACAACTAAGAGGATTGATGGAGGTGGTGATGAACAGAGGGTAAGACTGGTTTATTGACGGAACTTTTACTGTTAATGTATTCCTGATAAGAAGCCCTAAAGCAAGGGCACACAACTTGCTTTCACTACCAACATATACTTTCGAATAAACAACACCTAATTGTTGTCCATACTTATCAACTCATCAGTTTATACCTTAATACGTCCCTATTGAAAATAATACTTCACTGTGGAGTCAAAAGAGGTTGGAATCAACTTATTTCCCTACTACTGTTTTGTTTATGTGCCCTTACTGTTTGCTTTCATAGTTATTATCTTTGGAGAGTTTATGAAGTGATGCTTGTTGACCAAATGTGAATTCCTTCCAGATGCAACCTGAGGGAGAGAGTTAGATCAATCAGTAACCTGCTGGTCCTCAATGGAAGTCCCAGGACTGTTATGGTGTTATTTATCTTTGTGGTGTGGGTTGATGTTGCAACACCAACCAGCACAGGTCTCACTGCAGTTATTTCCGTCCTCTCAGGGGATGGGTGAGCTGGATTTCTACCTTCTAATGTGCCCAAGATGCCAGGTGCCCATGCAGATAACCAGGGGTCTGTGGAGCAACAAACCACTGGGCACCTCTGAGGTTTCTTTCAGTCTTTCCAAACTAAGAGGGACTGACTCCTGAAAATGAGAGCCTCGATTTTCATTACCCGCAGTCTGTGCTTCTGAGGGATAGTGCACGGTATCTATATCCATGGGGACTGCTCCTTGGATGCCTGTGGAGTTGTTACTGACATTGCTCGTATTATTGCATTATTTTTAGACTATAGAAACAGGCCATGGAGGAAGTAATGAATCTTGTCAGAGGAATCGGCAAAACATCTCACTGATGGGTTTTGAGAGACTTAACCTAAATCTTATCGCTCATCTCTACAGTACTGCTAAATGTTAATTTCTTCATCCACATTGCCTACCACCTTGCTATTCATTCACGGATTTAAAGGGATAAGAGATTAAAATGAATACTTGTGTAAAACTGAGTACCATATGAAATGAAAGGGAAAGAAGTTTTGGATTAAGAGAAAGGGAAAAGAGATGTACATTAAAGATATTCAGGACTTTGACTTATAGCTTTATGGAAATCTGGCAATGTCTCTACATCACGCGCTGAATCCTTTATCAGAATCAGAATCAGAATCAGGTTTATTATCACTGACATTTGTCGTGAAATTTGTTGTTTTGCGGCAGCAGTACAGTGCAAGACATAAAGCCATAAAAATTACTATAAATTACAAAAATAAATAAATAGTGCAAAAGAGGAATAACGAGGTAGTGCTCATGGACCGTTCAGAAATATGATATCATTTCATATTTCATATTTCCTTATGACCTAGACATAAAGTCTATGCTGCCTCAAAGAAAAAATCCCATTCCACCACTAATTTTCCTCCTAACCTAATCTGCCCATCGTTCCACCTTCCACCTGCACTGGAGCAATTTACAGTGGTCAATTAACCTAGTGCATTTTGAGCATGGGAGGATTTACAAACTTCACACAGACACACTGCAGGTCAGAATTGAGCTTTGGTCACCGGACCTGTGAAGCAGTAGCTCTATCAGCTGCATCATTGTGGGACCCGTGGTAAACAGAAACACTGCCTTTTGCACTATCCAACCAACAGATCATTGAGCTGTTGAGTGTTTCCGGCACTTTCTGTTTATATTTCAGACAATCAACACTTCCTTAAAGTTGCCAAGGGCAACAGAAGATCCAGTATGAACCCCGCATTTTAAATTCAGGCCTATTTTTATAGAGCATATAATGGTATGCTTCTATATATGTGGCATCATTTCTGCCTCCCTACCGCCTTCCCCATTTTTTCTCTGCTCCCTCCTCCGCTTCCTTTCTCCCTTCCAGTTCCAATCCAAATATTTGGAAAATAAATTGGAAGATGAACTTGCACTTCAAAATTTCTGCCAACTGCTCATATTTTTGTATCATTAACACACCGTCAGAGAAGGAGCAAAAACCTGAGGAAGACGGTTTTTTTTCTCTTAATATGGAGAACTCAAAGACAATCTCTGGAACTTTCATTCTAAGTACAGGGTGTAAGATGGGGATTGTTAATACAGCTCCTTGTTGTATATACTGCCAGAGTTTTCTTTTCTTTGAATTCAGTGAAGAGAAAATCATGCAGGATATATGACAGGTTTTTGATTTGATGCCACCTGATTGGTACCACTGGCCAAATTTAATCTTTATGAAATGATTTAATTATGCAGTTATGATTGCTGTAGATGGAGTGTGCTATTAGCCAGGAGCCAAAGTTTATAAATGACAAGCAGCTGAACAAATAGCAAGATTTAATTGTTAAACTTTTTATATACCAAACCATTAAATAAAAAAATCTGAGTGAGTGTTTGCTTGTGATCTATGGTTTTCTTTCATGTTTGTATGTTGCTTTATTTATTTAACCAGCTCTGCCGGTATTTACTAATCCTCACACAGCGAATATAAACACATTTAGTTATGCAGCTGCAGGATAAGAAAAATATTGTACGGCCAATTTTACAAACACACACTCCACTCACCGTTCACACATCTGGAAGCTGCAATGGTGCTCACTGTGATTTTCTCTCCATCAATTTTAACAGACAAAATATCCACCAGGATATTTTGACATCAGGATAAGTTTACAAGATCCCACTGGTAGCAAGCATTTCATGGAATCAGCCCTTCTTTGATTTTGAGAAAGCTACCACAAAATATTTTGCTGTCTCTGGGAAAACTCCTTATAAACTTTTCTTTCTAAATGTTGCACTCCACATTCAAATATCCTCCCCCCCACCACCCCCACCACCAACGACTGACAGACCATAACATTTAACTCAGTATGGGCAATAGCTATGGGAAATCTGCAAACATATTGTCCCAAAAGTCAGTGCCCTCCTCTAAAGTGTGGGATCTTTCAGTCCACAGATTGCCTCCCACATTTCCTGGCATTAAAACTGAGACAAGTCTTCAACAAAAGTGCCTCATTGTATATGGAGCACTTCAGGACATTCTGAGGCCTCAGACGATGCTATGAGAATGCAGATATTTTCTTTCTTTCAAGTTTGAAGGCTTCCTTCCTCGAAGGCCCGTCCACACTTTTGGATTCATGGTTGGCCTTTTAAAAGCAGCTGCCTCATGAGAGTTTCCACTCTCCAGTTAATTGTGCTGCAGACCAAGCTCTCTGGGGAAACATTTCACATTCCAGTTGTCTATTCAAATTAATGGAAGGACCTCTGTTGGAAAATCTGATGCAGTCGCCTGCTGAGCTGCCAGCACAAGCTAGCCTGTGTCGCAGGCCAGCTCAAGGCCATGTCAGCAGATACAGGGCTGCAGTCAAATACGGGGGGAAGTGGGCCCAATGCAACAGTTTGTAAGAGCTACAAAGGACATCAGAAATAAACTTCAAAACACCAGCATTTTGTTTAAAAGTGACATTGGAATTTCTTTTGGGAAGTTATTAAATAAAAAAACAATTTGGGCAGAGAAACCCCCTGGAAACAAGGAATAGCTCTCATTTGCACAATTGTGTTGACTGAAGGTAAGAAAATAAATGGATCAGGGTAATGATGATAGCTCCTGTGTCGTACCGCGTGGTCAGGGGGTACTGCTGGAGGTGAAAGAGTGACAAGCACAACAGTTTGATGTCCACTGAGAGGGTTATAAACCAGTGTATTCAACATCAGGCCTCAGCTTCCTGCCAGTGGCTTGTGGGAGAAGCTGAGGGGAAGTGGATTAGACTCATTAAAGAGGTGTGGACAGGCCCCTAGTAAGAGGAGGAAATCAATCAGAAAGTTGAGAGCCTTGCTACAAAAGGAAAAGTAAAATCCGTGTGATGGTAAGATGTCAGCAGGAGAGGAAGAGAAGAAAGGGCAGTGGATGTGCGAATCAAACAGGTGAGGCAGGCTGACACCCTGGGAGCAAGTGGATAAATACCTATTCATTCCCATAAATAATCTGAGAAAAGTCAGTTCATCAGCTGGCAAAAAATATATTAAACTCAATCTGTCAAACATCAGGAGGCTGCATTAGTTTCTTAAAATCAGTGATTAGCTGGTCATTTAACTCATTCCCATTTTCAGAACCGAGCCAATGCTAAAAATATCTGACAGTTCTACCTTTATTATAATAGTCAATGGAATTGTACAGTATTACAGCATGGAAACAGGCCTTTCGGCCCAACTTGTCCATGCTGATCATGGTTCCCACCAATCTAGTCCCATTTGCCCACATTTGGCCCATATCCCTCTAAACCCCTCCTATCCATGTACTTATCCAAATGTCTTTTGGATGTTGTTATTGTACCTGCCTCAAGCACTTTCTCTGGCATATCATTCCAAATACGTATGCACCACCATCTGCGTGAAGAAGTTACCCCTCAGGTCTCTTTTAAGTATTTCACCTCTCACCTTCAACCTATGCCCTCTAGTTTTTAGTTCCCCTTTCCTGGGAAAAAGACTGTGTGTATTCACCCTATCAGTGCCCCTCATGATTTTATACACCTCTATAAGGTCACCCCTCAATCTCCGATGTTCCGAGGAATGAAGTCCCAGCATGTCCAATCTCTCCCTGTAACTCAGGCCCTCAAGTCCTGGCAGCATCCTTGTAAATATTTTCTGCACTCTTTCAGTTTAATGATGTCTCTCCTGTAACAGGGTGACCAAAACCATACACAATACTCTAAGTGTAGTCTCACCAATGTCTGGTACAACCACAACATCCCAACTCCTATCCTCAATGCCTTGACTGATGAAGGCCAGTGTGCCAGACTCCTTCTTCACCACCCTGTCTACCTGTGACACTGCTTTCAGCGAATTAGGTGCTTGTAATCCTTGGTCCCTCTGTTCTGCAATAATAACTCAACAAATCTGCTGTATTGGTATTGGTTTGGTATTGGTATTGGTTTATTATTGTCACTTGTACCGAGGTACAGAGAAAAATTTGTCTTGCATACCGTTCATACAGATCAATTCATTGCACGGTGCATTGAGGTAGTACAGGGTAAAACAATAACAGAATACAGAGTAAAGTGTCACAGCTACAGGGAAGTGCATTGCAGGTAGACAATAAGGTGCAAGGTCCTAACAAGGTAGATTGTGAGGTCAGGAGTCTTTCTCATCGTATAAGGGAACCGTTCAATAGTCTGTGTGAAGTGCCTTGACACATTTCATAGGTGATCAGGCACAATGCAAATACAGGTGTTTTTTCTTATAATAAGACACTTAGTAGCCTAGAGGAAGGAGCAAAACATGGTGAATCACCGTGAGTGAGTGGCCTGAAACAGGGGTCAGGTCTCATTTGCCTCCTCCCTAGAGTGGAAGGTTGCATGAGCTCTGCTGCAGAGGACTTGGGGGAGGATTTCCATGGGGAAACCGTGGAAGAAGCTTGAGGTGTTTGTGCAATGAAACTGGCAGGCCTCTCCAAGACCCTGCCTGTGATGCCAAGTAGCCTGGAGAGCTCCCCTCTAACCTTGCGCTCAGTGCTCTTGGAAGCCTGCGGCCTACTTGTCCGAGCATGGAAGTGGTGGCCAGCTCCACTTCAACATCTGCACATCCAGTGTCCCATAGTATCTGATGGCCCATGTCTCAGCTTCCATTGCAAATCAAGCAGAACCTACCCACTGTCTGGCAGCTTCAGTGCAAGGTCAGATGTCTGCCAGGTTACCTCAGGCAGCGGACACTGTACCATCGTTCGCAGGAGCTGGAGGAGATTCACGGCACTTCAGTAATTTGCCCTCCAGTGAAGTGTTCAAGGTGCTATATTGGAACCTGAGCTCTGCACAGTCTGCCCTCCTCTCTCCTTGCTCATTGATCCCACCACTGCCACTCTGCCAGCATCCTTACAGCCAGCCCTTCCAGATTGTTAGAACATAGAACATCGGACAGTACAGCACAGGAACAGGCCCTTCAGCCCACGATGTTGTGCCAAACTAATTAAGCTAATGATGCCTAATTACACTAATTCCTTCTGCCTGCACATGGTCCATATCCCTCCATTCTCTGCATATTCATGTGCCTATCTAAGAGCCTCTTAAACACCCCTATCGTATCTGCCTTCACAACTATCCCAGCAATGCATTCCAGGCAGCCACCATTCCCTGCACATCTCCTTTGAACTTACCCCTCTCACCTTAAATGCATGCCCTCTAGTGTTAGACATTTTGACCTGAGGCAAAGATACTGGCTGTCTACTCTATCAATGTCTCTCGTAATTTTATAAACTTCTATCAGATCTCCCCTCAGCCTTTGTCGCTCTAGACAAAACAACCTTAGTTTGTCCAACCTCTACTTATAGCATATGCCCTCTAATCTAGGCAGCATCCTGGTAAGTCTCTTCTGCACCCTCTCCAAATCCTCTACATCCTTCCTATAATGGGGCAACCAGAATTGAATGCAATACTTCAGATGCAGCCTAACCAGAGTTTTATAAAGCTGCAGCATAACTTCCTGACTCTTGAACTCAGTGCCTCAACTAATATAGGCAAATATGCCATATGCCTTCTTTACCACCCTATCAACTTGTGCGGCTACTTTCAGGGAGCTATGGACGTGGACCCCAAGATCCTTCTGTACATCAATGCTGTTAAGGGTCCTGCCATTAACTATGTACTTTCCCTTTACATTTAATCTCCCAAAGTGCAATACCTCACACTTGCCCAAGTTAAACTCCATCTGCCATTTTTCTTCCCATATCTGCAACTGCTGTTTCCCTTGGCAATCTGCTGCACTATCCACAACACCACCAGCCTTTGTCTAATCTGCAAATTTACTAACTCACCCATCCATGTTTTCATCCAAGTCATTTATATATATCACAAACAGCAGAAGTCCCTGCGAACACCGCCAGTCACAGATGTCCAACCAGAATAAGACCCATCGACCACTGCCCTCTGTCTCTTATGGGCAAGCCAATTTTGAATCCGGAGGCCAACTCACAATGGATCCCACGCACCTTAATCTTGTGGATGAGCCTACCATGAAGGACCTTGTTGAATGCCTTACTAAAATCCATGGATTTTAGTAAGGTATTCGACAAGGTCCCTCATTGTAGGGTCTACCTTCATCAATCACCTTTGTCATCTCCTCGAAAAACTCAATCAAGTTAGTAAGACATGATCTGCCCCACACAAAGCCATGTTGGCTGCCTCTAATTAAGCCACACCAAACGCTCATAAATCCTATCCCTAAAAGTCCTCTCCAATAGCTTCCCTACCATTGATGTGAGACTCAGTGGTCTATAATTCCCAGGATTATCCCTATTTCCCTTCTTGAACAAAGGAACAACATTAGCTACAAATGTTGGTGCTTTTGATGTGATGGTGCAGTTTGAAGCTTGGTCTTTAAGACTGAGAGGTGTTAGAGGTTAGCCTGAGATGCCACCTGTTTCTCTGCAAGCAGCTATTTTTATACTCCCAGGAGCAGTAGGACAGGCATGCAGAAGAAAGGTGCTAAAGGAATCCACAAGAGCGATTGGTTGATGTTACTGCATTTTCGACTTGACTGCATCTATCAACGTGGTCTGGAATGTTGCTGTGGTTTTGTCTTTGATTCATCAAATATGGTTAAGCAGATTGCTGAGATGATCACTGAAAAGGGCAATGCTGCAGGAGAAAGGGAAATTTTAATAAAAATTGATTCCCTTGTGGGTTCTGCCTTTGTCGGCAAGGTCAGCATTTACCTGAGTGGTGACCTCCTTTGAAAGGACAATAGACTCCATCAACTTGCCTGAACGATTAAGATGGATTTTTAAAAAAATTCAGATGGTGCAATGGCCAATTTTGTCAGCATATAAAATGTGCACGTAAATAGGCATGGACCAATTCCCCCACTAGCTTGGAAACATAACCCACACTGAGCACCCCACCGTACCCCACTTTGAACATCCCACGATTTCCAGCTGAGGGATACATCCCACTTGACACATCCCATTATCTCCTGCTGCGAGATGCACTCCTTGCTATTGCCTGATGGATGAAATTCTCCATATTCCTGAGCCACTCTCCCTTACTGTGAAATATACTCCATCTTGCACTCCATGGTCTCCTGCCAAGATATTCACTCCACCTTGCTCACTCCAAGGTGAATACGATTGTTGGCACAGTGATTAGGTTACCCAAGCAGTAACTCAGAAGCCTGCACTAACAATCCAGATATGTGAGTTCACATCCCACCATAGTAGCTGTGGCATTTAAATCCAGTAAATAATAGGAAATTTATAAAAAAACCACTAGGATTATTGTAAAAACCCTTCTGGTTCACTCATGGCCTCTCTGGGTGTAAAATTTCTGCGACTCCTACCTATACCAGAATATGTGTGACTCCAAACGTACAGCAGTGGGGTTGACTCTCAGTTGCCTTCTGAAATGGCTATTCAGTTCGATCGTGGCTGCTACATAAAAACGGGCAAAGGATAAACACTAGGCTGCCACCCAGCATTGACCCAGGCATAGAATTCATGGTTGCTCCCATGCCAGGTGACCTTGAAAAGTCCTCCACAGAGACACCTGGGGACTGGTGTCTAAATCAGGAGAGCTGACCCACACACTGGTCAAACAGCAGCCTGATGTGGTCAGACACACAGAATTTTAACTTGCTTACAATGTGCCTGACTCCTCCATCACTATTCTTGGGTACATCCTGCCTCACCAGCAGGACAGACCCAACCAAGGTGACACTACAGTGGTATACAGGAGGGAGGAATTACCCTTGGGAGTCCTGGTCTGATATATTCCTCAATGAACCATTACAATAGAGCCAGAGCATCAATCCTGGTTCAGTGAAAAGTGCAAAAGGGCATATCAGGAACAACACCAGATATACTTAAAAATCAAATGTCAACCTAATGAAACATCAAGACAGGACTACATGTGTGATAAATAGCAAGAACGGTGTGCAATGAATAAGTGATCCTGCAATCAACAGATCACCAGACTGATCCCTGGAAGGGCTGGACAGCTGTATGAGAAGGGATTAGGTGAATTTAGTTTATATTCACTAGAGCTCAGATCATTAAAACTTACAAAATTTTGGCAAGGCTCAACAGATTGAATGTAAGAACAGGTTTCCCCTGGTTAGAGTGTCTAAAACAACAGGTCATAGTCTCAGGTTACAAGGGCAAGAGGCGTAGAACTAAGATGAGGAGAAATCTCTTCACTCAGAGGATGGTGAACCCATGGAATTCACTACTAGAGAGAGTGAAAGGGGTCAAGTCGTTGAATATACTTAAGAAGGAGATAGATAAATTTCTTGGTGTAAAAGGCGTCAAGGAGTAAGGGGTGAGACTGGAAAATATGGTACTGAGATTGATCGGCTATGATTATATTGAATGATGGAGCAGCCTTGAAGCAATGAATGGCTTTTTACTGCTGCTAATTTCTATGAATCCAAGCTCTGCTCTCCTTTCACATCAAGTTGTGAGTGGTCGTACCCTACAGCTTTTAGATAGACACGCAAATATGCAGAGAATGGTGAGATATGGATCGTGTCCAAGTAGAAGACATTTTGTTTAATTTGGCATCATGTTTGGCACAGACATTGTGGGCCAAAGGGCCTGTGCCTTGCTGTACTGTTCTATGAATGTGTGTACCTTTTGCTGTACCTTTTGGGGCAAAGGATATTGACGTACCTTTGAACATGTCCAGAACAAATTGTGTTCTTGGCCTGCTGCTTTTGCCACTGAGCTCAGTCTCTCCGCCATTGTGGCTGCAAAATGTACAGTGTACAGGGTTCATGACAGCAACTCCACAAACCAAAACAAATATCTTGTCCCAATCCTGCAAATTCTATGGCCAGAAGTTTGCATTGTCCTGGGAAAACATCACCTGAAGATCCCCTTAAAGGTGTCAGCTGTACTAGATTGGACAAGCCCCCCAATCCTTCATCGTATTCTTTTTCCCAGTTGGGATGAAGGTCTCTGACCAGAAATGTTAACTCTGTTCCTTCTTCCACAGATTCTGTTTTTGTTTCAGATTTCCATCATCTGCAGTTTTTTTGATATTTACCTCTTCATGATCACTGGCTCAGTATCTGGAACTGTAAGTCTTACATTAGCATTGGATCCTTAGCCCAGATGGATTGCAGCAGTTCAGGAGGAAGTCCTCCGTCACTGCCTCGGGCTAGCTCAGGCAATATTGCCAGTCTCACCCACATCCTATGTACAAACAATAAATCAAAATTCTGACGTTCATAGAGTCATAGGGAGATACAGCACAGAAACAAGCCCTTTCGGCCCATCAAGGATATGTTGACCATCAACCACCCACTCACAGTAATCCTACATTAATCCCATTTTTTTAATACTCTCCACATTCTAATCAACTCCCTCCAGTTTCTTTTATCACCAGCTTTTATCGATGCACCACAGAAAGCATCCTATCTGGATGCATCACAGTTTGGTATGGCAACTGCTCTGCACGGGACCACAAGAAACTGCAGTGAGTCGTGGACACAGCCCAGTGCATCACGGAAACCAGCCTCCCCTCCAATGGACTCTGGCTATACCTCTCACTTGCTTGGTGAAGCAGCCAACATAATCAAAGACCCCACCCACCTGCGTCATTCTCTCTTCTCTACTCTTCCATCAGGCAGAAGATACAGGAGCCTGAGGGCATGTACCACCAGGCTCAAGGACAGCTTCTATCCCACTGTGATAAGACTATTGAATGGTTCCCTTATACGATGAGATGGACTCTTGACCTCACAATCTACCTTGTTGTGACCTTGCAACTTATTGTCTACCTGCAATGTACTTCCCTGTAGCTGTACACCTTACTCTGTACTCTGTTATTGCTTTTTTTACCTGCACTACCTCAATGCACACTGTACTAACTCAATGTATCTGCACTGTGTAATGAATTGATCTGTATGAACGGTAAGCAAGACAAGTTTTTCACTGTACCTCGGTACAAGCAACAAAAATAAACCAATACCAATACCAATAATTTACGGTGGCCAATTAACCTACCAACCTGCAAATCTTTGGGGTGTGGGAGAAAACAGGAGCACCCAGAGGAAACCCATGCAGTCACAGGGAGAACATGCAAACTCCACACAGTCAACAACTGAGGTCAGGATCGAACCTGGGTCTCCAGCACTGTTGGGCAGTGGCAACTCTGGCTGCGCCTCTGTGCTGTCCAAAATGCTGAAGGTAAGTAAAAGCCCAATGCTGTATGACAAACTTTTGACATCACTCACTGACCCCAAGCTTTTGTTGTGCACTCTTCACAGGTAACAATGTTCCATCTGTTACAGCCTTCTCTTGCAGTATCTCATCCTAATGAACATTTTGCACTCGAGAAACAAAAATAACACTGAGTTGCAGATAGGCTGGCAGGTTGGACAGGTTAATGAAGGAAATTCCAAAGGTTAAAATGTTACCCAAACCTGAAGTTTTGACTTTTCCTCCAGTAGCAGGTTATTAAACAAAAGCAGCTGCAATCGTACTATAGCTTTTGAGACCTAATGGAAATACATTAACTCATTAAGATCAAAGAACAGAGACTAGAAATATATGAAGAGAAATGGTATGGATTACTACAAATACATTGATCAGGTCCACAGTACTGAACAACATTATTAACTTTGTTTTTTGCAAATTGGCAGTTTTGGGGGTTCAGTAAGACTAATATAATTTTAATGGAATTTCATAATGGAAGTAAAAATAAATACCAGGGCCAATCATTAAAAAGTGCTGAGCTTCAAGTAGATGCATGGAGGTGATTGATGCTGGGCCCAGACTTTTTTGTCCACTTTTATATATAAAAACTTCTTAAAATGGCCTTTTCTGGCTGTTCTGTGTGTGTGCGCTGTTTAATAATTGCCTAAGGGAAGGTGTGTGAAGAATAGCATACTGTATATTGTCTGTTTAAAGGCCTAAAGGGGAGGCAATGGTTTCCTGTACCACAAATTCCCAGCGCTAGTCTGCAGCCAGGTACACAAAGCTTCTTTTTACTCTCATGAAATAAGCGGTGAGATGAAACATACCCACTGATGGTTAACAGATCTGTCCCTAAAGACTCTGCTTCTCAGAATACAGAGTTTGTTTACACTCACTGAAGCTTTTAGCATTTTCAGCATATGAGAGGATTTGGCCGATAGCCACAGTGGTGATTACAATATTCCCAAGCCAGAAACGTCAGCTCATTTTCTTTCTGACTGATACACACTGTCCCTACATTCACTGCAATAAAAAAGCCCAATCTACATATAATGTACATGTTTGAGTAAAATTATATTATGAAGCTTTCATCTTAAGGAGAAAAAAATAAACCTAGTGTTTAACTTTAAAATCATGAATTCAAAATACTTTAACATAAAAATAGAAGAATTAAGTCCAAAGGATCAATTTAAAGAATTTGTGATCTAAAAGCAGAGTGTCAATGTTTCTGCCATCCAGATGCTTTCATTATGCATCTGTACATTTGCAAACATATATGGTTCATTTATACTCCTTGTGTGCATTTATTCGATTTTATACTTTTAACTCTTATAGTTCATGTCGTGAGATTTTGTGTATAGCTGTTTGTCCTTGTGCTACTTTTTATCCTCCAGGCAACCTAATGATATAGTTAGCTAGTGAAATTAAATTAGTTAATTTACACATTGTCTCCAATATAAACTGTTATTTTGCATTGTGAACAAGAAAATATGTCCAATTCTTTCTTTCAGTCATTGAAAGTTTCTTAGTTTAACAATGTTACTTATGTTAGGAAGTTATCAAAAATTGAATTGTCATAGGAGCTATGAAGACCTGGAATATTTGGAAAGACTGGAAGGATGTTTCTTTGGATATTTCACTGATAAGCATTGCTGTCCCTCAGGCATTTGTTCCACCTCCTTAATAGTCCGTTCTCTGTACTTCCACATACTTCTTACTGTGTTTGTTTGCCAGCTCTGCGCACCAGTCAGATGATCCAATGCATGTGTGGAAGATGTACTATGACGACCATCATTGGTCAGTGATGTATTTAGGAAATTCTTATCATCTCAAAAACATCTAGCACTCCCTTTAATTTATTCCCCTAGTTCGGTGCTCTAACAGAGGTGAAAGTAGCAATCACACTAACTGGGAAATTGCAAATCAGTAGCCAATGTCAATGTAAAATCAATCTCATACTCATCAATACCCCATATTGTACTCAGAACAGGTTTATTATACAGTATTAATTTGTCCTATTGTGTCAGGGTGGTTCTTTGATAGAGCACGGAGAAACAAATTGTGCAGTTTTACACTCTTAAGTGGCCTCATATATTTCATTGCTTCAAATGTTTGTACAACTTTTTCTTAAAAGATCCAATAATTTTTGCTTCAGATGCTCTCTGGCAAAAATAGTCTATGCTCTAACAACTCCATGTGAATATAGAACAAAAGGAATCAGAGAAATAGGTTCTATTTAATATAGTTAGAAGGAGCACCACTAGGATGTGTAGGGGTAATATTACAGAAATAAATCTACTGAAAACTGAGTAACATTATTACTGTGATATGAGGATCTGTTCCATTGTCATGATTTGTAAACTTTTAAAACAACTGGTCAAAGAAGCATTGAATTTCTTGGAGCTGTTTTAGTCATAGAATGAAGCAAGCTGATAAGCGATACCTTATATAAATAGTGTCAGCAACACAACCATTTGAAATATTAGTGTATATAAGTATATAATATATATTTATATACAATATATGTAAGTATATTACTTCTGCAAAGTAATTTGACAATCACTTAATAACTAATTAAATTGCTGTTTCCACTCTCACAATCATTTAAAATCTTTATAATTGCTGAGGTACTCTTTCTACCAGACCCAGGTCAGAAATAAGTGGCAAGACATTTACCAGCGTTATGAGTACTTGCCCCAATGCGTGTATGATGTGAGCAACATTCTACTGGGACAGGTTGGGCAGCGATGCAATTTTGTGGACGATTTGTTTGACTAGGAGCCTCCTTCACAATCCAACTGCAACACAAAAGCTTGACACATCCTTATAGCAATTACCTAATTCTGCTGGTAGCTTGAACAAACCCTGCACAGATACCGAATTTACTAATACTTTGTACACTGTTTGTTTTGCTTATACTTCTTGTGCTATTGACAAGAGTGCTGGTGGTTAATAGATGTTGGTGTTCCAGTGGTGATTCATCAGTACTACACACTAAAGATGAACCAAAGCATGCAGAGTGCCATAGCTGTGTGATTAATCAACTCGCCATTTATCAAAAAGTAGCCAAGCTTGAATGTAACCACAATTGCAGATCAAATGATAGCTGAAGCAACAGTATCACTTTCATTGTTCATTCCGTAAGCTCATAAGGAAGAGTGTAGTAAATTAGAACTGCTTTAATGTGAATTGTTCTAATTGTTCCCATAAGAACAATTAGTTAATTTAGAAACCAAATAAATGTTATTGTAATATGTACTGAAAATCTTGCAGCAAAGAGAGATAGGTTTGTTGTTTTTTTTATTTTCTAAAGTTAATCTAAAGCATAGATGCAAAACTTTTTGTAAAGTCATGATACCAAATCAGAATCTTTTGAGATATTTGAGATGGCTACAGCTCACTTGACAGCACTCAAACATGTCCATTTTGCAGTCATATGAAACATCACTTATTTCAACAGAGAAAGAAGGGACATGAAGAAAGGTTAATGCATTGCTGTTGCAGCATTAACTTTCCTCTATCAGTCATCTGACATATCATGTTAATTTGCAGATGGTTATGTACCTTGAATATATAGAATCACATGATCACATCAGATAAAAATGTGGCTAAGGTGATTATAGTGGGCAGAATTTTGTTGTTTGTAGCCAGCCATTTAAAAAGCAACTGCTGGTGTTCAGTCACTCCCATGTATAAGTCCTGGCTTCAAATGAGCTTGGTGATGGAGCCAGCACACCTATCATCCGCTTCACTACTCTGGAGTCCATTTACGGAACCTGTATTGCTGGGATTCCCCAGCAATAGATCAGGGCCTCTGTGAGCCCATGGCAGTCAGGTCTGGCATTGGATCTGAATTGCCATTTATTTAAATGGGAATGGTTGGGCTGACTGGGAAGTTTTTTAAAATTTATTTTAGTTTACTTAAATGTTTTAGTTAGTTTTTTGCTTTAATGTATTTTTATTGTTTATAAATGTTTCAAAGAATTAAAAAATTGTAGCTGTTTACAGCAAGTTTAGTAGAATCAGAGAAAAACATGAGATCCAATTTGATGACCATAACGGAGAGGCAAAAGTATTTGTTAAGTGGTATGAGAATGGGTGGTGCTGATGTTCAAAGAGACCTGGGTGTGCTCGGATACAAGCCACTGAAGGCCAACATGCAGGTGCAGCAGGTGATTAGGAGGATAAATAGTGTGACATTCTTTATAACAAGAGGATTTGATTGCAATGAGGAAGTCTCGTTGCAGTTGTAAAGGGCTTTGGTGCAATCATATCTGGAACATTGTAGACAGTTTTGGTCTCCTTACCTGAGAAAAGATGTACTTGCCATTGAGGAAGTGCAGTGAAGATTCTCTTGACTGGTTCCAAACATAGACGGGTTAGCTGTGTGAGGAGAGATTGAGTAAACTGGGACTGCTTCCCCTCAAGGTTAGAAGAATGAGAGACCTCACAAAGCTTACACATTTGTCTTGGCAGATTAACTGCAGGGAGGATGATTACTTGACTGAGGAGTCTAGGACCAGGGGGCACAGTATGAGAATAAGTGGTAGGGTATTTAGGACTGAGTAGAGGTAATATTTCTTCACTTAGAGAGTAGCGAAATTTTGGAACTTTCTACTTCAGAGGGCTGTGGAGGCTCAGTCATTGAGACAGAGATCCATAGATTTCTGAATATTCAGGGAACCAAACATGATAGTGCTGCAAAACGATGCTGAGGTAGAAGATTAGCCATGACCATGATGAAGGACAAAGCTCACTCCTGCTAATATTTCTTAAGTTCTTGTGTTTAAAAACTGTAAGAAAAGCCTCCCAGCTTTGACAGGCAGCAATGCTCTGTCCCCTGAGGTTGGGCTTTCTGGTTGTGGGGCCACAGAACAGTGCCATATGAGGCCTAGCTGCACATTGCCAATGCCTCCTGGTTGTGGAGGTTCGGTGATATCAGTTACTTGCATCTGGCTAGCGTAAGTGCATGCTGGGCATTGATTCTGGACAACAAGCTGAATCCAGACCAATTCAGCCAAACGTGGAGAACACTGGACTGTAAGTGCACAGCTTCTAGCCAAGGAAACCTTGATAGAATAAGATTTTCAGTTCTGAGAAGGGATGCGATCACGAGTTGGCTAAACATTGACGACTCCACAACAGCATAAATTGCAAAGCACACATCTAATGGAACTTTAATTTGCCTTTGTAACCATATAGAAAACTGTTTAAAGCTATTATTTGCAAATCTGATCACATAAATAACTTTCTAGTAAGTCTCACCGGATGGCAACCACAGCAGCAGCTCTGGCTGATTAGCAAAAGCCTACCCCTTCTCCAGCTACCTTGAACCATTCGTGGAGCTCCTAAGATCAGCTGCTTTGACATAAACTGAGTAAAGAATCTGTACTTTTGTGCAGCCCATCCTTACATCACCTTAACCAGCTTGCCCACTGGTGTGGTAGCTCCAATATGGAAGGCACAGCGAAGTAACACAAAAAGAAATGATCGTGACTTGCACCTGAACTTTAATACATTAACAGGATACATGGATCACTGGCAAGGCCAGAATTTAAAAGCCAAACATAACCACCCTTGAGAAGTTTGTTTGTGGCTGCCTGCTTGGACTACTGCAGATTTATGGCAAAGTTTCTCCCATTATTGCATTCTGCAATCAATAATTTTTAATAGGTAAAGTGTCACAGGCATCAGACATGAAATTTGTCCACATGGAGCCTATTGTTTGGTTGCTACAATTTTCAGTTTTATTCCAGAATGATGCTTGATGCACATGCACACATTTGGAACATAAACTGCATCAGTCAGTGTAGTGGAAGAATATTAATCTGTGACACACTCTTGCTTGCCAGAACTACTTAGAATAGGAAGATCAAATGTCAATCGATGTGTTGATTTGTTGCCAGTACTGGAATATTGGACCTCAACAGTGTAACCAATACCATGTGCTCAATACACATGGAGGATGTGTGCAGCAGGACAACTTTTCTAGTTAAAGGGATTGGCAATATCTTACATTGGTTGGAGTAAAATAACACTTAGTGTTTTTGCAGAACTTACGGCAGTTTTTGAAGGGACTGTTACTGTAGTAGAGAGGATGGCATGCCTTTACCTTAGCAGAACCTTACTGGTTGCCTTGGTTACCATTTCCCTGAGACTGCAGTAAGAGCCATAACCATTCCACACCACAGCCATGTAGAGAGGGACGACAAAAGTCAAGAGATCAAAATTCCAGGGCAGTCTTCAGTTAGGAGAGCAGACAGGTTTATCTGCCATTGTAGATTTGATTCCAGGATTGTAATTTGGCTTCCTGGTCCCAGGGTCAAGGATATCAAAGATCAGCAGAAGAACATTCTGCAGAGGGAAAGTGAAAAGCCAGAGGTTGTGGTCTATTTTGGTGGCAGCTACATTGATAAGAAAAAGGTTGATGTGCTGCATGCAAATGTTAAGGAGTAATTTGCAGCTGCCTTCTGAAAAAGATGATGATTTTGATGTTGTAGTATGAGGTAATGTGTATTGTTGGGATATATGTAGTAAGAAAGAATGTATCTGTGAAAGTGGATAAATTACCAGGACCAGATGAAATGTATCTCAGTATATTAAAACAAACAGGAAAAAAAGTTGTTTTACATCCCTCCTTGACTACAGAAGGACTGCTAACATTGCACCATTGATTAAAGTGGGAGGAAAGGATAAAGTGAGGAATTACAGACTTGTTATTGGAATCAATACCAAAGGAAAGGTTCAGGCTGACAAATGAATATTTTGAGCAGGTAACAAGGAAAATCAATGAGGGCAAAATGTTTGATGTCATCAACATGAATTTTGCCATGTTTTTTGACATGGTTGCTTGTGGCAGGCTGGTTAAAAAGAAAAGTCCATGGGATCTGTGGGAGAGTGGCAAATTGGCTCCAAAACTTTCCCCATGGCAGGAAGCAGGTGATGTTTGTTGATAAGTGATTATGTAACTGGAAGGCTGTTATTATTGGGCTCCACAGAGCACAGGACTGGTCCTCGGGTTGAGATTCTAAATTGGAGTATGGTCAATTTTGATGGCATCAGGAGGGATCTGGCAGGCATGGATTGGGATAGGTTGTTTTCCAGCAAAGAGATGCTTGGTAAGTGGGAGGCTTTCAAAAGTGAAATATTGGTAGTACAGAATCTGTATGTTCCTGCTAGAATAAAAGGCAAGGCTAACAGGTTTTGGGAACCTTGGTTATTGAGGGATATTGAGGTGTATTGAGTAAAGAAAAAGAAGGTGGCACATATCAGGTCTAGGCCGTTAGGATCAAATGAGGTGCTTGAGAATTATAAGAAATGCAAGAGAACACTTAGAAAAGAAATCAGGAGGGCAAAAAGAGGATATGAAGTTGCTCTGGCAGAGAAGGTGAAAGAGAATCCCAAGGGTTTCTACAGCTATATTAAGAGCAAAAGGGTAGCAAGGGACAAAATTGGTCCTCTTGAAGATCAACGTGGTTATCTTTGCATGGAGCCAGAAGAGATGGGGGAGATCTTAAATGAATCTTTTGCATCTGTATTTACTCCGGAGTCAGACACAAAGACTACAGAACTGAGGCAAAAGAGTAGTGAGGTCATGGACTGTATCTGGATTACGGAGGAGGAGGTGCTGGTTGTCTTGAGACGAATTAAGGTGGATAAATCCCCAGAGCCTGACAAGGTGTCACCTTGGACCTTGTGAGAGGCTAGTGCAGAAATTGTAGGGGCCCTGGCAGAGATATTTAGAACGACCTTAGCCACAGGTGAGGTGCCAGAGGACTGGAGGATAGCTAATGTTGTTCCATTGTTCAAGAAAATCTCTAAGAATAAGCCATGAAATTATAGGTCGGTGGCCTGACATAAATTGTGGGTAAATTATTGGAAGGTATTCTAAGGGACAGGATATATAAGTATTAGGATAGACAGGGCCTGATAGGGGATAGTCAACATGGCTTTGTGCATGGTAGGTCATGTCTAACCAATCTTATAAGAGTTTTTCGAGGAGATTAACGAGAAGGTTGATGACGGAAAGGCAGTGGATGTTGCCTACATGGACTTTAGCAAGGCTTTTGACAAAGTCCTGCATGGGAGGCTGCTCCAGAAGGTTAAGTTGCTTGGCATTCAGGATGAAGTAGTGAATTGAATTCAACATTGGCTTAGCAGGAGAAGCCAGAGAGTGGTAGTAGAAGTTTGTCTCTCTGATTGGAGGCCTGTGACTAGTGGTGTGCCGCAGGGATAGGTGCTGGGTCCATTGTCGTTTATCATCTATATTAATGATTTAGATGATAATGTGGTAAACTGGATCAGCAAATTTGCAGATGACATCAAGATTGGGGGCATAGTGGATAGCGAGAAAAGCTATCAAAGTTTGCAGCGTGGTCTTGACCAGCTAGGAAAATGGGCTGAAAAATGGCAGATGGAATTTAATGCAGACAAGTGTGTGGGGTTGCACTTTGGGAGGACAAACCAGGGTGAGACTTACACAGTGAATGGTAGGGCACTGAGACGTCTGGTAGAACAAAGGGACCTGGGAATACAGATCCATAATTCCTTGAAAGTAGCATCACATGTAGATAGGGTCGGAAAGAGAGCTTTTGGCACTTTGGCCTCCATAAATCAGGGCATTGAGTACAGGAGTTGGGATGTTATGTTGAAGTTGTACAAGACATTGGTGAGGGTGAATTTAGAGTATTGTGTGCAGTTCTGGTCACCTACCTACAGGAAAGATATCAATAAGCTTGAAAGAGTGCAGAGAAAATTTACAAGGATGTTGCTGGGACTTGAGTTATAGGGAAAGGTTGAATAGGTTAGGACTTTATTCCCTGGAACGCAGGAGAATGAGGAAAGCTCTTATCGAGGTATACAAAATTATGAGGGGTATAGATAGGGTGAATGCACGCAGGCTTTTTCCCCTCAGGTTTGGTGAGACTAGAACTAGAGGACATAGGTTTAGGGTGAAGGGTGAAATATTTAAGGGGAATCTGAGGGGAAGCTTCTTTACTCAGAGGGTGGTATGAGTGTGGAATGCGCTGCCAGTGGAAGTAGTGGATGCAGGTTCCATTGTATCATTTAAGAGAAGTTTGGATCGGTCCATGGATGGGAGGGGTTTGGAGGGATATGGTCCAGGTACAGGTAGATGGGACCAAGCAGAAGATCAGGTCAGCATGGACTAGATGGGCTGAAGGGCCTCTTTCTGTGCTGTAGAACTCCCTGACTCTACTTGGCCCCTTGTTGTTGGCAGTGATTCTGACTAAATATAATGGTTGGGATGGTTTCTTTCATTCGCTGTGGCATGGACTGTAAGAGAAAGTAAGTTATGCTAGAACTGTACCCAAAGCTAGTTAGGCTACAGCTTGAGTACTGCATGCAGTTTTGATCAACACATTACAAGGAAGAGGTGCTTGCTTTGGAGAGGGAGCAGAGGAGATTTACAAATACATTAGCAGGCCTGAGAAATTATACCTTTGAGGAAAGATTGGATAAAACAGTGCTGTTTTTCTCTGGAGCAGTGGAAGCAAAAGGAATAAGATCTTGAGGGGCCTAAATAGAGTAAATAGGAAGAATCTTTTTCCCTAAACCAGTGGGCATAGATTTAAAGTAAGTATAAAAGGACTCGAGGCGATTAACTAGTATGTTCACAATGGGCTAAATGGCCTCCTTTTATGTGTAAATGTTCCATGATTCTGTGAAAAGATCCAGTTTATCAACAGGATGCCTACTGGGAAATGAGTGCAGTCATTGACTGTCTGCATTTAAAGGAAACCAGCCATGTTGGTTAAGCCTAGCACCTGAGATCCCACCTGTATCTCACTGGAGCCGATGATATTGTTTCTTCGTGAATACCAAGTTCTGGGTAACCTTTCTGATGCAGTGGTGAACAGCAAATTGGAAGACATGGCAGAGACCTGCAGTGGCTGCTCAGAAACATCTCTAGGTGAGGGAGTTCAGCATAAATGTGGCCTTAGCCTTGACAGAGAGTGGCCTGGTCAAAAGAACATGGGTGAATGACTTCCTGCAGAATGCCACATACTTTGGCGATGACAGCCTTGGAAAATCTCAGCCTAGTCATCTGGGGGTCCAAGCATGATGTGGTGTCTCTAAAAACTCACAGATGAATAGGCTCTTCATTGGGGGGAATGTCTTTGCCTCCTCCGCTGAGGTCCCTGACCCACCCTGAGTGGCTGGTTATTGCCATACTGAAGGGTCCAGTAATGGAATGCTGGTTACATTGTTACCACTGAGATATCCATTAACTAGAGTAACTCAAAAGGGTACAATTGCAATGTTTAAAAGACATATTGACAGGTTCATAGATAGGAAAGATTTAGAGGGAAATGGGCCAAATGTGGGCAGATGGGGGTAGATGGGCATATTTTTTGGCATGGATGAGTTGGGCTGAAGGGCCTGTTTCCATGCTGTATGAGTCTACAACAACTAGATGGAGAAAGTATCTCTGTCACTTTAAGCATTTTGGGCTTTGGAAGATGTCTGAGCAGCCTGCAGTGAATTGTGAAGCTGTCCAATCAGGTTTCCTGATGCTAACAAAGTGTCCATTTAAATGATGGCAAAGGCAATGAACCATTGAGGCTGTTCCATGATGGTTGTAGTGTGGAGCTTTGAGCTGTATTTCATGTTGGTCCAGGCAGATGTGGTGATTACTCAAGTAATGAAGGCATTAGCCACGCATCTGAAACTGGGAAAAGGTCAGGTGCACTGACATGGATCACGTAAGGAAGTGCTGGGTCCAATTTTATGATTGGTGGAATCTCAGCAGGAAATAATCACCACTGCAATCTACTCAAGGTAAAATCAATTTTTGCGCACTTAGCAGTTAACAAACGCCACCACTGAATCCAAAGTTCTTGATTGTTTCCCTTAAACACCAGAACTCACAGCTCTTATTAACTGAGCTTCTACCTTAGAAGGAAATTAATGACCAGATTTTTTCCCAAAAATGTTTATTTTCTCAAACTTTGGAAAACAGCAATTATTTCTAACCTATTAATGGAATGCAGTACATTATTTAAAGAAAAGAATGTTACTTTCAGAAAAACAGCAGACTACATATTTTGCTGTTTTCCAGAAAGCATCAAAGCACAGTATTGTATTTTACCACATGGTGTGAAAGATTTTATGTAGTCCTTGTGCCTTTCAATTTTATATTATGATGGGGCAGTTCCTGTTACCTCTATGGGTTAATCTCTTGACATAATTACAATGAGCATTCTGAGTAAATGAATACTGAGTAGATGAAGTGAGCAGTGAGAAATCTATGGAGAGCATCCTGACTCGTTTCATCACAGCCTGGTATGGAGGCTCCAATGCACAGGATCACAAGAGGCTGCAGAGGATTGTAGTCTCAGCAAGCTCCATCACAGGCACAACTCCCCCACCATCGAGGACATCTTCGAGAGGGGGTGTCTCAAGAAGGTGGCATCCATCACTAAGGACCCTCACTATCCAGAACATGCCCTCTTCTCGTTAGTACCATCAGGGAGGAGGTACAGAAGCCTGAGGACCCAATAATTCAGAAACAAAGTTCTTCCCCTCTGCCATCAGATTTCTGAACAGTCTGTGAATCCATGAACACTACCTCATTATTCCTTTTGTTTATTCTGCACTAGTCATTTATTTATTTTTGTAATTTGTAATAATCTTTATGTCTTTGCACTGTACTGCAGCCACAAAGCAACAAATTTCATGACATATAAGTCAGTGATAATAAATCTGATTCTGAAGTTGTTGGCTGGGATGAAACTGCAAGAAAACACAAATTAAAAGGTAGTTACATGTAATACAGAAAATATTATTATTAATTTGTGGAACTCTTATTATTTAAAAATGTACAATAGAAAACAAGTGCATGACACTAATGATTAGTGCATAGTAGAGTTAAGATCTCAACTGCATTGCAGAGGATGAAGTTTGAGTAGAAGGGCATCCATATACCCATTAACAAGAATGGCAAACTAGAAGCATAAGCAGTTCTCTACTGATCTTGCATACCTCTGATCAGCTTGTCTCAACACCTATTGTAAAAGGGGTGAGCTTGTACACACTGCCTATTTATAGCTGACACCTATAAACGAGGTTCTACAAACTGCCGTACATATTTGAACACCTTTCCACCAGGCACTGCTTGCCTATTTAGAGACCTGCCTTAAAATTCCTGCAGACAAAGAGATGGCTGAAGCTCTCTCATTTCCACACAGTAACTGACACACTTAAATTTTCTCAACAGTGCTGTGATTAGAATGCTGCAGTGTGAAATTAGAATAAATAGACTAAAATTAGAATGATAAATAAAGTATAAATTCTGCTGTGGATACTAAAAAGTCCCTGACACCAAAATGAAGAGCTGCCCTATAAGTTAAATGAAAGTCTCAAGTTGTGTACTCAGCATAAGGTGAACAAGCAACTCATCCAATTGTTTGAATTTCTTGCAATACCTAGGGCTGACCACATTGTCTTCAGAATGCTTTCATCTGCAGTTCTAATTGTGATTATTGCCTGTAAACGGCTTCCAGAAACACCTCATCAATGTTTCAGCTCCAAGTGAAGGCCATACAGAATGCTCTTCCTGCAAATGTGCTTAACTTCTTTTGTGCGCTCCACCATGGTACAGCACGCAAAGGCAAGCCTGTTCCTGGCCTAACGCCTGCTCAGAAGGTGTACGACGTCCTGGACCTTGTGAGTTTCTCAGTATTAGCTCCTTTGAATAAAACATTTCTTGACTTACTGCAAATCAATAGTTCAACTTGCACCTGCCAATTTCTAGGCAATTAAATCATTGTGAAGGACATTTATACAACGTCTTTAATTGAGATTTCAGAAATCATCATCGTGGCTATCCCTTGAGGTCGAGGATGATGGTCTTCGTTCCGTTGATCTATTTATGGGCTCTCAAGTGGCTTATGAGTCCAATCTTGGCTCTGAAAGTTCTTCCGCATTCAGGACAGGAGAAATATACCTTCATGGTTTACTAAAGAAATGCAGTAGTGTATGGTAGTCACATTGTTGAACCAGTACTCTGGAAGCTTGAATTAATAATCCATTGAATTTGAATTCAAGTTTGAGAATCTGCATTTAGTTTGATTAAAAAATCTAGCTGCAATTGTAGAAAAAAGCCACCTATTTCACTAATATCCTTCAGACTGTTCATCTGTGCTTCCAATCCCATGCCAGTGTGGTTGACTCGTAACCACTTTCCAGAGTGCCTGGCAAGTAATATGAAACCACATAAAGGATTGTTGGGTTCAGACCGGCAGACAAGCAGCTTCTTTGCCAACTAAAGATGAGCAATAAATGTTCTAACATGTCTACATAATGAGAATAGCTATTTAAACAAGATATTAAACTTTATTGGCAAGGTCCTTTTTGCAGTGTGAATGAATGAAAAAACAAGCATTTATAAAGTGTGTCTGGATGTCCCAAAGCACTTCACAGCCAATTTGAAGGTATAATCTGTTGTAATGTAAAGAAACGCAGCAGGCAGTTTTATTTATCAGCAGATTTATTCAAGGAAAACCAGATTCTATAAAAACAAAAAAGACAACTCCAAAACTGAGTGTTTGCTTACATCCATTAAATAATATCCATAGTGTACCATACCACAGATCTACCATGAAAATGTGTAGTTTATTAAGGCTGCTCTGATGCTCGGTCTAATAAAAGCTTTTCGTGATCCTATTTGAAATCTGACAACAGTGCACCAATTTCAAATGTGTAATAGGTTGTGCCTGTACAACAGCTTTAAAGGTGTATCAGTGTACAATGTGACATTTCCATTACTCAAGCCAAGACTGTCAACCCCTGCCACTGCATTCAGCTGCATTCATCACATCGACTAAAATTGGCAAAAGATTGATTGGCTTTAATGTGACAATGCAAATAGGCTTCAATCTAGCCTAGAGCCAGAATGAGGTTCCACTTCATCACATTTGGGCATTCAGCTTCACCTTGAAAGTCCAATTCCTCAACCAGCCTTGGCACACAGTTCCTGCTTTAGGGCTTGCTAAGTTGTGAGGTCTAAACGTATCCTGGCTGTCAAAGGTAGAGTCAGTTTTGAGCTGTGTATTTGCATCCAGTGTCAGAGAGAACTGCTTTAACTCCTGCCTGGAGCCAAATGGAGCTGGTATCCCTGCGAGGGGTTACTGCAGAGCCTGGTGGAATTGCACTGCTGCATTTCAGTTGAATGGTGCTCATCAGTTGGGCACTCATTTCAGATGGAAAATGACAGCTGATTGGTGGGAAGATGAGAAGGTGGAGGACAGCCAAAGGAGCTGAATATTAGGCAGGCAACAGGTCACCCACCAGCATCAATAGAAGACAGTCAGTTGCATGGAGGTTCAGTGTGGGGGAGGAAGGCTGCTCCCAGCACCCCCCTGGGGGTAGGGGTGGGGTGGTGACAGTGGTTGTAGGCTTAACACATCATTCGTCCAGACTTTCCATGGGATCCAGAGAAGCTCTCCTCTCCTCCTGTCCCATTACGTGATGACTTTCACATATATTATTCATGTAACTTTGAGTGTTTTACTGGCTGCTCTTGTGGAAATTTTGGTGATCCGTAGTGGAGCTCAATTTGTAATTCAGAGCCAAGTACAATTTTTCATTCTCCATTACAAATTTTTTGCCTCACACACTTCACAAAATAAATCTAAAAATCCTTTCATTGTTCAGCATGAAATAGTATTAACACGTTCACTATTAGCTATTTTATATGATGTACAACAATTTGTGGGGTAGATACATAATTAGTGGAAAGATGAAGCTTTCGTAACAAAATATTGCAACTAAGCAAATGCAACTGGATGTACAGGCAAAAGAAACTGCCTTGACAACAGAGCCAACCATTGCTGCTCTAAGTGCAGCTGCAGTGCTGGGCTGCCCGCAGCTCAAGCAGAATGGGACCAGTATTCATCAGGAAAGGGTAAATAGGGCCATCAGACAACTCAAAGCTAATAGGATGGTGGGGATATATGGAGAGGTTGGGAAGATGGTCGTGGGCATAGAGATTGAGTCAAAATAACGTAACTTTGAAGGCAGAAATAAGATTACACTTCAGACTAAGATAAAACTATTTATTGGGGAACTATTGCAGTTTTAAAACTGGAGCCTTATAAAGTATGGTTAAAAAGTGTTAAAGGAATGATGATTGTTCAGCAATAAAAATAGCATACAAATTAAAATCAGGGAATCACAGGGAAAAAACAGACGTTGCAGGAATTATTGAAGCATGGTTGCATAAAATACAGGACTGGAGGAAGGAAGAAATGCTTGGAGTAGCTGTACAAATTAAAGACAATGTAACGGTTGAAGGAAAAAGGAACAGAACTAATAGAAGGTTAGAAACATAATCCATATTGATTGACATAAAAGACAGCAAGGGATCGATCACACTAATGGGGGCAAACGACAGACCATCTAGTGCTGGAAAGAAGGGGATGACAAAATATGTAACCAAGTATGATGAAGTGAGTTGAAAACATTGAATAATGGCCATGGGATTTTAACTAACTTGAAATAATCTATTAAGAGGCAGTGAAAAAGGTACAAAGAGTGGAGACTTTACAACGTATGGCAAGCTCATCTGTCACCTCGTAAGTAAAGATCCCAATAAGAGAGAGAGCACTGTTGGATCTAGTCATGGGTTGTAAACCAGATTAAAAAAAGAGTAATAAATGTGGAGGAACAACTAAATGATAGTGAACACAACATAAGGTTTATGATACAGACTGAGAAGAATATAAGGCAAAGACCAAAGAGCCTAACTGTAAAAAGAATTTTTAAAGGAATGAGACTGGGATAAGCAGATACAAACTGGTAAAGAAGCAAGAAATAAAACAACGATGAAAAACATATAAAACTAATTGATCGATAAAATCCTGGACAGAACACAGAATAGAACAGCACAGGAACAGGCCCTTCAGCCCACGATGTCTGTGCTGACCATGATGCCAAATTAAACTCATCCCATTTGCTTGCACGTGGTCCAAGTCCCTCAATTCCCTGCCTGTTCATGTGCCCATCCAAATGCCTCTCCAATGGTGCTATTGTATGGCACTTCCACTGGCAGTGCGTTCCAGGCATCTACCACTCTCTGTGGACAAAACTTGACTCAAATCTCCTTTAAACTGTCCCCCTGTCACCTTAAGCCTATGTCCTCTGGTATTTGACATTTCCACCCCAGGAAAAAGACCCTGACTATCTACCCTCGCTATGCCTCTCATAATTTTATATACATCTATCAGGTCACCCCTCATCCTTTGACATTCCAGAGAAAACAATCCAAGTGTGTCCAGCCTCTCCTTATAGCTAATACTCTCTAATCCAGGCAATACTCTGGTTAACTTCTCCTGCATCCTTTCCAAAGCTTCCACATCCTTCCTGTAATGCAGCGACCAGAACTGCACAAAATACTCCAAATGTGGCCCAACCAAAGTTTTATACTGTCACAACATGACTTCTCGATTTTTATACTCAAGGTCCGGATTGATGAAGGAAAACATGCCATATGTCTTCTTTACTACCCTGTCTGATAGCGTTGCCACTTTCAGGGAGTTATGGACTTGCACCCCCATGATCCCTCTGTATGTCAATGCTCCCAAGGTCCTGTCATTTACATTGCATCTGCCAGTTTTATGCCCAAATATCTAACTGCTCTATATCCTGCTGTATCTTTTGCCAACCTTCCTCACTATACACAACTCCTCCAATTTTTGCGTTGTCTGCAAGCTTATTAATTAGGAGACGTTTCTCCCACTAATGAGCAAGAACAATGGGCCAAGGATGAATGAAAAAAAAAGGAAACACTAAAACTTAAGGAAAACGGCAGACACTGTATACATACAGTAGAAATGAGTAAACACAGAAAGGGAATACAAAAGTATGATACAAAGAAGTGCAAGTCAGAAAAAAATCTACAAATGTTGGTTCACAGATACCTAAAAATGTGTCATAAGAAAAGTGAACTCAGGGTAGTGATAGAGCACCAGAATCAGGTTTATTATCACCATCTTATATGATGTGAAATTTGTTGTTTTGCGGCAGCAGTACAGTGCAAAGACATAAAATTGCTACAGATTACAAAATAAATAGTGCAAAAAAAGAGGAATAACGAGGTGGTGTTCATGGGTTCATGGACCGTTCAAAAATCTGATGGCGGAGGGGAAGAAGCTGTTCCTGAATTGTTGAGAAAAGTCTCAGCCTCCTGTACCCTCTCTCTGATGGTAATAACGTGAAGAGGGCATGTCCCGGGTGGTGAGGGTCCTTAATGATGGATACCACCTTCTTGAGGCACCGCCTCTTGACGATGTTCTTGATGGTAGGGAGGGTGGTGTCCGTGAATGAGTATAATAAATTCACAGGAATTAACACTGAAATCACATCAATATTAAATGAATTGCTCTGCAGTTGCATTTACAAAGGACAGCAAAATGCTGCACATCACACTGGAAGAAGAAATCAAAGTGTTTAAGCTTTAGCGATACCCTACAGATGGACACCCTCATCAATCATAGAACTCTGATGGATTGTATTTGTGCATCTTAAAAAATATGGAAGAGAGAGCAGAGACTATATATATATATATATATATAGAGAGAGAGAGAGAGAGAGAGAGAGAGAGAGAGAGAGAGAGAGAGAGAGAGAGAGAGAGAGAGAGACACACACACACACACACACACACACACACACACACACACACACACACACACACACACACACACACACACACACATAAAACGAACAATGCCAGAAGTCTAGTTGCTGGCTGATGTGATTCTTGCATTTAAAAAGGGTAATAGAAAATTCAGGGAACTAAATACCAATTAACTTAATGTCGGTAGCAGGGAAGATAATGGAAATCTACTCAAAGATGTCATAGAAGAACCTCTAGAAACTGAAAAGATAGTAAGGAATATTCAGCATGGATTTCAAAAGGCAAGGTCGTGCTTGAACAACCTTATTGAATTTTTTGAAGAACATTCAGCTTGGACTGGTAAGTGGCAAATAACATTTGTTCCACACAAGACAGAGTCTGGCCACCTTCCCTTGACCTTCAACAGCATTTTTAATATTGAATTCCCCGCTATCAGTTTTCTGAGGCCACCAGTGACCGCAACTTTAACTGGAACAGACTTAAAAATACTAAGGCTGCAAAAGCAAGTTGGAAACTGGGAATTCAGGTGGCAATGACTGACTCCTGGTTCTCCAAAGCTTTTTCTCCACTTACAAGAGTGCAACAGAATACTCTCCGCATGCTGCCCAACTGCCACTGAATAAGGAAGACAACAAAGGCCCTTGGGCTCAAGAACACTGCCAGCATTTGTTAGAACAACCTATATTTACTTTTTTCATCAACATACCAATCTGCCCTTTCCAGTGAGAGAATAAAAACAACCAGTTGGTTCCTAGACCCTATTCTGTTGTACCCTTCAGAGGAAAAACTGGCAGTGACCTGGTTGGAGGGAAGCCTGCAAATATAAGGATGGCATTCTCTGTTTTTCCGATAAAGTAAAGGTACTTATAAAGGCCTTAACTACATACAGTGAAATCCAGCGTGGCGGCTTGCTCCTTCCAGTCGCTTAGATCTCAGCTGAAAATGTGATTATCCCACAAAGTTGTGATTACAATTACATGAATAAATTGTGAACTCACAGGCTTACAACTGCAACAGTAAATTTGTCTGCAGAGACCTATCACCTAAACATTTTATTTGTACCGTAATAAAAGTTTCACCTTGTTCTGATTAAAATTTGAAAGATTCCTCAAGCATTTGGCAGTCTTAACAAATTCTAACAGCACATTGGCCAAAGTTGCTGAAAAACACAGCAAATTTGAAATTGTTTTGAGTTTTTACAAAACAAACTATTAGACTTACAGCGGAGTTATGAAATGCCTCCAGTACTAACATAATTCATTCCAGCTATCTATGCAAATAGGACTGAAATTGTTACAGTCCAGGCTGTTTCTTATTTAGATTTTTAAAAAATTAAACTGGCTCACTCAATGTTGTTAGAAACAGCCTTATTGTTCACCACAACCAGAACAATTGGTCAAAGGATTCCAAGCCATGCTCCTTGACATAATGTAGAAACATTCCATAGGATTTATCAAACACTTTGTCAAAACTAAACGCATTGATTCGGATATTAAAAATCGAAGGATAAATCTAATTTTAAATAAACAAACAAAAGATCAGTACTGATGGAAGCGGGAAACATTGCAAAGGGAAGCCAATCAACGATCTCGCTGGGGGCTTCTGTTTCTTATGTTTACCTTGACGCTAATGGTTCACTCGTGTAGATTATTCACTGAAACAACCCGCGACTTTGAGTCGGAACAAAGGGATATTTCTTCTTCAAAAATGTTTTAATCGATTAGAATTTGGGATTAAAATATTCAGTCCAGTTAACTCTGTATAAGTAAGGAATTATTTCAGGGAGCAGAAGGCATCCCTCAGCATCCTTGCAGCCCCTCGTCTAGATATTCCCGGAGAGGTGCGAATCTAAAACGGTGCCTGCATATGTGGTTCATTAACAAAGACCACAGGACCCTTCAGTGCGGGCGACTCACCTCCGCAATGCAGCCGCTTAAATTCCTGCTGATGCTTCCGTCAAATGGTTGCATTGAAATCGTTTCCGCCCTGTTTGTGTGCATTTCCGAATTTTTCACCCTGTTGGTAAAAACCCTGTTCTTAACAAAACAAATAAGATTCCCTCAGAAGTTGCCTAAGGAAATAAAGCTTTTCCAGGTCTGCATTCACGTTAATATTGTTAGCTCGGCAAATGCTTTTTAAAACTCAAACAGGAGTGATGTAATTCCAACAGAAATTTTGTTTGAATTTAGCAAATTGCATGGAGGGCAAATAATATCCCGATTAACTGGCTGAGCGCTTCACAAATCCAGGTGAGGGCATTTTGCTGCACTTTCGCCGTTCAGAGAAGCGGTCATTTCACTCCCGTCTGCACCAGCAGGTCAACGTTCAGCTGAGCAGAGTTGACCTCCTGTCAATGATCATGCAGCATTAACACCATCAATGTGCAGCATTACTTATACTTTCATTGTTTTCCTTGGTAAGTGTAAATAGTGTCGAAAGTATTGCACATTCAGGAATTTATCCATTTCTCCCTTCTTAACAATGTATAGTTAATAGTTCGAATTTATCAACCGAAGACCATTCCTTTATTGATTTTGAGGAAGTTACAGGTTCGGTTTTACATCCAGGCTGGCTGTATTTACAGTCCAACTCCCGGTCTGAGATTGCAGGCACTAGTTTTCATTATTATTTGGTTTCGCTTAGCCCGCATTCTTGATTATCCGATTCAACCTCTGCCTAAGCTTATTTGTTTATTCAAGAGTTCACGTGTAAATATTTAGAGAGTTGAGGGAGGCTCTAAGTATTTCAATGTTAGATGGTGAAAATGGGGTCAATATGGTCTAACGTATCCACAGAGTAACTGATGAAGCAGGTTTAACGGCCGTGTTAAGTGGCGTAAAACTTGTATCCCAGGAAGTGTCACGCTGCTGAACGTGCAATCGCTTTGGATCAGAAACTGACTGAGAACTCACACAAATGCCCTTCGAAGGTGCAAAATTACGCTACAAAGTTAGTACAGGTGCAAAATCAATTTGCACCTGTACTAACTTTGTAGCGTAATTACACATTCACATTTGTTTACTGAATTGAATCAATGTCATAACAGTTACAGAATGTCCTAATTTAAACAAAAATCGAAACTACAAATGCTGAAACGTACACCGACATTTGAACACAGAGCAGGACAGAGGGATGATAAGAGAGTTTCGGGTGTATCATTAGTTCTGTTGTACATCTCGCATTATAACCAATCATTCCTTTCTATCGATGCTAATGGGCTATTCCTCTAATTCCTTTCCGTGGAATTAATACATTATAACTCGAGTAAAACAATGACAGGCCTGCGGGCACTGCAGTAAGCAAAAAATTGAAAACAATAATACGGCAAACGAACGCTAATATTTCATAATCTTTGAATCCTAACGACGAGAAGAAATGGAAGTTATTTTCCCCGTATACATCTAATATGTTTTAAATGTTGCCCATAACTTGTTACACACATTAAGGAAATTAGATTATAATTGTTTTCTTTATGAAACCCGTTTCAACAAATAGGTTTAATCTACACAATGTACAAAATAAATCTTCTAATGGACTTGCCTGCACCCAGTATGTTTTGAAACAACTGAATGGGAAGTACCAAGGGAAGCAGTGCTACAAGGATGAAATGGAATCCACATTTAATAATACAGTAGTTATCTTTTTCTGTAACAATTTATAAGGTAAAATATACAGTCCATACAAACAGCATTTCAAATATTTAGTTTGACAAATTATTCATGGATTCTTTCCTTCTTTAAAACTGGTTTTCCCAGTACATTATGATAAATCTTTAAAGCTTTATTCCAGTTATTGAAGAATTTTGTTGATGTTACTTTTAATTGTATGATGCAAACCACTTAAGAGAATGCTTTCTTTAATTTGATTACATTCCTCCCTTGTTTTCCTTAGATCAGAGTCATTTACTTGTCCTTTGATAGAGCCAAAAATTATGAACTTTATAGCTGTTAATTATAACCAAAGGAAATCAAATCTTTTTGTTGGACTACAGAACATTGCATTGAAGAGGTACAGAACAGCAATTTCTGTAATTGAAATTACAGAACTGATGCAAACTGAATGGAAGAAAAGCACAGAGAAAGATGGATTGACAAGACACAAAGCAATGGTCAAATAAATACCTTGCTTTCCAACAATATATTACTTTAATTATAGTTGCCAAAGCATTAGGGAAGGCATCATAGTGAGTTAACTGTACAGGTGAAGAGGCCATGAGAGTATGTACACGCATAGGTCTCAGTGTGTGATAACTGCACAATGGCTATACATACTGAATATGCAGAATTACAGGGGAAAACCTGTTATGTTATATCTTAACTATTTCCAGTGTTTTCTGAAAAATATGAAGTATATTCTTGCAGAATAATTACAATTATTATTCAGTCCAATTATGTTTTGATTCTGCAGTGAGTGAACATAAAAGTGTCCAATGAATGAGGAAGCACCTTATGTATCCATCATTCATATGTAAGGATACTGCACCACTACTTTTATGTAAATGTGAAATGGTTTTGATCTATATCAACAGGAAAGTGATGAGATCTGATGCTGTGTTTCTGTACGTTATAATATGCCTGGCAATAGCAGCCTGAAAGTTGGACATCCTAGAAGGACAGAAGGGCATTGCTAACAGGGGCAAACAAGTATAAAACATCATGCCTTCAAAAACACCAGAAACAACTAATCTGCTTTACTTGGAAATATGAATATCAGAAAATGGTGCATACAAATATAAAAAATAAATTATGTTTTTATTTGATAAGTATTAATTGATAAAGCACACTGTTCATTTATTAAGAAACAACCTGAAATGAAAAAGCAGCTTCCATGTCACAAATTGAATTTTATTAACTTAAACTCATAATTCATAAGAATGGTTTGTACATGTACTTTTCAGACATAACACACTTTTCTTTACACTGAGGCTAAGTGGAGTGTGTTAGTTTCCAGTCATTCATTCTTACTGCAAAACGCAAAATGATAATCCACAGTAATTTTTACTATTATAGGTTTTTATTTGCAAACATTCAATTACCAATTAGCTACAACTGTTCACTGTGGTCTTGATCTATCAGCAGTACCCATTTAATAAATCATGAAGCGGTAGAGCTTTTATGTTAATATACTTTTTTTTGCAATTGCTGTGATGCATGACTCCTGTGAGACATTATAAAGGAATAAGCTTTTACAAAGAAATAAGTCTTTTAAGTAAATGGGAAGAATATCAGATCCTCTGCAGAGACCATATGGTGGGGAGAAAGGGAAGGCATTCTATAGTTAGAAGAGCATTAACAGTAAACAGGTCATGCCTGTAGTCTTCTGCAATAAAGAGTGATGAAGCTTTGTAAGATCAAGTCCTACCAAAATATTAGTTAAAAGTTCAGTAAGTTGGCAATATTAACATTTGCTTGAAAAACTGACAGTACGAAAAGGACCTGATCATTTGAGAAAAACAATTTAAACATTATTTTGCTCATGTGATTCCATACAAAAGAAAGTGGACACTAGAAGGGCATACATTTATAGTAAAGTTTTCCACATGCTACTTGGTATTAAAAGAAAACAGCTTTTATAATAAAAATATATACTATATAATCCACATTACTTGTGTATTAAGGGAGTAGGGAATTATTTTCTAGTTTATTCAAGTAGAGTAGTTCTTGTATTCTTTTGAAGAAAAAAGGATGAAATTAATTTGGGGAAATAGGAAAGTTAGAAAAAGGAAGTAGATAAACCTTGACACATGACATCCGTGATTTTGGTCTTGACAAAATTATCTCAAAAAAATCCATTATCTACATATTTACTGAAAAAAACATTGCATCTTAACAGACCAACACTCTTTTAAGGCACAGCACAGTTTCATTGTGCACACAATGCCTTGCTGCACCTATCACAGACAAGGCATTGCTACCTTTCAATTGCATTTATCATAGCAATATGCAAAATAATTGCCTGATTACAAATTTACAAAAAATGACGTTTTCTGTACATGATTGTCTTAGCAAAGTAAACAGTCATCTTAAATTATAAGAAAACTTTCTTTTCTGTAAACTACTTTGTGACATGACAGAATCAAATGTGCTTGTTGCGTCCGATGGCAAAAATCTACTATAAGTACCTTCATAATTGTTGTTAACACAAAACAATCAGTTCATAAATAATAGGAGTGTCCTGGATATCAGTGATAATGGAAGCAACCTTTCTCCACAAGTAAAATATGTCACTAGCATTTGTACAACTCAATTTTCAGTGTAAATTTTATATTCCTCATGGCAATATTTTTTACAAGTTGTGGTCTTATGACCATCAATGCTTAAAGCATTAGCCATAACATCTGTTCTGAGGACCATTTAATTGCCTGTTTATTCAGCAGGGAACGAATTAGGCATCTTCTTGAACCTATTTCCTTCACAGGTATGAACTCCTGTATTAAAACAGCATTATTGAGCAACATCATATCTTTTGACCGTACATAGCTAATTCAGTTTTTAGAGCCATCAGCTGCTTTCCCAGAGATTCAATCAGCTCCATTTAAAGTCAGGACAACGGTTAAGACAAATTGCAGCTGTATTTCAATACTTGGGGCTCACCATACAGTTTGTAGTAAGAAGCTGCCATAAGATAGAAGTTCTGTAGTTCATGAATAGTGAGGGTGAAGGTCCTACATTTCAAAGTGCCAACTTCCTGCTACAAGTACTCCAATTCCAAGGCATGATGTAGGGCCATAAGGTCAGAGTGGCTTGAGATCCTCCAGAATGGCATGGTGTGCTGCAGACAACACAAACAGGAAACCTGAGAAGACCACATAAGCCCTTGCTCCAGCCAAACAATTAATTGTTTGACATGCCAACTCTAAACAAGCTATGGCTTCAAAGACGTACATTATGTCACATAAATTATTGTTTTGTGTTTTTTTTCAAATAAAATCATGCCATGCTTTCATCAGAAGTGCAACTCGTATTCTATGTTTAAGAGATTTAAAAAATATTAAGGAAAACCATTGGTGACAGTGGCAAAAGCACTCAATAAGGTTTGAATACAACCTTCAATTTTAACATGTTTCAGTATTCTTTTGAATTACACTATATATTCAGCATGGAGAATTCAGGGTCACACAATGGACAAGTGACATGTTTTTTACTGGAGAGAAACAGTAAGTAATTGATTGATATCTCATTTTGACTCCTGAATGAGGTTAAAAAGACTACTTTTCAGTGAATGAAATTTACAGCAGGAAGAGCCTGCCTCATTAAAACAAAGATGTGTGTGCCAATAGGTTACTGCTTGCCACTACTCAGGCAACAGAATGATGACAATCAGGTTCTGTTCACTATAAAAACAAATGCATTCATTGTAGAAATACGACTCTCAGGTGAATTAGAAGGAGACCTTGTCAAGAAATAACTTGAAATCTCTTCCTCGGATCATTACCAAGCCTTATCAAAGGTAAATATTCTCAGAAGGAATGCATTCCAATCCTTAATGCTTATGCTGACCTAAGTAATGGCCTTTCCTTTGTTGTGTAAATCCCCTTTACTGTAGAAGTTGATGACTTTATTCATCAGCTATCAACTCAGAGTAATGTGTCAAAGCAAATATTTAAAAATACCCTCATTAGATTTTTTTATTGACTTTAAAAATACTTATTGCTTTAGCTCTGTTGTTTGTTAGATTTGCTTCACCTTTTCTAAAGGAGGTGACTTAACTTCAATACCACAGCGTAAGTAATGGTAAGTGAGCTACGTTGTGAATTGATATCCTTCTCAGGAGTTTCTTTGTGGGTCAGATATTATCTTGCTCCATTATATTTGTGCCATCAACTGATGAATGAATCACTTTTGCTTTCCTCATTCTAAATTAGATATCTGTTTAAATAAGCACATTTAGGTAGTGGTTACTTTCTAGGTCTTTAAAACATTTCTACTTCAGTGTGATAGCCACAGAAAGCCAGTGGCACAAAATGTTTAAGAGTAATTTTTGCCTGGCAAGACATGGAACTTTCATCATTAATCTTCATTGTTCAATGACTTGGGATCCCAAAGAAAAGGCTTGTTGGAGCATGCTATTCATTTTTAATAATGCCTGAAAACTACCTTTTTGAAAGGCTAGAAATAATACATGCTTCCTCATTTTTGCACCTAGTAATTTCCTCACTCTTCATTACCTTTAACTGCAGTTTGAATGTGGAAAAGCTGCCTCTCAGGTCAGGCCCTTGCTTGCTCCTTAATTAGCATCCTAAGTGATGTGGTTATTATGAGGGAATTTAGTTTACATCAAAGCCTCTAAAAGCTGAATTACCAATTCTCTTACTGGGCAAACATACATCAACCTCCTAATTTTTACGACAAAGAATTATGTACTCAGTTGCTTTAGTACTTTAAGAGCAATCACACCACAAAATTATTTACGGAAAAGTAAGCTGACAGCTGAATACTTTTCTGCCTTTTATTGCATGCCACATACACAAATCTCTTAATGTCGGCAACAAAAATGCATTTGTACTTTGAACACTTCATTTATTCACTGTTAACAATGCTCAAAATACCTTAGCTAATGCTCACAATATATGAACCCCCTACCATTATCTGTGCCTCAGCACTGCAGCAAGCCCTTATCAATGCTAGAAATGATAACCTATGTGACTATGAACTATTCCTCAGCATCCATCTCCTGCCTGCAGCATTTAACATGATTCACCACACCATCATCTTCCATTGTTGAGCTGGCTGACTTGAAATTGCTTGAATCTTTTCTGATCTATCCCACCCTAACTATTCAGATTTAGCAAGAGAATAATCTGCAAAATTCTATTCCTGCAGCCATTCTGTTACATCTGCAATTCCCCCCAAGGATCACACCTCTCAGAAATCGTGCACTTTCATCTCCCAGGAATCGCGCACTCCCGTCTCCCAGGAATACTGGGCTCTACGACACTCATCCTGTCTCAGTCAAAGCTGGAAGAGCACCAATTTGCAGCTGGATCCTGAAATCCCTATTTTTCATCCACATGCTGCCCCTCAGCAATGATACCATGTTAGCTTCTAATGGTACTCTGACAGCGATCAGCACTTACTCTCTATCTCAACCTCTCCACTGCCCTTGATTTTCATGCTGCTCGTCCTAGTCTAAGCATTGCATAATATTTTAAAATGTAAATAACTTCTTCCATTTAAATATTGGGAGGGATAATGTTATTGGGTGTCCAAAAATGGATGCTGGGTATCAGTTGAGATAGAACAACTGAAAAAGTAACAAACCAGCTGCAAACCGGTCCTCTTCCAGGAATGACTGAGGCAGGATGAGGGGTGTACAGCCCTCAGTTCCCGGGTGATGGGAGTAAAACCAATTCACTCCCAGGACAAGGGATGTACAGTCTGATCACTGCCAGGACTAAGGGTGTACAGTCCTCTCATTCCCCAGACAGGTGTACAACCCACCAATTCCCAGGTCAAGGGGTGGACAACCCCCACCACCACCCCCCCCCCCCAATCCCAGGACAAGTGGTGTACAACCCACCCACTCCCAGGATAGGATGGCAAAGCCAACCCATACCCAGGATAGGAAGCACATAGCCAACCTACTTCCAGAGGGTGTGAACAACCAACCCACTCTAAATCCACAGGGTTCCTACTAGGGCATAAAAGCAACATGCTGTATGAAATCTAGAAATCAATTATATTCAATTCACCAATAACTGAAAACCAAAACCTGCAGATTCTGGACTTCTGAAATGGCAACATCTGAAATCTGATGAAGGGTCTTTGACATGAAATGTTAATACTGTTTCTCTTTCCACAGATGCTACCTGACCTGCTGAGCATTTTCTGTTTATATTCAATTCACCATTCTGTTCTCAGCATTCCCTGACGCTTCAAGAATCATGAAGCACATAAACAGATCATTCAGGCCAACAAATGCAGCTGTATTTTCCTCCTCCTGAATCTCTTTCTTGATCTGCATTCGCTTTAATATTCCTCATCTGCATGCAGCATCATCCTTCAACAGCTGCTTTTGATAAAATATTTCTGTGTGGTAATGAGCTTTCATGTATGGTTAGACCACTAAACCTATGCCGAGTTCAATCCTAACACTCAATCCAGGGACCCATTAAGATTCACCAAATTGTTGAATTTTTACCATTAAAAATCAGTCGGGTGACTTTCTCCATTTTGCTGCTCTGAAGTTGACCTGCATGACTGCCAACAGCAGCTGCCTGCAGAGATTGCAGCTGCCATATCATTGCCATTGAGGCGTTATAGGAAGCAGGTCTCGACTTCAACGTACATTCTTTATTGTGGCCACAGAAACTGTACAAAAGGCTACCAGGGGGAGATGGGGAAATATTGGTGGGTGGGGTGGGGAGGTTGGAGAGGGGTTCTGCACTGACCTGATTGTACCAGCACCGTCACAACCAAAACCCCCCCAACCATACCCACCCAACCCTCCAACCCTGCATTCATCCCTCCACCAAGCACTGTTAGCAGGCAGAGACTGGAGCGTTGATCCCTGCAGTGAATTAAGAGCAGATGTAGGTAACTCGGCCCCTCGATCTGATCATAATCTCAACCCCACAATGCAATGTATCTGTAGTAAACTTTCACCCCCTTGCTTATTAACAGCCTGTCTATCTCTGTCTTAAAAATATTCAAAGTTTCCACTGCCCTTTGAGGAAGATAGCTCCAAAGACTCATGACCATCTGAGAGAAAAAACGTTGCCTCATCTCTGCCTTAAATGGGTGATCTTTAGTTCTAGATTCCACTACAAGAAGAAACATCTTCTCCATATCCACCCCGTCAAGTCACCTCAGGATCATTCATTTCATTCGTCCCCCTCACTCATCTAAACTCCAGCAGACAGAAGCCTAGCCAATACACCCTTTTCTCATAAAAAACCCTGCTCATTTCAAGTACTAGTCCAGTAATCCTTCTCTGAATTGCTTCATCTTTGGACTGGGATTGTGAGTGGTGCCAAGGGCTATAAACAGAGAAGATACTTGAACGTTCATTGTTGCCTGGAGTCCAGAAGAGAAGGAGGAATGTGAGAACACTGTCTTGCTTGAGAAGTGTTTGTTTCTTGGATCAACTGAGTGGATCTCTGTTTTGAACCATGGTCACAAACGGTATGAAGGACTATTGATGACTCCTACAGTTGCTGTCACCAAGGGTCTCCATTAGCAGTAGGGCTATTGGAATGTGTTTACGTTGATAGAGCAAACAGTTTTATCCTTGTTACTAATTACTTAATAAAGCAATTTTCTCAAACATATTGATTGGATCAGAATCATATTGTAATAAACCAGCATCTTCCAACATCCTTGCTTTTATTTTTCTCATTATCTTGAATGTGTATAACTTATTAACATCTCATCAATTAATGAAAATCTCAGTCTCAGTGAAAAGCAACCTCATTTTTCAATTATTTCATTATTCCTGAAACAAGTGATCTGGTGAAATGAAGTTACATTTTTTCAATTTCTTTTTTATCCATCCCATAAAATTCCAACATGGCCCACTTAAATGTCTTGCGTAAATTCATTTTGGCAGCTGAGTGAACTTTTTGGCTTTAGATATAAAACCAAGGGCTCATTTTTATTTCTTCTTCTTTGGCCTTATCTATTTGCTTATATGTTGCTAATTGCTGCAAAACCAAATCCATCTGCTCTTTTCTATAATTTAAGATTGCATTGTTCAACATGTATTTTCACTAAATTATCTAACATTTCTCTACACTGGTTCCATTTCTCCATCGTATCCTAGCTTTTCTGGCCTTTGTCACAAATTACGATGTTGCCAAATCACGTAATTGGTAAAGTACAACTTATTTTGTACTACAAAAAATAAACAATGTCCCAACAAAACTCTTCGGTTTGTGAAGCAAACCTTTCCCCTTTATTTAGAAGCATTCATCAATAGGACAATGAAAGGAAGAGCTCATAGTTGGAACCATATTTTTATTTACCATACATGCCTATTTTTTTTATTTTTACATTTGCTACCTGCAATCTTTCAGACATTCAAACCGACTGAATTTCCCATCAAACAGCCTTGCTAACTGTGACACATATGCATGCAATATTATTCACTTGGAATAATTTCCATTTAGTTAATGGATTATGCCAAAGAAACTAACCCTTATGCACTGTGTACTAAAGAGAGCATTAAAACTTTAAAACATTTACCTTTTTGGATGCTTGTTCTTCTTCAATGCCATCTCCCACAACAACATACACCACTTTTCTCCCAAACCTTTGGATTATTCGTTCAAAACAGCTTTCCTTTCCTACACAAATACACAAAATTTTTACTTAAAGTAACTTCACTGATTCCACTTTAAATCAGAGACAAGTGCTTTGTTTGAAGCAGTGACTCTTTTGTGCTGTGGGATTGAGTGAAATTACATGGATTTTTGCTGAGGATCCTTTGTATGGTGTTTATCAACATAAAAGAGGGAGGGTGGGGGATGGCGAGGGGAGGGGGGGGGGGGGGGGGGGGGGGGGGGGGGGGGGGGGGGGGGGGGGGGGGGGGGGGGGGGGGGGGGCGGGGAGGGGGATGGGGTGGGGATGGGGTTGGGGGGGCGGGGAGGGCCATTGACTGGTAGCCAGACCCATTAACAAACAAAGGGGACGTTCCCCGCCAGGGTATTTTTGGATTGGGAAATGAGAGTAATGTAGGAGACCAAGTACAGAAAGTGGACCACTTAAAAAAAATAAAACATTTTATATAAAATATGTAAGTAGATTGCTACATAAAGTAATACATTAACACAAAATGAATTAAAAACTTCAAATAACCCCAACTCAAAGTAAACAAGAAATGCAAGATACTTTATACCACGTGATTATCAACTGGCAAACTGAATATTTCAACTACCCGAATCACTTATCTGCAGTGTACTCTATCTCATATAAAGGCAAGCCTGCTGTGCTATTCAATATGATCATGACTGATAGTCAGTCTCAGATCTATTTTCTTGGCTGATTTCCATAATCCCTTGATTTCTTTGAAGTCCAAATTCCATCAAACTCCCCTAGAATATACTCAAAGGCTGAGGATCCGCTGCCTTACAGAGAGGAGAATTCCAAAGATTCAAGGCTCGCTAAGTGAAGAAAATTTCACCTATCTCACTCCTACATGCAGGTCCCTTATTTTGAGACTATGCTCTCTATGCTGCTTACTTAACAACACAACCAGAGATTAACATTAATGTGCTTATATCTTTCATTGGGGCTAAAACTATTACATGTAGCCTTATAATTACAATAGATAATTGAAATGGATGATTGTGAAATACAAATACAACAACTAACTGCAACTTATATTTTGATATTACTTACCTATTTTTGTTGCACTATATATGTTTTCAATTGGAAAAGCTATTCCTAATCCATAAAGCAAGACTTTGGCAAGAGCAGGTATCAGTTGCGTTGTTGTGACTAGGATATTTATGCAGTTTGACCTGAAAGACATCATAATTTAGCATTATTAATAATTGTTTGAGAGCACTGGTATGATGGATCAATCACAAAACTAAGTAAAAGAATTTTCTGCCATTTGGTTGAACTATAAGAACCATAAATGACTCCATAATCCTACACTTTTAATATAAATTATGGATAAAGAAACAACAATTTTCAATTGTATTATAGACAACTGGTTAAAGATCTGGTATATAAAATGTTGCTAAACTATTATAACAATTGACTGTAAATATAATCATACTTAAGTACTACAGCAGAATCACAAAAAAAACTTATGACACATGAGTAAATCTCTTCTGCTCCCTCTCCAATGCAAGCACATCTTCTATGCAGTGTGATGACCAAAACTGTACCCAGTTGTGGTCTAGCTAGCATTGTGTCAAGACTTGCCATAAGCACCCTACTCTTATATGATTTGGTTAATAATAGAAAGCATCATTATGCTGTTTTAACCACCTTATTGACCTTATATTCTAGCACTTAGCACATAGCCTTCTATGCTTTGACAATTCATGTACTCTACTGGATACTTGTTAAATATTGTGAGAATCTCTAAATCCACCACACTTTCAGGCACTGTTTTCTAGATTTGATCCGTCTTCTGGGTAAAAGAATACTTTCTCAGATCCCTCTCTAAACCTCCCACCTCTCACCTTAAACCTATGCACTCTCGTCTTATACACTCCTACCATGGAAAAAGTTTCTTACTACCTACCCTATCTATGCCCCTCGTAAGTCTGTATAACTTGGTCATCCCCCTCCCACCAGTTAATAAAAGTTGTTAAGGACAGTATTAGATCCAAAGAGGAATCAAATAAAGATGTCAGAAAAAGTAGCAAGCTTCAGGATTGGGAGCAGTTTAAAATTCGACAAAAAAAGGTCCAAGAGATTGATTTAAAAAAGCAAATATAGAGTATGAGTGTAAATGAAAGTGCATGGAGCATAAAAGTGGACTGTAAAATTTCAAGAGTATAAAAATAAAAAGATTATGGAAGACAAATCTAGGTTCTTTACAGTCAGAAATGGGAGAATTTGTAAAGAAATGGCAGAGTAATTAAACAAATACTTTGGTTCTGTCATCACAGAACAAGATACAGGTAACCTCGCAGAAATGCCAGGGATACAAGAATCCAGTGAAGTTGAGGGGCTAACATAGAAAATAGAAGCAGGAGCCCCCCCGAAATCCATGCCACTATTCGACATGGTTATGGTTTACTAATACCAATTCAAAAGAAATTAATATTATTTTAAAAAAATAGGGCTGGAGAAATTGATAGGACAGAAAGTTGATAAATCTTGAAGGCCTGAAAATCTGGATCCTGCGGTATTGAATTGTGTTGTCATGAAATCAGCAGATGCATTGGTTGTCATCTTCCCAAAATTCAATAGAGTATGGAATTGTTCCTATGGATTAGAAGGTGAAAATATTACCCCAATATTTAAAGAAGAAAGAGAGAAAACAGGGAACTACAACCAGTTAGCCTCATATCAGTAGTATGGAAGATACTAGGGTCTATTATACCTGTCAGTATACAAGAGGATCAGGGGTCTAGCAAGAATGAGGAACTGAAGAAACTGAAAAGATAGTACTAGAGATGTTGGTGAGCTTGAAAGCTGATAATTCCCAGGGGCTCAATGATTTTTATAAGATCTTTATTAGTCACATGTACATCGAAGCACATGTTTTTTGCGTGGAATATTCTGGGGGCAACCCGCAAGTGTCACCACGCTTCCAGCGCCAACATGGCATGCCCACAACTTCCTAACCTGGACATCTTTGGAATGTGGGAGGAAACTGGAGCACCCAGAGGAAACCCACGCAGACACAGGGAGAACATATAAACTCCTTACAAACAGTAGCCGGAATTGAACCTGGGTCGCTGTCGCAAACGGAAATAGCTTCCAATTTCAGTGTGGAGCTGTTGATCGATTCTTACAGAGATGGCAATGTTGCTACAAAATAGTCAGTATAAGGTGATTTTCCCTAATTTTCTCACTATATTTTGAAATTATGGCTTCTTGTCGCTATCTTCCTACTGGAAAGGATAAGATTGCACTTGAGCACGTCAAAGATTGTGGATGTAAATTTGGGTTGCAATATTCTGGGAGGAACTTGCTCTTGGGGAAAATGTAAAACTCCTCTGGAGTCAATGGACAGGAAAGTAAGATAGGATGTTTAATATGCAGCACATTTGAAGATGTTGGTTTTATATCCCTACCGTAGCTTCATACTCTGCCTCAATAATGTAAGAAAAATTGTTTATAACAGTTACTTACCTTTGGTCTATCTAGTCTTGGTACAAATCTTGGTACAAATATTTAAGAGCATGAATCCCATTTCTTGACCACATCAGTCTATTCCTCATGAAAACCATTAGTTTCTTGTTCCAACTAAAAATGTTTATAGCTCATTTCTTTTTTGTTGTTCTGCTTCATTTTTGTTGTTCTGCTTCATTTTTAAATATGAACCATTATGGTCAAAATCAATGGATGAAAGAAAAGTTTACAAATCCAGTTTTTTCAAACATCTCATAATTTCTTGTATTATCACATTTAACAGGGTTGAAGGAGACTATTAACTTTCTTTGTCTTCACTTTTCATTCCCTCCATCACCAGAGAACCATGGCTACAGTATGTGCCATCTACAAAACAGACTGCAGCTTTTTGGCAAGGCTACTGTAACACCACCTCCCAAATCTACAACTTATTCCATCAAGACAGACAAGGACACCAGTTAGATGGAAATGTTGGCAAGTTCCTGCAGGTTGCCTTTCAAACCACACAAAATCCTGACATGGATATATTTTACCATTCCTTTGTCATGGCTTGGTTTACTCTTCTCTTTACATGAGAATAAATGCTGACCTTGCGAGCAATATCCACATTCCATAACTGAACACAAAGACTTTAACATTGAATATCAAAAATAAGATGAACATAATGTACTTATGATTTGATTTCTATATATTCCAATATATTTTTCAATATTTTTGCAGAAAAACTCTGCTATTTGTTGATGATGACTTTCATTTTAGAATATTATTATAAATTGAATTATTTCAGTTCACTGGGAATTACAAATTCATTTCTACCCCACCTTGAATGAATGAGTGTAAGCACTTTCAGTGCAAGTGTTAACCACGAATCCGTTAGGGCTTCAATTTCTGCTCGTAACTGCAACCAAGATTCCCTCTTAGTTGGACCAAGGAGACCTAAGGTTCAGAACAGAAATATTCTAAGTTACTTATTGCAACAGCAGCTATCGGTCACTCATTGCAATTCTATCATAAAACTTCACAATGTTAAAAAAAATTTTTACTAATTGTTTATCTATTTCATGAAAGTCATGTTGAATATAGTTTTTTTTCATTTATGCTTTGATTCTTTTTTCTTCCACATTAGTGCCACAAATCCACATTCAGGCAGGAGGACAAGATGGCCACATATATTGCCATGGTTACCCAATGAACCTTGGCTGAATCAAACCTCTTGTTAGTTACTTTCATAGCCTGTTAAGTAGGAATATAGAAGTTGTTTGTATTTTCAGCATTTTTTAATATACTATGATTTCATTTTGCTAGTGTGCTCCAAATACCAGTCTACCAAAGAAGTGATGGATTTAATGCAAGGTGTTTGAACTCGAGCAAACTTCTGGTTGGAATTGTTTTAACAATAAAAAAGGACGAGAATATTATGCCAATTGGTTGTAAAATGCACACGAGCATGATGATACAAAGAGGAAGAATTATACTTCAAGATTAAGAAGTGTACATTTTGTAAGTTTTACAGCTCCTAGAAGGTTCCATTTTTTTTCCTTAGGCAGATTCGCTTCCACTGTGGCTCTGAGGTGATCTTCAAATACTTTTTTCTCCAGATGGCCAAAGGCGATGCTGGTGCATTGGAGATGGCTGTGAATTTCATTGCCAATGTCTGCCTCTGTTGAAAAGTAGCTCCCAAGATATAAGACGTGTTTCATGCTTTTCCAGGGCCTTGTTGTGGACTTTATTTTTGGGGTGGTGGAGGGAGATGATATTATGCAGTGGGGACAAGTTGGTACAAGACTATTGTTTTGCATACGTTCAATGTAAGGCCAATTCCCTTGCAGACTTCAATGAATGAGACATGTATGCTTCCAAATGTGTGCATACATAAGGTTGTCTATGTGCTGCAGCTCGATGACTGCGGTTACACTGATCTTGCTTCTGAAGTTTCAAGTTTCAAGTATAAATTTCTTGTCATATAAGTGACGATAATGTGGACTGAACAGTTTCCATTTATCCATTTACCTCATGGATCAGCTCCATCCCAGCAGGATGCTAGAAATGAGGTGTGCTATTGCGGTGAAAAATTTTGAGAAGTGTTGGAACAATGACATAGCAATGCTTGGCACCAGTGTAGAACCCAAATGGTAGATTGCAGGAGAGAGTGGAGAGAGCTGGCTTGGGAGGGAGTCTGAAGGAGGGTGGGGAGGTTGAAGGAGAGGAAATTTGGGGTGGATAGATAGAATGTCATGGGTTATGGGTTAGCTGGGTGAAGAACAGGAGGTGAGGAGGAAGCAGTTGGCATTTATGACCCCACTCATGTGGCTGTGTGTGTGTGTGTGTGTGTGTGTGTGTGTGTGTGTGTGAGAGAGAGAGAGAGAGAGAGAGAGGAGAGAGAGAGAGGGAGAGAGAGAGAGAGAGAGAAGGGGTTAGAGCATAGAATATGTGTGTCAACAAACATTTGTGCACACTCCCACCTATGTATAGTTGTCTGGGACTGCCTAGCCACTGGACCAAAACCTCAATAATCTAATTTGGTAACTGGAGTGCAATGGAATCCCATGTTCAATGAAATCATGCACAGGTATCTTCCAGTACTCAAATGAAGTTTGCGGTCTGGAAGACCAGACCCCGTGGACATATCCAAGAGCAACAGCCCTGAACACCCCTCTGCTGTCAAAGCCCAGGAGCTCAGATGTTCTGTTATTGACATTGCTGAGTTGTCCAAGACACATTTCTTGACTCTATCCCCTAGTTCACTATTCACTCCCATCTCACCACCACCCCAAACCAACAAGAAGTTTAAAAGGCCATATGGCAACTGAAAGACAACAAAACCTGTGTGGTAGATGGTATCCCTGCTGAAGTACGAACATTTGATGGGGAGGAATTTCAGGCATAAATTCACAACCTCATCTCCCACATCTGGAAAGGGGAGCACATGCCAGGAGACCTCGGAGATGTTATAATCATGACCACCTTCCAGGAATGAGACAAATCCTATTGTAGTGACCACAGGGTGATCTCTTTGCTGTTTGCCACAGAATGTGTCTTCACCATAGAGGATACAAATAACTTCTCAGTAATTGTTATCAATTGGAAGGGAAGAAGGAATTCAAGAAAATTACAATAAGAAGGGACCTGGTGCTGAGCAAATTGTTGGAGCTGCAATCAGACAAGTCTATGTACTGATGGATTTCATCCTAAGCTCTTAAAAGAAGTGGCTAAATAATATTTAATGCATTGATTTTAATTTTCCAAAATCCCCTAAGTTCAGAGAAGGTTTCATCAGATTGGAAAATAGCAAATGTAACTCCTTTATTCAAATAGGAGGGGATAGAAAGCAGGAAAAAACAGGCCAGTTAGCTTTACATCTGTCATAGGGAAAATATAGAAATGATTATTAATGATGTTAAAGCAGGGTGCTTCAAAAAATTCAAGATAATCAGCAAAGTCAACATGGCTTTGTGAAAGAGTAATCATGTTTGATCAATTTATTAGAGAGTTCTTTGAAGAAGTAACATGTGGTGTGGATAGAGGTGGAAATGGTATATCCAGATTTCCAGAAGGCATTTGATAAGGTGCCATATCAAAATGACACGGTAGTGTCACGGTTAGTGTGACGCTATTACAGTGTCAGCGATCGGGGTTCGATTCCCACCGTCTATAAGGAGTTTGTATGCTCTCCCTGTGTCTGCGTGGGTTTCCTCCGGGTGCTCCGGTTTCCTCCCACATTCTAAAGACGTACAGGTAGGCGAACCAGGGTTTAAAATGGTTGGTGCAGACTCGTTGGGATGGAAGGGCCTGTTACTGTGCTGTATAAATAAAGTTTAAAGTAAAATTTAAAAAATCTTCTTGGTGAAAATAAAAGCTCAAGGTATTGGAGGTAACATATTCACATAGATAGAAGATTCATTGGCCAACAGGAAACAGAAGGAAGTCACTTTCAGGATGGCAAGACACAATGAGGGTGTGTAACAGGGATCAATCCTGAGGTCTCAATATTTTACAATTTATACAGGTGAGTTGGATGAAGGGACTGAAGGAATGGTTGCTAAGTTTGCTGATGATATAAAGATAAGTAGGGTTATAGATAGGTAAGTGAGCAAAGATCTGGCAAATGGAGTATCAAGTGGGAAAAGTGGGAAATTGTCCACTTTGGCGAGGAAGATAAAAGAAAAGCATATTATCTAAATAGTGAAAGATTACAGAGCTCTGAGATACAGAGAGAATTGGGTGTCCTAGTATATGATTCACAAAAACTAGTTTGCAGGTACAACAAGTAATTTAGGAAGGCTAAGAGAATGTTGTTGTTTATTGTGCAGGAAATTTAATACAAAAGTAGGGATTCTATGCTTCAGTTTATTGGTAAAACCACATCTGGACTACTGCATACAGTACTGGTCTCGTTGATGGAAGGATATTAATGAATTAAAAGTAATTCAGGGCAGGTTTATTAGACCAATACTTGGAATGGGCAGATTACCTTGAGAAAAAAAGGTTGTACAGGTTATGCTTGTATCTGATGGAGTTTAGGACTTGATTGGAAAGATCCCGAGGGCTATTGACAGGGTGAATGTGGAGAGTTATGGTAGAACTGAGAACTAGAGGTCACCCATTCAAAGCAGAGATAAGGAGCATAGAGAGTCATTGGAAATCTCTGTCAAAAGGTGGTGGAAGCAAAGCCTTTGAACATTTTTAAGGCAGAGGTTGGTAGATAGTCGATAAGCAAGGGAGTGGAAGATTACTGTGGGTTGATGGTAACATGGAAGTGAGCTTACAATCAAATCCATATCTTATTTAAATGGCAGAGCAGGCTTGAGGAACCTTGTGACCTACTCCTGCTAAGGAAACCCACGCAGACATGGGGAGAACATACAAACTCCTTACAGACAGTGGGAATCGAATCCCGATCGCTGGCGCTCTAATAGCGTCACACTAAACGTGACACTACCTTGTCGTTTTGATATGGCACCTTATCAAATGCCTTCTGGAAATCTGGATATACCATTTCCACCTCTATCCACACCACATGTTACTTCTTCAAAGAACTCACTATTAAATTGATTAAACATGAATACTTTTTCACAAAGCCATGTTGACTTTGCTGATTATCTTGAATTTTTGAAGCACCCTGCTTTAACATCATTAATAATAATTTCTATATTTTCCCTATGACAGATGTAAAGCTAACTGGCCTGTTTTTTCCTGCTTTCTATCCCCTCCCATTTGAATAAAGGAGTTACATTTGCTATTTTCCAATCTAATGAAACCTTCTCTGAGTAGGGGAGTATCCTACTCCTAATCATACTAAATTTGTATGTTTGTATTTAGGTCATCACCAGCGTCCTCCTCAACTGCCTCCTTCCAGTGGCCAAGAGCTGCTCCCTAAAATGCAGCATTGATTCCATCCATTTCGAGGTACAGTAGATATGATCTTCACCATGCAACAACTCCAAAAATAATGTACAGAGTGGCATCAAATGCTATATGTGGCCTTTTCTTATCTTATAAAAAGCCTTTGACTTCCAACAATCAAGATGTATTGTGAAGAATCCTTATAAAATCTGGCTGCCCTCATAAACTAGTTTCCATTCTACATTTGTTGAATAATGGTATGCAAGCTGTAATTCTAACCACAGGCCAATTCCAGCGCAGACTTAGATCAAGCAAAGATGTGTTCTTGCTCCTCATGTTCTTGAACTGCCCTCAGGCAGGTAAGGGCTATCCAGGTTTTCCTTGCAAGTTGAAGCCCGAGACTTCATCGCTCAGGTCAGTTCCAGGTTATGATTGAAAATGTTTATGATTAACAGGAGGTGAGCCATTGAAAGACAGGGCTGGCATTAATTTATATAGTTTGGAGGGTCTCCACCAGGGGTTGAGGGATTTCAGATGGGTCTTGAGGGTTATACAAAGTCCTTATTAGCATGTGTGCTTTATTGGCTGCCAACCTTGATGTTTTTTTAAGAAGGACACTTTACTGTGGATATCAGAACGTTCATTATGGGTGAGCAGAGAAAGCTCAGTGCTCCACAGATAATTCTCTCATGGGTTCCTGGAGGTGGACATCCACCATCTTTGTGTGGTGGTTCCTGAAAAAGGCCAAGCAGCAATACTCTGATATTGAGCAGAACAGAATAAATGAAGCAGAGTGATACACGTTGGCTCTTTGGCCCCAGGTGGTATCAAAATATGATTTTAAAAAGTGACTAAAAGATGGTCCATTTGCTGTTTTTAAACTATTTAGTTCCTTGCTGATTAACAAACTACTTCATGAGAGAAAATAAGAGTACTTGCCTCCAACATTATTTTTGTAGGTGTTGTAAATTTCTTTTACTCTCCGATAGCGAAAAGCTAGCTTCCTCATCCAATCAACCCCTCCACGCACACCGGTTGCTAGGCAAAGATTTGCACTTGTTGCTGCAGCATGAAAGCCATCTGTTGCAAAGTTGTAAGTGCTGTACAAATGAACACGGACGAGGCTTATCAGCAAAGAACAGTCACTGGGGTGATATGTCTCATACATCTTATTGAAGAAATAATTTTTTTTCATTAATAACATACCTCAAATCCTGTCCATTATCATCTGATGATACATCATCAATGTGAACTTGATCACACTCCTGTAAAAAATTAACAATTTTAATAAGATAAATGAAATAAAGGACTGAAATCAGGTTCTGTTTTGAAAACAACATCTACATGTGAGGAAATTATACATAGACTGAATTTCTGACAAACTCTTTCAGTGCTTTGCCAAATTAAAACACGCATGATTGAACTGGAAAGGAACAGTAAATATTCCCATTTGGATTTAACAGTAGTCTGCAATCCCTTTGGGATACATTGGAGGTGAAGTAAGAGCAACTGCTCTTAACATCAAGGCAGCATTTGATCAAGTATGGCATCAAGGAGACCTGCCTAAACTGGAGTCAATGAGAATTGGGAGAAACACTCCACTATTTGGAATCATACCTTGCACAAAGGAAGCTTCAGCCACAGGACATCTCTCCAGGAGTTCCTCAGGGGAGTGTCCTAGGCCCAACCATCTTCAGCTGCTTCGTCCATGACCTTCCTTTAATTGCAAGGTCACAAGTTGGGATGATCGCTTCATTATTTGGGGAGTTGGCGACTCCCCAAATAATGAAGCAGTCCATATCCAAATGCTGGAAGACCTAGACAATATCTAGGCCTAGGCCAATAGGCGGCAAGTAACATTCAGATATACAAGTGCCAGGCAATGATGATACCCAGCAAGAGAAAAGGCAGCTATTATCCTCTGATATCCAATGGCATTACCGTTACTGAAACCCCACTATCAATATCCTAGGGGTTACCATTGGCAAGAAACTGAACTGGAGTAGCCATATAAACAATGTGGCTACAAGACCAGGTCAAAGGTTAGGAATCCTGTGGTGAGTAACTCACCTCCTAACTCCCCAAAATCTGTCCACCACCTACAAGGCTCAAGCCAGGAGTGTGATGGAGTACTCTCCAATTGCCTGGATGAGTGCAGCTTCAACAACACTCGAGAAGCTCGACACCATATGGGACATAGCAACCTGCTTGATGGGCATCCCCCCTGTCCACAACCATTAACTCACTCCATGCCGACGCAGGTTATACCATCTACAGGATGCACTGCAGCAACTTACCAAGACTCCCTAGACAGCACTCTCCAAGCCCACAAACTCTACCAGCTAGGACATGGGCAGCAAAAGCATGGGGAACACCACCACATGGAAGTTGCCCTCCAAGCCACACACCATCCTGACTTTGAAACATATTGTCGCTCCTTCACCGCTTTTCTGGGTCAAAATACTGGAACTCCCACCTTAACATTGTGGGTATAACCACACCTCAATGACTGCAGTGGTTCAAGAAGGCAGATCACCGCCACCTTCTCTGGGGCAATTAAATGCTGACTCAGCACGTGAAGCCCATGTCTCTTGAATGAATAAAAACATAACATCATGACTGGGTGAATGAGCAGTGGGAATACAGGGTAACACAAGTAGCTAGAAGAGCAGCTAGCAGCCTGTAAGACGCTGCTTCACCTGTCATTCTGCAATGTTGGAATGAAAAATGTTCACCTCTTACGACGTGCAAAATTGGCAAGTTTCATTTGTCATTCTCCACACATTAAGTAAAGCTTGTCTAATGTAATAACCTCTTATTTACTCACTCTCTGCAATCCTGATAATCTTTCCAAACATTAGAACTGATTCTGCTTTGGCACAACTGGAGATTCTGACACAACATATTCCAAAATTTACATCCACTTGAAAAAGATACATCTTACCGAGGGTTTCTAATAAAGCTCATTTGCTCAACCACAAACCCAAAATCTGCCATATGCCAGTGTAACAGGCAACATGTCGCGATGATAGGGTATTCGTCAGAGTCTTTTTCCCAGGGTAGAAATACCAAACACTGGACGGCACAGGTTTAAGGTGAGAGGAGGAAAGTTTAAAGGAGATGTGTGGGATAAGTTTTCTGGTACTCAGAGTGTGGTAGGTACCTGGAACATGCTGCCAGGAGAGGTGTTCGAAACAGATATGATAGCAATGTTTGAGGCATTTAGACAGACACATGAACAAGCAGAGATTGGAGGGATATGGACCACGTGCAGGCAGATAGGATTAGAGTGGCATCATGATCAACCCAGACACGTTGAGCCAAAGAGCATGTTCTTGTGCTGTACTATTCTATGTCTATGTCCTAGAAGAGAGGAAAGAAGGGGGGGGGGGGTCTCAAATGAAGACCACATCCACCTGTGTGTTAAGGGACTTGTGCAAATATAGAACCTTTCTCTTAATTTCCAACTTGTTTGCCATGGTCTCCGACTGCATGTCTGAAAACACAGAAAACAGAAGAGAACATCTCTAATCTCAGATTAACATCCTGCATGACTGTCAGCACCTGGTTCAGCCAGAAGGCACCTTTCTTTATTGAGGTGTAGGCCTGCTTTAACCAGTACACGGCTAGCTTTAACTTGTACCAGCAAGTTATAATATTGGGACGTTTGCCAACGTGTTTAGCCAATCAACAACCCGGTTAGTGCTGGATGGATGCAGAAATTTCTCATAATGAACAAGCAGAATGAAGTTGATATACTGCTTGCATTGCAATCATGCACAGTGAATCCCCACTGCCCTTTTCAAAGTCTATCCAGTACAGATGCCAACAGATCTATAATCCTCAACTTTTCTTCACTGGCCCTAAAAACTAATATGTTCTTATGCCCCAGGCTGATTTGCTAATTTAAAATTAGATCTGCAAGTAAATTTTGAAATGATATAATTGAGCTGGATCCTTCTGGATTCAGCCCTGTGTCTGGAGTCATTGCTCACTGTCCTTGGCTGCCTGCAATCACCCAAACCAGTCCAGAAAGCAGAACTTGCCGGCCCTCCACACCCTTTGGTCGGGCAGCAACGACTAGACTTCAGACAACATATAGCTGAGGCCCCACCCCAGGTGAACTGACAACCTTTGAGAGAAGACAACTGGGGAAAAGCTTTGCCTCATGACAAAGCAGTGAAGCACTTAAAGCTTATAAATACCTCTAATATTCAGTGACATTTAAAAGCCATTAATTTTAATATCTGTTTAAAATATTTATTATTTTAAAATCAAATTTAAAGACACAAAGATAATTAGAAGTCATTAAAACATTAAACAAAAGTAAAATATCTTAAAAAACACACTTACTTTTGCCTTTGCCTCCTAATCCTCAGCCCTGGGCTCCCCATTGATATCAATGGAGTTCTGGTAGGATTGGAGAGTTTTCTTGTTTAATGCCAGTAAGACTAGGCCTCACTGCAGGACTCCATGTGAAGTCCAGCGGTGGAGTGTGGCAACAGATTTGGGTGAGTCATTCAATAAGTTTCAGACATCCATGTTCACTAGACATGCACAGAAGTCCAAGCCTTAATGAAATTTCTGTGGCTGAAACATATCGGCTCTGATTCGACCCATTACCAGTTTAATATTTTAAAATCAATTTTCCTATATTTTAAAAGACCAAAACAGTTGCAACTGAAATGTATTACTTTCCATTTCATTGCTGTGATTTGTATTTAAATTTCACATTTATTTAAATTGCTGCAGTCAATTTTCAGAGTAACGAAACACAGACTTGCTGTTGTTGGATACTACATGATAGAAAAATTAAACCTGATGCCAACTGCCAATGAAATTATGACCCCTGATTGCAGTTGAGCCACACATCAACATTGCCTCAGGCTTAAATTTAAAAGGCAAGGAGACAAAAAACAATCTGCAACCATTTTGACATAGACAGTCTCGGTTCATGTTTTGTTAAACTGTTTACAGCTAAAGAGTCTAATACACGGCTGATAAAGCCTGCTGCACCCATTCTGCAAGGTTGTCACTGGGAATAATATGAAATATGTTTAGTAATGAGGGGCCTATTACAGGGCTGCCATTTTATTACATAGACAAAAGTAGGAAGGGAAAGGCAGGAATGTATCAAGAGTTTGTGGTTTATCTGAAAATGTCATGGTGAATCTTTTATTCAACAGTTTGCTTTAGTTGAGCAGAAAACATTCTGTAAACTTCTCAAAACACACAAAATAAAACTTTTCACCCCTGATGATTTTTACTTTACTGTGTTTCTTCAGGAAACATTTTTCATATCCCTGGATTTGTAGGGAAAGAAGGGAAAGGATTGCAAAGAAACTAAAACCAGCTGTTCCTTAACAGAATTAAAGTTCTGACCCTCAACCTCAGTTCTAATACATCTATTCTGCAATCAAACCTCTCGCAGCAAGCAGCGAAGGCCAAGGAGGAAAAGACTTTGACCCCATAACCTTCTCCTCCTTCCTAGAGGTCAAAACTTCAGATAAGAGAGAAAGAAAGTCAAAGTGGCCTCACAGGAGGGCTGTGAATTCAACATTTTAAAACATTAGCCACCAGTTGAAGACACAGTTCAGGAACTTTTTAAGTTGTTTGTTTAATCTGCTTCAAGACAGCTCATGAAAATCCCTCTAATATGATGGTTTTGCCAATTTGTCATGGACAGAGCTGATTTACTGCCACAGCATTTCAGAAGTGAGTGACCTGCAGACACTTCGGTACAGATTTGTTAAAAACAATTCTGACAGAAAAAAAAGAATGAAAGCCATGCCAGGAGGTAAGCAAAAAATATATTCTGTTGCTCCCAAACCACCACACAAGACTATAATCCTTTTAATCAGAGTACAAGTGCTTTTGTGCACAAACAGAAGCAAAACCTGAAATTATATAGTTAACTTCATTAGAGACAAAAGCCCTTCACCGGGAGCTATTTAGTGGAACTGCCCGCACCCAATTACCTACTAATTGGCTGTTAATGAATCTATTATGGCTATTCTTCTTCAACATCCTGTGTTTGTTTTCCCCTGCAAGCTTTGTTTGAGTCGTCAACCACAAAGAGAAGGACGGCTATTTGAAGCATTGTTTGGAAAGCAAGCCTCCTATAATTATGTGGTGCCAATTGTCTTCCTTCTCACCTACATAAACACTCAGCAGATGGGAATCCGCATTGCATGCTTGCGATAGAGTTGAAGTATGGTAGCTTTAATGATCAGTGATTGTGTGACTGTATGACTCCTTATCCCTTACTTAGAATATTTAATTGACTGAATTAATGTGAACTGTTTTGCTTTCAGAAGGCAGTTTTATCTCGTTTGTCCAAAGTTGCAAGAAAAACATATTTAATTTCTTAACATAGAAGCTTACAGTCCAGAGAAGACAATTTGTCTGACTCTATTTGTGCTAGCTCTACACAAGTGCAATCTAAAATTAACATGATTACCCTACGTTGTTTAATAGATTTTAACCATTTTCTGCTTCAAATATTCAACACACACACCCTAAAAGGTGCACTTGCTTTTGCTTCAATTGCTGCTTGTGGTAAATTATTCTATGCCCAACAATCTCCTGAATAAATACATTTCTACTAACCCCACTCTTAAAATGGAAATTTTAAAATGATGACTTTTCCTCACTAATTTTCCAACCAAAGGAAATATTTTTTTCTCTATTCGCTTTTCACAAATTTGAAAACATCCATTAGCATTCCACTTGATTGTCTTTCTCACTATAAAAATTGTCCCAGTATCTTGAGGGTGTCCTTTTAACTATGGTTCTCTGTAAGCTGTAAGACATTAACTACTTTCTATACTGTGGTTACCTAACACTGAACAACATCCATTTACTAAAGTGGATCGAACACTGTCCCTGATTGCACCATTTGCAATTGTTCTCCAATTAAACAACATACCCATTCGGTCACGAGTAAAAGACACAGTTCAGAACTTTAAGTTGTTTGTTTAATATGGTTCAAGACAACTTTTGAAGGCCTCCGAATATGAGAGTTCTGCCAATTTGTCACGGCCAGAGCTGATTCACTGCTGCAACATTTGAGAGACAGTTGACATGCAAACACTTCCAAACAGATTTGCTAAAAGTAATTTCAACTGAAAAAATAAAAGCCATGCTGGGAGAGCAAAAAACAGGTGCAAATGGGTCCATTTTCCAGGCAGTTGACTGCAGGATACATATTGACCGGGACACTGGGGTTAACTCCTGTGCTCTCCTTGGAAATACTGGCATGGGATCTTTTATATTGACCTGAGAGTGCAAATTGGGCTTCAGGTTAATGTTGTATCCACAACAGGTAATGTCAGCATTATGTCCATCCTGAGTGCCACTGAATTCAGAATACATTTAAGAGTGATTCTTCTGGTAGGTCTGAAGTCACTTATAGATTAACAACAGCTGATTTCCTTTTCCGAAATACATTAATAAACCAGATAGGTTTTAACAACAACCCGGTAAATTCATGATCAATGTTGCTAATTATAGCATTTTAATTCCAGACTTATTTAAATATTCAAATTTAAATTCCCTGACTTTAAGGCTGGGATCCAAACTCAATCCAACAGTCCAAATGTCCAAACCTCTGGACGCTGATCACAAAATTTTTCCCTGGTGCTACCCGACCCAACACTGCACATTTCTTCCACCGACAACCTCATTAAGAGCTTAAGAAATAGAAGTCGGCTATTTGGCCTCTCATGCCTGCTCCACCATTCCTGCACTAACCTCATACTCCCTGTTTCCTTAATAACTAAAAATCCATCAATCTCTGCCTTGACTATATCGAGGTATAGCAAATAGGCACTTCTCTCATATTCAAGCACAAACAAAAATTCCGGAGGAACTCAGCGAGTCAGGCAGCATCTGTGGAGGGAAGTGGACAGTCGACATATTGGATCGAGATCCTACGTCTGGATTTGACTCAAAATGTCAACTGTCCATTTCCTCCCCACAGATGCTGCCTGACCCACTGAGTTCCTCCAGCAGTTTGTTTTTTATTCCAGATTTCAGCATCTGCAGTCTCTTGTGACTCTCTCATTTTCTACTTCTGATGCCTTACTTGTGTGTACAAATTTTGTGTTAATGTGCATAAACTTTCTCTTTATGTGTACAAATAGGCTATTTGCTTGTTTTATAACATCTGTGCCCACTTCCAAAACAAGTGTAAGGGTCTGGACAGGGGTGGAATTTGTGAACTGTGTCCAGGAAAGTTTCCTGAGTCAATATACAGAGGACCTACTCAGGACGGTGCAATACTGGACCTTCTCTTAGGGAACGAGGTAGGGCAGGTAACTGAAGTGGCAGTCAGGGAGCACTTTGGCTCTAGTGACCACAATTCTATTAGTTTTAAGATAGTGATGCAAAAGGATAGGACAGGTCCACAGGTTAGGGTCCTAAACTGGAGCAGGGCTAATTTTGGGGGAATTAGGCAGGATCTAGCAGAGGTCAATTGGATGAGCCTGTTTGAAGGGAAAGGAATGCATAGCAAGCAAGAGTCTAGGAGCAGCATGTTCCTGTTAGGGTGAAGGGTAAACCTGGCAAGTTTAGGGAATCTTGGCTGATGAAAGATATTGAGGCTTGGATCAAGAAAAAAGAAGGAAGCATACATTGGGTTTAGGAGGTCGGCGACGAGTGAATCCCTTGATGACTATAAGAAGATTAAGAATACTCTTGAGAGAGGGCAAAGAGAGGGTACGAGATGGATCTGGCAGGTAAGGTTAAGGAAAATCCCAAGAGGTTCTATAGCTGTATTAAGAGTAAAAGGGTGGCTAGGGAGACAGTAGGTCCCCTTAGAGATCAGCAGGGCTGCCTATGTCTCAAGCTGGAGGAAATGGATGGGATTTTTAACAAAATTTCTCCACTGTGTTTACTGAGGAGAAAATCATAGTTGCTCAAGAGATAAGGGAAACAAGTGGAGATGTTTTGGAGGACATTTGTATTACCATGGAGGAGGTATTTGCAGCCTTTCAGCACATTAAGGTGGATAAATTGCCAGGACTTGATCAAGTGATTTTATATGGCCTCATTTTATATGACCTCGGTTTTACAGAGGCTAGAGAAGAAATTGCAGAGGCCTTTGCAGAGATATTTGCTTCATCATTAGCCACTGGTGAAGTTCCCAAAGAGTGGAAAGTGGCAAATGTCGTTCCATTTTTTTTGAAAGAAGGATGGCAAGGACCAGCCAGGGAATGAGAGGCTGGTCAGCCTGCCACCAGTAGTGTGGAAGTCACTGGAGGGAATTCTGAGGGACAGGATCTACCAGCATTTGGATAGACAGTCTAATTAGGAGGAGTCAGCGTGGCTTTGTGTGTGGAAAGTCATGCTTGACGAGCACTTCAGAGTTTTTTGAAGATGTAACCAAAAAGGTAGATGAGGGGAGGGCAATGGATGTTGTCTATTTGGACTTTAACAAGACCTCGACAAGGTCGTGCATGATAGGCTGGTTTGGAAGGTTAGGTCCCATGAAATCCAGGGAGAACTAGTTAGGTGGATTCAAAATTGGCTTGGAGGTAGGAAGCAGCGGATGGTGGTTGAAGGTTGTTTCTCAGAATGGAGACCGGTGACTAGTGGTGTGCTGCAGGGGTCGGTGTTGGGATTCTTGTTCTTTGGTATTTATATAAATGATTTGGCTGTGAATGCAGAAAGCTTGATCAGTAAGTTTGCGGTTGACACGAAATTAGGAGGTGTTGTGAGGGGTGAAATATTTAAAGGCATCTGAGGGGTAACTTTTTCACGCAGAGGGTGGTGAGTATATGGAACAAGAGGAAATAGTTGAGGCAGGTACAATAGTATCATTTAAGAAGCACTTGGATAGGTACATGCAGGGGCAGGTCTTAGAGGGATATGGCCTGAACACAGGAAATTGGGACTGGCTGGGTGGGCAACTTGGATGGCATGGACTCATTGTGCTGAAGGGCCTGTATCTGCGCTGTATTGCTCCATGACTCTAATTGATTGGTTCTGATGTTCTCTGGGATGTCCAAAAGGATGTGTTGAGGTGGCTCACCGGTGACCTCAGGGACAAAAACCTGTTGTCCTTATTTGTTCTGGCTTATATGTGATTCCAGACTCACCAGTGTGGCTGACTCTCAACTGCCTTTAAAGTTCAGTGGCAATTAGATGGACAATAAATGCCAACTCTGCCATTGACTCGCACACCCCATGAACAGACAAGCTCGTGACTTAAAGGACAGATGGGATTGGAAAGGACACAGGAGATTAAGCATCTGTTGATAATCACATCAGTGGATCCATCTGAGCTGTCAATACTGTCCGTAGCCCAAACACCCAAGGGACCATCGTACTGAGAGCCAAGAATGGACACAAACTCATCAAGGGCTGAGAGGCAGTCAGCGCACGCTGGAGGGATCACTTCAAAGAATTGCTCAACATGACTGTATCCTTGATTGAAATGTTCTTGACTCCAGTCTGTAACACACTTTCTGCTCCAGTCTTGCTACCATCTCAGTCAGTCAAGGGGTTGAGGAAGCCATATGCCAAATGAAACAAGGCCTCTGCAGCAGACAGTATCCCTGCTGATACTGTCTGGCAGGCACGGTAGTGTAGTGGTTAGTGCAATGCTATTACAGCGCTGTCTGTAAGTGACCTGAGTTCAATTCCGGCTGCTGTCTGTAAGGGGTTTGTACATTCTGCCCGTGTGTCTGCGTGGGTTTCCTTCGGGTGCTCCGGTTTCCTCCCACATTCCAAAGATGTACGGGTTAGGAAGTAGTGGGCATGCTATGTTGGCACTGGAAGCGTGGCGACACTTGCGGGCTGCCTCCAGAACACTACGCAAAAGATGCATTTCACTGTGTATTTTGATGTACATGTGACTAATAAAGATATCTTATCTTATCTTGAAGAGGATACTGTCTACTCCAGAGGCTTTTGGTGGAGAAAATCTTCAGACACAAATTTACAGTCTCATCTTTCACATCTGAGAACAGGAGGACATATCAACAGACATCAGAGGTGCTTGCCTTTCCAAGCACCTCCTGCCCCACCTGTGGCAAACCCTGCAGCTCTCCAATTGGTCTCATCAGCTACCTCAAAACTCACAGATCTGGAATGGAAGCAGGTCATCTTTGATCCTAAGTAACTGCATAAGAAAAAGAAAATGAGATGGTATATATTTCCACTTTCCTTCAGAAAATAAGTTGTGAGAACTCACTTCTGGGCCAGTGAGAGATTTTCTTCCCTCTACATATATAATTATGGGCTCTCTGAGTTGAAGAATCAATTTAATGTCAACTTCTACTAAACAGGCATAATTCTGCTTCACACTGCCTCATGCATCAGAATATAATTAACAATATCCAACTCATTTTACTGATGATACTTGCAGGTAGCAGAAGGAAGAGACCTTTACCGGATCACTCTATGCTTAATCAGACTTCCATTATTGAACTATAAAATTACTCAAACTTATTTGTTGGGCATGAAGAAGTTAAATCCAATGCACAGTATTTGATCACATCCATTCGATAAATTTTATGCTTTTCATATGATTTTACTGTTTTAAGCTCTTTCACCATAATTTGGTAAATTGGAAGGTTGGTGCATATTAATAATATAGTGGTATAGCAGTATGCAGTCTTAATAACAGTATGCCTAGTTAAGAATTATTTCATAATTATTGTTTCAGTGAAAGTTTACTAATCATCTCCACTTTGTTCAAATTGGTCAGCAGCTGGCTGTTTAAAACCACACACTCTTCAGAACGTCTTTGGCTGAGTGGAAAATCCATTCCACTCAGATTTAGGTTTAAAGGTTAACAGTGTTGAATTGGCCTATAGCATTCCAATTTACATAAATTCAAGAGGTTCATGACTATTCACATCCACCTGTAAAATTTAACAGATTAAAATCTGGAACGGCAGAGTAAGTTCCAATGAGTGTGCAATTTATGGACAAGGGTTAATATTGACCCAGAAAAATTCCTTTTACATCCCCAATATTATAAACTGGAGGGGTATAACAAATAAAGGTGCTATTCAGAGCCTGTGAAAGTTGGCAGGAAACATGTTGATAAACTTACAATGTTAACAATTAAAAAAAATGCATCAATAGATTAAGGTGGTAAATGCCAATTTTGGGATAACTTGGAAAGGAGCACAGTAAATACCTCATGGTGCAGTTTGAAGGCCAATGAGTTTTCTTTAAATGCTTTCATGAGTTTTTGCTGTTTTGCTGCTTCTTTGATATTTAGAAATAAATGTAATTTTTTTTCATATTCATGACTTGCTTTTATTTCATAGCTAGGCACAGGGTGAAGCTAGTGGCCCATCTGTGAGCAGGAGAAGAGAGATTTGGCAAATTTTGACAGCCGTGCCTCATTAAGATATTGCTTGATGATTTCCTGATTTAAACAAGCAGAGACCTACAGGAATGGTTCCTGGTAAGTGCTGCAGGAGTTTGGAATGTGGAGAATAGAGGAGAGGGGAGGCTATAGGCTTCATGGTAGGAGCTGGAAAGCATCCCCGCTCCTTTTGGACCAGAAGGAAACAATTTTATAAAAACAAACATAGCTTCTGGCCCTGTCTTCAGTTCCTGGAAGGTTTGGCCTTGTAAGGAAGCCAATGTTGCTTCCCACCAAGGCCTGAGGTTATAATAGCAGATTGAGTCCAAAATCCTTGCTGCCTGCAATTTAAAATTACAGGCAGTCAGATCTGAGGGAGAGCAAAGTGAGTGAATTGCCTGTTCCATTTTAAATGCCACAAGGTGAGTGGAGTTAAAAATCAACTCCAGATTCACATTGCACTGGACATGGGGTTCACTTTCTCAGTTAATTCTTAATTTGGCAGCAAATCTTGGAATAGATTTTGATCAGAATCTTCTGCTTACCCAATGAGCTATTTCAAGCCTTGGGCCTTTGTGAGGCTGAAGCCACATTAAGTGGGTCCAAGAAGTTGCACTCTTCAGTAAAGTATTCCCAGTCCAGCTCCCCAGCTGGCTGCTGAAGAACATCAATGTGGTCGGGATCTTTGATGGTGAATGTGTTTCACTGGAACATTATCAAACCAAATTTGGCACCAAGCTATTTGAAGTAATATTGGGGAAGACGACCAAAAGCTTGGTCAAAGAGGTAGCCTTTAGCTTCAGATTTGGATTCAGATTAGGTTATTGTCATATATACCAGGGTGCAATGAAATTCCTTGCTCGCATGAAGCTCACAGACTAAATAATATAAGAATTCTTTATTAGTCACATGTACATCGAAACACACAGTGAAATGCACCTTTTGTGTTGAATGTCCTGCGGACAGCCCGCAAGTGTTGCCATGCTCCCAGCGCCAACATAGCATGCCCACAACTCCTAACCCGTACGTCTTTAGAACATGGGAGGAAACCGGAGCACCCGGAGGAAACCCATGCAGACATAGGAAGAACGTACAAACTCCTTACAGACAGCGGCCAGAATTGAACCCAGGGCACTATTACAGCACCAGCGACCTGGGATCAATTCAAGCCGCTGTCTGTAAGGAGTTTGTACATTCTCCCCGTGTAAATAATAAATGTAACAACATAGTGACAAGATAGTAGAATGGTGCAAAGATTGTAGTGCAATCTGAAGTAATGTAAAAAGAAATACTAAAGTGAAAATAACGGAAGACCGAGAGAGATAGAATTAAGATTCTGAGAGCGTGGCAGCACCACTAGGAAGGTGGCGTGAAAGAGGTGACTGGTTCAGAACTTTTGAAAGGAGAAAGATAGGGAGAAGGGTACAGAGTCTGAAGGAGTGAATTCCAGAAGGCCTTGGCAGCTAAGGGTACCTCTCCCAGTGATGGGAACATTATATTCAGCAATGCTCAAGTAGCTAGATTTAGAGCAAGGCAGAAACCCCATTGTGCAGCTGGAGTAATTCACTGAGCTATTGAAGCATCAGGCCATGGAGAGAATTTTAAAACAAGACATTGTGCTCCAGAGGTCAGATAGCAGTAATTAGTGTGCAGGGAGTGGGAGTGGAGGGTGATCAGTAGAGTGGGGGTGGGATGGCTGAGCAGGATCTGTTGCCAGCCAGGACACAGGTGACAGAATTTTATGTGCCCTCAGTTTTACAGAGGATAAATGGAGTGGCCAGGAGTGCACTGGAACAGCCAAATCAATAGATAAAAAGGTATGCAGGAGAGCTCAGCAGCAGCTAAGCTCAGGCAGGGGCAGTCAGATGACATTATGGAATAGGTAGTCTTATGGTGGCAAGAATATGTGGTCCAAAGCTCAGCTGGAGGTCAGCATTGCGGTGAACATTCTGGCTTAGCCTCCGACACTTGCCAGGAGGGTGATGGAGGTGTGACTGGAGAATGGAGTTGGTGGTGGGACCAAGGACAGTGGCTTTAGTCTTCCCAATGTTCAGCTGGAAGAAATTTCTGTTCATCCAGTTCTAGATGTCAGATGAGCAGTATAGTGTACTCATAGTTTAACTGATGAAAAACAATACTTCTGAATTTAGTATATTTATTTAAGAATCTCCTGATACCTCTGAGATTCTGCTGATATTGTCGATTGCTTTTCCTATGCCCAACTTCAGAGAGATTTGCTGTTTTCTGCATTCCCCACCTCCAATATTTCCTCTCATATACATTAAATAAAGATGATCTGTTTTTATAAATGTGTTCCCTTCTAATTTTACTAAGATCCCCACCCCCAGGAGTGCCTGTCCCCTGTATGAAAAGCAGTATCCTGAAAGATGGACCATTGCAGTAAAACTCCTTCTGTATCTGATTATCATTAAAACAAAATATAACTAAGAATTTAAGTACATACTGAAATTACTCAATTAAAATATTCCAGGAGTAATACTGAAAAACTGTGACAAGAAGACAATGAAATATTGCTTTAATCTCCACTATAACAGATCCAAAGTCCATGAAGTGAGTGAAAGTAGTGTTTGCCAGAGCAGAAAATGTCCAGCCTGCATATAGCTTTGCTCGTCTTCTGATTTCCTGATAGTTCAGTTCACTTTAAACCTTTGTTACTTGTAATATTCCATTCTAACTTGTCTTTTAAGAATTCCTGCCCTCTCTTACTATAAACTTCTATTCACTGAGCAAGACGCAATAATGTAGATGGTGCTGGGACTGTGAGGCTCAATTAACTCAAGCCAACTCAGGCTTCAAATCAAAATTCTTGTTATGATCTCACTGCCATGATTTTATTGACCAACTAAATCTGACAGCAATGATTCTGTAATCATCAAGTGACATAAAGTGACATGATTCTCTTTATGAAATAAATCTCAAGAAAGTTATAAAGAACCACCCACTATTGGACATGGACTTTATCCACCTTACAAAAGCCTTCAAATCCTTCCACCAAGAAGAATTATGGAGAAATCTTCTCAAATTCATTATCATTCTATGTCAAGTCATCTCCAACAAGCTTCCTGCTCATCTGGATGAATGGGAAAATGTTCAGTTTTTGTTGTCTTCGCTCCAGAACCAGGATTCCCCCCAATTTCAGTCATTGAGTTACAATACACAGATGACATTGGCACATGTAGGCACTCAAGGGCTGAGTTGCAGGTCATTGTTCACTCCCTTAACAGAGTATGCAAGAGGATAGGCCTTACAATTAGATAATTGGAAGAATTTTGGAAGTCAGAAGTTTTCTATGAGCCTGTCCCTGCTGCACAACACCCCAAACCACCCCCCCCACCCCACTAACAATCGAGATCCACAATGAGACCCTGGAAAATATGGATCACTTTCCTTATGTCAGAAGTCATATCTCAGGAAAGGCAGAAATCAATGATAAACTACCATCTCCACTGCATCAGTACAGACCTTAGCCTCCCATGGAAATGAGTGTACGAAGGCCAAGACCTCAACACAGCACCAAGCTCGTGGTCCACTGAACAGCAGTGATCCTGCCCTTCTGAATGCTTCAGAGATATAGACATGCAACAGGAGATGCAGCAAGCATGGGAGGTGTACAACTAGTAAAACCCTCCAAATCCAATGGAGGACTAACATCCCCAGCATTGAGGGTCTGATCACATTCAGCCAGTACAGTGCTCAAAGAGATTTGAGGTTCCCATGGTTCTTCACTAATCTGGTCTCCAATGGACTTCGGGGATTCTTGTCACAGAGGAGTGGGAATGGCTCTACAGCCATGATGGTAATAGTCTGAGTTTCAACTCCAGAACTCGGACATTAAGTGTCTTCTGAGCCTTAAGGGTAAGGTTGTGTCGAGGGGAGTGGAAGGATGAGGAGTGCATGGTTACAGGGAAAGATCCTGCTTGCACCATCGCTAGCATGTAACCTGAAGAGACTGTGGCATGAGGGCAAGGTGGAACGCGAGGAGGAAGATTGGAGATACAGTCACCTTAAATTGGTTCTGTGCATACCTAGTCACATACCCTGTGAAGGTGTGAACAACTGGAGCTAGGTATATCCACTGGCATTTTGCTGTTATTATCACTAGTTTTATGCCATTTTCTCCTACCAGAAATAGGGAAAAGTGTCTCATGCTCTGTGTTTGGGTGATATGCCTACATTGGCTGAACAGCCGTCAGTGTGTGCAAACTGTGACATGCAGGTGTGAGCCCTGGGGAAGAAGTTCAAGGGCGTCATGGCTCTTCAGTAACCTGCTGTCTGATGGACCACAAGGATCCCAGTCACAAAGGAGTGCGAGTGGCTCCTTGGAGAATGAATCTGCTCTCCTCTCATTGGAGGATAGCATTCATAATCAAATCACTGCCACTCTGCCAGCTTCCTGTTAGCCAGCCAGCCCAGATGGTTTCTACTTATGAGAAGATAGTGCAGTCTAGAACCTCCATGATTCACCACACAACCTCAGTTATGGACTATTCACCACACAACCTCAGTTATGGAGACCTGCTCTGCTATGTGCTGTGAGCAATTCTGATGGTGGAAGCATTGCTTGAGAATTCCAATGGTCTCCACAATGATGTTGCAGTTGGTACTTTGGCTCTCACTGTACCCATGGTCTGGGATTAAGACTGAAGAAGTCAAGATCTAGGTGGTGACTGGATATACTTTATCTCAGATTGCTTTGGTTTGAAGTGGTGTTTCAAAGATGTAAGGCACACCAGACTATTGCAGGATGAAAATATAGTTACTGCTATGTGGGTATCTGGTAGTGACAATTATAATCTTCCAGGCATAGTTGCAGACACGTTGCACATTTCAGAGGTGAGATCTCTTAGCACATTTCAGAATTCCAATATGCTGCCATTGAGATGATGTAATGGAGTCAATTGCAACACTGGAAATCTCTCAGTCTTTGAGTTCATAGACTTTTGTTGCCTGCTGCTCTCTGTCAAGGGAGATGGATATATGTTCTACCTGCTTGTGCTGGAGTGTGCCCATGACTTTGTGCTGTGGAGCACTGGCAACTCAGAAATACTGCAGGTCTTCCCTGCACAGCCTGAAAAGATCCAGAGGCACAAACCTTTACTGCCACTAGCTATGTTGCATTTGATTACTTATACCAGTCTTGATAAACATGAAATTAAGGTCTCACATAGCCTCTCAATAATATCACTACTTTTGTTTCCTAAAAAATGTTCCCTCATTCACTATATTGATTTTCTTTGACTGTACACATTTCTTCCAGTTTAAAATAAATCTCCAATATTCATTCCCAACAATATTATCGTTATAAAGCTAAAGCAACAACTGAAACATCTGTATATAACAAGCAGCAGGATTTTGTCACTCCACACTATTAAACCGAAGTCTGACCATCACTCATCACTCCAGAATTAAGGTTACTTTGAACTAGAAACAAATGATCTGAAATAAAACTGTATGTTATCATATTTGAATTTACTATTTCCTGTTATTTCAGACATCAATGGAAAATATGAAGTCTGCTTTACATTGTGTATTTTCTGGTTCTCACAAACAGAACCGATTCCATGACATGCTTAAATATATACCTGTCTAAACTTTGCATTAAGCAAAGAAGAAGCCTTAGGAAATAATAAAGTTGAAGTATTCAAAGAAATACACAGTAGAGTTTATTAGAGTGCAGTCAGCCAGCCAGTTGCTACAAAGGTTTGGTAATTCTAGATTGTGAGAACTTTTTAAAATAAGCATTTCTGTAATAATTGACACATCTGAAAAACATAATTGAGTGCGATACTCTATATAATAACATGTGGCTGATGCATTTGGAGCAACTGCCTTTAATTTTTTTATATTTCACCTAATTATACCTTTTATATTTCTTCATTGGTTAGAAATAGAAAATACGAATGATGCAAATGAGTCGCAGAGAGCTTTGCCCAGAAAATATCAGAACATTGCAAGTGTACTGCCCATGAATTAACCTTTATCAAATGTATTAATTTTAGGACGCATATCTACAAGCCTTGTTTCTTAATGATGGGACGGAACTACAAAAATTGTCTACAATTAATCAAGGTTTAAAAAAAGAGTTAACGGTTCCTTTCAAAAACAAAACACTCAGATGATCTCAGTTGTACAACAGTTATAGAAGAAATTGAAAAAGTCCAACAAAATCTTTCCTGGTCTGCCTGACATAATAAAACTCAAAATGCTTTGCTTACACATCAGGCCAGGGAAAAAAAAAGTTTAATGAAATAACTCTAAAAATATTTATTTCACCACCATCTTAGAAATTAAGGGGAACAACAATAAAATATTGCTCACATTTGTGGTAAAAATGAATAATTTTTCTTTGGCTTCAGAAAAATTAAGGTTGCCTTGATTAAATCATGATTGCCACTGGGAGTGTTGACTAGTTATAAGACTCAGGTGATATTTGAAACATCAAATTACAATGGCAAAATTTCAGACTCTCCCTCACCCATTCATTTGTGTAGGGCATGACATTATTCCTCTGAGTAAAGCTATAATGAACCGGAAAGAATTTTTTTTTGGGGGGTGGGGGGAGGTGGAGGTGGAGGTGGAGGTGCATTTCAAACTGACTTCAGTTCATGAGTGGACCGGTCATGTGACTTGCTGCATGTGTTAAAGACACCAGGACAACACAGGATTCATCACTGGGAAAGTGTAATGAACTCAGTTGGTTGTCTGGCAGGGTTGCTGTGGTTTGATGAGTGATACACATTGCTGCTGCAACTCAAAGGTAAGAAGCCAGCAAATGGTAGTCAAATGATCCAGCCCATTAACTCTGAGAGAAGCAAAGTGATTAGGTTCAGTAGCTGTCTACTTCAAGCAAAATTAATTTAAGACTTTTCCCCACCCTTTTGTATCTGGAGCTACCACTGAAGCTACATAAGAACCACCAGTAGATTGTATTTCAAAATATCCATCATACATTTATATTCAGTAAATTGATTAACCACTAGTTGCCATAGATTTGTGTTAACATGCATCTTTGGTACAAACATTATTCAGGGAATAGCTGGGGAGAAATTTCATAGAGAAACAAAAGCCAATACTGTAAATACTGAGCTATCTGAAGACTTCATCCAAACTGGGTATGTATAACAGTTATGTTTTCTTCTACATTAATTTTCTAATCTGTGGTCTAGTTTTGACAAGGATTTTTGCAATTTGTTTGTACATTTTAAGTATATTCCAATTGCCTTCAAAAATTCTACCACAACAGTATTCAGGGCTGGAACTTGCTGGGAAAGCTCAGCAGGTTTGTGTCATCCAGCTGGCATCTAATCCAATAAGTGCTAGGAAGTTGGGGGCACTCACACAAAAATGGTGACTTGAACTTTCAGACTGTTCTACCCAGGAGCTTACACGACTATGCTCTGATATGGGTTTATCATGGTGGCTAGCAGAGCACTAATTTACTGCAATCTGCCAATAGTTATGTTTGGTCATCTTCACACTGAACCTTTGCTTGGTTAGACAGTGCAAGAGTGATCCTCCCTACAATGGAGAAACCAAACACAGATTGTGTCTGCATTGCAGAGCACCTGCATTCAGTGTGCAGGGGTGACCCTGGACTTCCAGTTGCCTGTTACTTTAATTCTCCATCCCACTCCCATATTGACTTTTTTTTGTAGCCTGATGTATTGTTTCAACAAGGCCCAAATAAGCTTGAGGAACTAGGCAGTACTGCTAAACAATGATCCACATGTGATATCAACTCAGGTTTTCCCTCCCCATAGACGTTACCTGAACAGCTGGGTATTTCCAGCATTCTCCTTTGTTTACAGGTTCAGCAACAGTTCTGACCTGCATTGAATGGCTTCAACATGCTTATTTCCATATTTTCTACCTTTCCTTATTAATCTATTGACCAGATAGCTCTGTAAACATTAGAATCACCTGGGCAACCCTGGACTCATCCTTTCAGAGATATTCCCCATATCCTATCCCGTCTTCCCTCAGCTTCTCTGCAAGTTAAACTAATATTTTTTTCCTCACTTTCTCAGTTCAGATGATGAAACTCTGTCTCTCCTTCTACAGTTGTGGCCTGACCTACTGAGTGCAGCATTTCCTGTTTTTATTAAAGCTGATGCAAGAACAGTGAATCCATTCATTTCAATTTGGGAGGGGGGTGGGGGCGGAGAGGGGTGGGACAGTTAACAAGGAAGAAACAACAAGTATTAGTTCCACTCTTTTAAACTGAGTTTATTGAAATTTAAAATAAAAAAACTATTGTTCATTTTTAAATTGATTCATTGAATTTTTAATGTCTTTACATATCTTTGAAAGTTTCTGCACATCAGACATTCAGAAGCATAAGATCATAAGACATAGGAGCCGAATTAGGCCATTCAGCCCATTAAGTCTGCTCTGCCAATCGATCATGGCTGATTTACTTTTCCCTCTCAACCCCATTCTCCTGCCTTCTCCCATAGCCCTTTTACACCCTTACTACTCAAGAACCTATCAACCTCTGCTTTAAATGTACCCAATGACTTGGCCTTCACAGCTGCCTGTGGAAATGAAGTCCACAGATTCACTACCCTCTGGCTAAAGAAATTCCTCCTCATCTCTGTTCTAAAGGGACGTCCTTCTATTCTGAGGCTGTGCCCTTTGGTCCTAGACTCTCCCACTGCTGGAAACATCCTCTCCATGTCCACTCTTTATCTTTCAATATTCGGTAGGTTTCAATGAGATCCCCCCTCATCCTTCTAAACTCCAGCGAGTACAGGCCCAGAGCCACCAAATGCTCCTCATACATTAACCCTTTCATACCTGGGATTCTCGTAAACCTCCTCTGGACCCTCTCCAATGCCAGCACATCCTTCCTTTGATATGGGGCCCAAAACTGCTTACAAGACTCCAAATGTGGTCTGACCAATGCCTTATAAAGCTTCAGCATTACATCCTTGCTTTTATATTCTAGTCCTCTTGAAATGAATGCTAATATTTGCATTTGCCTTCCTTACTATTGACTCAACCTGCAAGTTAACCTCTAGGAATCCTGCACTAGGACTCCCAAGTCCCTTTGCACCTCTGATTTCTGAATTAGCTCCCTGTTTAGAAAATAGTCTATGCCTTTATTCCTTCTACCAAAGTGCATGACCGTACACTTCCCTACGCTGCATTCCATCTGCCACTTCTTTGCCCATTCTCCCAACCTGTCCAAGTCCTTCTGCAGACTCCCTGCTTCCTCAACATTACCTGCCCCTCCACAAAGCCATCAATTCCGTCATCCAGATCATTAACATACAACGTGAAAAGTAGCGGACCACCACTAGTCACGGGCAGCCAACCAGAACAGGCTCCCTTTATTCCCACTCTTTGTCTTCTGCCAAGCATTCAAAGTACTTGATGTGGCTAAGCCCGTCAGAGTGTAACACCAAGGAAACAGGCCTGTTGTCCCGCCAGAGTCTATGCCGACTATTAACCACCCATTTACACTAAACCTACATTATTCCCACTCTCGCTACATTCTATCAATTCGCCCTGATTCTGCATTTGTGGCCAATTAACCTACTGACCCACACATCTGTTACGAGCCAGGTCGCTACTTGACGAATATCCCTTTAGGCACCTGGACAGTAGTGTAGTAGTGTGTGTATGGGGTGTTATCTAAGGACTGCAAGAATATAACTGGAGCATACTGGCTATTGCACAGAGAGACGGAGAGAGAGAGAGAGAGAGAGAGAGAGAGAGGCAGAGATGGAGAGAGAGGCAGAGAGAGAGAGAGGAGGAGAGAGAAGAGAGAGAGAGAGAGAGAGAGAGAGAGAGAGAGAGAGAGAGAGAGAGAGAGAGAGAGACTGACTGCCATTCTCTGTATCTATGGATGAAGAACAATAACTGTCACTATACAATCCATGTATGGATTTTTAGAGCAATATGTGGAGTCCACTTTGTCATTAACCTGTCCTGAAAAGCAGGTATTTCTGTGGGCGGCCATGTATTGAATGCCCTCGGTGTGGCAGATACTTCGGAACAAAGCAATGGAGATCTTCAGTGATTGAGGTGTCATATGGGTTCCATTGTGGAACATGTGGATTTTGTAAATCCTCTCTACATTCTCTCTACAATCTACTGTGGTTTTCAAAAGCCTTTGCTCCTCGTTCTACCTTATGACTTGCTGAACTGAACTTTGAGAACTATTCCTAGACTTGGGGTTTGGGAATTTGCCACACACGCACTTCGTTTATTTTTGGGGTCAATGCTTAATATCTAACATTTTTATTTCTCTTATTATTACAAGCAGTTATTAATAAATAGATTCTAACACTTATACATGGCTCTTTGTGTTTCTAGTGTTGCTGGTACATAACACATCCTTGAGAATTTGGAGGAAGAAAACCCACGTGGTCACAGGAAGAAAGTGGACCCAGACAGCACCCGAGATCTACTGGCTGCACCAATTGCGCTACTTGCCTGTAGGCATGTTAATACATTAAAAGGGAGTCAGTAGAAGTTGGGAGATCTATGGGATGATGGGTAACTGAGACTTTATGAAGGTCAGGACATGACGAATGAGTTTTGGACAATGTTATTGTCCATGAAAAGTACTTGAAGGGTTTACAGTTAGATATTGCAGGTAATGAGTCCGGAAGAAATTAATGCAAGACTAACAATTTCAATATGATTGTAAAGTGAGCAATCTTAGTAAAAAGCAAGAATTTGCATATGAATGTCAGCTCTAAGTTGAATGTATTTTATCAGTACTTTAAATACCTTGCACCTTATTGTCTACCTTAATCATAAAAACAAGAAATCAATTTCACATACATCCATTAAACATTCATACATTTGCAATTGTGCAAGGACATTTTCATGTTAAAAGTCTTTGACCTAAATATTTTTCAGTGCCTGGAAAGGTGCATTGAGTGTGTGGAGTGTCATGGACTAATGCATGTGTTTTTTGAGTGAACACTGTAGCTACCAAAGTCTATTATGCAGGAGGCTTATGTGCCCTACGCAATGGAACAATAATGGGTACGGCAAATGAGGTGGTGAGGGTGAGGGTGGGTTGGGAGGGGGGGTGGGGAGTCATGGAGTGCAAGGCGTTGAGTAGGGGGAGGGGTAAAAGCCTTCAGTTGTGAGGATGTATGGCCTCAGATTTGGGTATCAGGGAGAGTCATGATTGAAGGGTGTCTTTGTCAGGTGGGAGGGGAGTGTGGCATGTAGTGCTGTGGGGAAGAAGGTCCTGATGAAATGCTGCTGTGAGGATTAAATCTTTTATTTAAAGGGAACGTATCTGACATCAGTTCCCAACATTGGGCTCCCATGTCAAAGCATAGCCCAAATTCAACTGAGCACAATTGAATTTCACGTATGTGGTGTCCAAGACATGCATTGTGTTCCACTGGTGCCACCTCACATATCTCGGCTCCACTGTGCATTATATGCACAATGGACATGTACCACACACTGGAGGTTTTTGGTTTTTTATTTCCCAATGCCTCCCTTGGAAGTTACTTTCCAAACAATTTCTATGATCCAACATCTGTCTAATAACTTGCATTCCACTTTCTGTAATAAAGGTGCTGTTATCATAGGGGAAAAAATCTGAGAAAGTTTTAGCATTTTCTCATAATATCATTTTATATCATTGTACACAATTAAGTTGGACATTTAATTTTCCACTTACTTTGATGAGAGTTTATTTATTGGATTTGTGCATCAGCAGTCACAGATTTAAATTCTATATTAAGGCCCAAACTGAGAGTTTGCAGCATTACTGTAGGGGATCATCTTTCAGAGAAGAGTTTAAACAAAGGCTCCTTGGGATCTCTGAGGTGAAAGTAAAAGATCACTGGAACTTTCAGAGTTAAGTCAAAAGAAACAGAATTAAGGTCCAAACCCCAACCACCACCCCCCCCCCCCCCCCCCCCCCCCCCCCCCACACACACACACGACACACACACACACACACACACACACACACACACACACACACACACACACACACACACACACACACACACACACACCCACCTTCCCTCTTCCAATATTCTAATATGTTCTGCAACTAACACCAGTAAAATCAGATTATCCATAACACCTCATTACATTTCGTGACTTAAGATGTGTAGAAGTTGACATTTTTTTCCTACGACACTGAAGTCACTTCAGAAGTACATCATTGAAAGTGAACGGTGTTATATTATTGGATATCTTAAAACTCCTAAATGAGCAAGTGCCTAACATCGATTGGCTAAATTACTTATTTACTACAACCAAGGAAGGAGGCCACTTGGCCGATCAGATCCATTCCAGCTCCGAGCAGAGCAATCCCATCATTCTCATCACCTTAGCCCTACACTCATCTCTGAAACATCTGCACAGTAAAGACACCCATGTTAGACTATTGTTTATTGACAACAACTCTGCCTTCAATACTATAATTCCAAGCAAACTCATCTCCAAACACCTAGACCTGGGATTCAACACCTCCCTATGCAACTGGACCCTTCACCTCCTGACCAACAGACTGCAATCAGTGAGGATAGGCAGCAACACCTCCACCACAATTATCCTCAACACTGGTGCCCCACAAGGTTGCATCCTCAGCCCCCAACTTTACTTCCTATACACTCATGACTACGCCGCCAGATTCTGCTCTAACTCCATCTGCAAGTTTGCAGATGACACCACCATAGTGAGCCGAATCTCAAATAATGATGAGTTGAAGTACAGGAAGGAGATAGAGAGCCTAGTGGCATGGTGTCATGGCAACAACCTTTCCCTCAATGTCAGCAAAATGAAAGAGCTAGTCATTGACTTCAGGAAGGGGGGCGGTGCACACACTCCCTGTTTACATCAACAGTACTGAAGTCGAAAGGGTTGAGAGCTTCAGGTTCCTGGGAGTGAATATCACTGCCCTGGTCCAACCACGTGGACACCATGGCCAAGAAAGTTCACCAGCACCTCTACTTCCTCAGGAGGCTAGAGAAATTTGGCACGACTCCTTTGCCCCTCACCAATTTTATTTTTTTTTTAAAAATCGGTGCATGATAGAAAGCATCCTATCTGGATGCATCACAGCTTGGTATGACAACTGCTGTGTCTGTGACTGCAAGAAACTGCAGAAAGTTGTGGAAACAGCTCAGCACATCACGGAAACCAGCATCCCTTCCATGGACTCTGTCTACACTTCTTGCTGCCTTGGTAAAGCAGCCAACATCAAAGACCCTACCCACCCTTGACATCCGCTCTCCTTCCTTCCTCCATTAGGCAGAAGATACAAAAGCCTGAAAGCACGTACCATCAGGCTCAAGGACAGCTTCTGTCCCGCTATTGAACGGTTCCCTAGTACGATAAGATGGACTCTTGACCTCACAATTTATCCCACTATGGCCTTATACCTTATTGTCTGCCTTCACTGCACTTTCTCTGTAACTGTTACACTTTATCCTGCATTCTGTTATTGTTTTCCCTTCTATTTCCTCAATGCACTGATTTGGTGAAATGATCTGTATGGATGGCATGCAAAACAAACTTTTTCACTGTACTTTGGTACATGTGACAATAATAAACAAATTTACCAATTTACCATTTCTCCTCTGATTTTTCTCTCACACATGCCCATCAACCTCCTTTTAATGCACTTATCTACACTAAGGGGTAATTCAAAGCAGTCAGTTAACCTACTAACATGTTTTGGGATGTTGGAGGAAAACAGAGTACCAGGATGAAACCAATGTTGTCAGGGGGAAACTCCGTGCAGACCCAGAGCCAGGATCAGGGTCAAACCTGGGTCCCTGGAGTTGTAAGGCAGCAGCACTAACTGCTATACCACAAGGCCATCTTTTGAGGCATAGGCTTAATATCCCAAAAGTTGAAAGAAGAGGTAAAAGGATAAATTTATATAATTCCTCTTTTTAGAATCATGTACGTTTTTGTAAAAAAATGCATTTCATCTCCTGTCCGGAAAATGACGTGTGATGACCTCATACAAGGTTATATCTCTTTAGTATCTCTTGCAAAATAGGGGGATACTTTTAGTTTTTATTATGTTTTACTTGAACATACTGTATGGTTCCTATTTTTGTTGATTAGAGTCATAAAGTTGTATCATGAAAAGATAGTGGTTTCAACAAAGTAGCACCGATTCAGTGCGCTGAAGTGTTAGGCTTAATTATGACACCAACTCCTCTCATGGATAGATGGTCAGATAGATATCTTTATTAGTCACATGTACACCAAAACCCACAGTGAAATGCATCTTTTGCATCGAGTGTTCTGGGGGCAGCCCGCAAGTGTCACCATGCTTCTGGCGCCAACATAGCATGCCCACAACTTCCTAACCCGTATGTATTTTGGGATGTGGGAGGAAACCAGAGCACCCGGAGGAAACCCATGCAGACGAGGGGAGAACGTACAAACTCCTTACAGACAGTGGCAGAATTGAACCCGAGTCGCTGGCACTGTAATAGTGTTACGCTAACTGCTACATTACCGCGCCTTTAATCATTGATTTCAAAAGTTGTATGAACTAAGCCAAGCTGACAAACCATTAATCTACTTTGTCACGTTGGACTGTAACATCAGTTACAGGGACAACTCCAGTATCTACATTTTCTTCTGGTTGGAAGGTTGCTGGATCAACAAAGTGCTTCAGCAATCACCAACCTATCAGCTGCCAGTAAACTGGATCTCCCACTGGCCCTTGTCACACCACTGTGAGCTTCAACTCCTGGCCTTTGCATCAGCGGCCACCCTTCCCTATCAGCAATCCAAGCTCCAGCCTGCTGAATGTCAAGCGGCCTCTGAGCGGGTCCCCAGGATGGAATGGGGTCTCTGGTTTGATCTGGGATTTGGCAGGTGAAAGAAAATGGGGAGGGAGGGGCGGGAGGGTGTCCAGGAATGGGAGGTGGGGTCCACGGAGCAAAAAGTGTAATGCTTTGGTCTCAGTGAGAAATTTATGCATTGTACCTGCACGAATTTTTTTAAATATACCTTTCCACCCAGGTGATTGACATGGAAAACCTTGATGGCATTCCTTAAGGTACAAGACCACTTTCCACCCCTACTGTTCCCAAGGGTTTTTTTCCTCTCACTCACTTGAGAGGACCAAGCACTACACATCATCAATGCACAAGGGTGCCGGTCATTTGGCGTCTCTCACACCCCGTGATTGACAAATCGTGTGGAGTTCAACAGAGGCTCATTTGTAAACAGTGAGCAGAGCATGTCGCAGCTACAAACCATCAGCGAGTCAGAGGCAGACATCTCATCATTTGATCCGGCTCCGGCCTGGTGTCACAACTTTGATTCATTTAAAGAAGTAACCAAGACATTTTCAGTAAGAAAACATACTCTGAACTTGCAGGTTTCTATAATTTCTTCTTTTTATATTCTTATTTAGGGAAAGTATTTTGTGAGTACAAGAGTGATATTAATTCTAGGAATTAAACATTTTTCCAAACAGCTTCCAAGGCAGCATCAACAGCTCATTTTGATAATTGCATGGGGTAAATTTGGGAGAAAAAAAAGTTACTTTTGTATTATCCTGGAGAAGCAGCACTCAGTAACAGACCGATGACCTTTCTTTGCATTTTCCCCATTTGTTTTATCTGATGCTGCCATTCTTAAAGAAACATTGGAAATCAGAGATCATAATGATTCAAGCAGTAAAAGGAGACTTGATGGGAACTCATAATCCTAAGAAAAATAGGCGACTCCATTTCTACAAAACAACAAAAAAAAGTCTTCAAAACTTTCAGGAGCAGCTGTCAAGTGTGGTAACTACGTATCTGTCAGTGTAGCCCTCCATTACAAAAATTGTGCAGAAATTAATGATGTGTTACCTCTACGGTTGTGAGGACAGGATGTTTGAGAAGTTGCTGGTTTTTCTGACTAATTGCTATGTGTGCATATTATATGCCACCTGATATACAGAAAAAGTTTGTCCTTCAAATGCAATGGCACTTAAATCACTTCAAATAAAGGATTACTTTTACTACGCACGTGCTATTAGATGTACAACTGCAAGGAAGTAAATATTGTACACATCTGCATGAGAGTGAATATTGTAAAGTCATACACATTTTTACAAAGCATACCATCATTTTCCTTCAATGAAAACAGAAAATTATTTGTTCAGTTTAAAAGTCAGGTAAAGCAAAAAATGCTCAACTGGAAGAAAATGTTCTGGAGTCGGCCAATTTTTATTCACACTTTACATTCCCCTAGTTCATTCAGAAAGACTGGTTGGATCTTCTCCAGTTTAAAGGAAGCTATCAGTACCTCCTTTGTTCTTTCTGCATCTGTCATCAAGCAATTAACATCCACCATTTCAGCCTTCCTTTCAAGAGAAGGTTATCGCCAACTGCAATCTATCAATCTGCATCATGTTTATGAAACACTTCGAAAACTGAACATTTTTGTAACGATAGTTTTTAATACTTACAAATATTATTAGAAAATGTTCATTTAATTCAAATAAAAGTTCATTTTGGCAATACAGAATGCAGCTTCTGTAATGTCTCATTTAGTTTGAAACTTCAGATGTCTTCAGAATTGACATAACAGCACTGCAGTTACCTTGAACGCTTCTAGCCATCAACACACCATTCTTCTAACCAAAAAAGCTAATACCATGTGAAAAACCTGTATCAATGGTTCGCAGGTTCTCAATGCTGGCACTCAATTGGCAGGACCTGTCATCCCTGCCTGATCCATGGTTCATGACCCTTGCATTTTCTCTGCTTTCCCACTACAATTACTCAATGCTGAAAAGGGGGTGCAGATTACCTCCGGGCCAGCACAGGATATAAAGAACAAAAGGTATTCTTGAAACCTGCTTCATTCCATTCTACAATTTTTGGATGAATAGTAAAGGAATTAAAACAGGCTGTACAGCGTCCTAAATAATCCATTTGATGTACAGCGTGAATATGTGTATCCTTTATTACTGGGATCGAGTTATACCTAACTAAATCTTAAATATTAAATGTAACTTATATCAGTACCATTTAATTTTTAATTTTCACATAATGTTATATGCCACTAATTATCATTAGTACTTCTATCTTACACACACGATCACAAGGAAAGCTGTGAGACTCTCATTGAAAAGCAAGGGATAATCAAGTTATCCCATTTCTTCAGCTCAGTAGTAAATTCATTAATTTCAGATCATAATCATTGCTCCTAATTTTTTTCCCCAGACAGCAGGTGCTGGCAATGATTTTGCTATTCTCAGTTACTTCTCACACAGAAGAACGTTTTCCTTCTTCATATCCTATTCCCATGCCATTTTGCCTTGTATTATCTTCCTTTTTTTTCATCTCTGTCTTTCATCCAACCACACATATTCCCTTCCGTTCTTCCAACCCCGCGCCCCCCCCCCCCCCCGCGCCCCCCCCCACCACCGATGCTGTACTTGTTTAGTATCAGTTCCCTGTTTTTTTCAGATTCTGACAGGTCATTGACTTGCAACATTATCTGTTTCTCTCTTTACAGATGCTACCTTTCCTGATGAGTATTTCAGACTTCCAGTAATTGTCATACAGTTTTTGTATTAACACTTTTATTTGACAATTGATCTTAATCTGGCAATTTGCATGTACATTATGAAAAATCATGTACTAATATTTACAATGCTTTGTTTTATGCATTTAATGCATAAAGATCAAATTAATAGATTATCCTTCCTTTGGAGAAACCATGGTCCAGAAATCAGGTCACTCTTAAATGGCACTAAACCTTTCCTGCAGTTAACCCATGCTTATTCATGCTGCTTCAGATGGAGCAAAGTAATGGCTCGTGTTAGCAAAACAAACATCCAGATACATCCTGAGTGTGTATCCTGCCTTTACGTTGCCAATGCACAGTTCATGAAGTTGCATGGCTGAACATTGTGCACCTCTTGCCTCATTCTTGCACTAATTAACATCAGTGCACAAGTTGTAAATGACACTCTCCACTTAGAAGTTCTGTTGTAAGTGTATGTGCAGTGGTAATGGTTCCAAGAGTGTCTGAATAGGGAAAAGAACATGCCCCTACCATCACACATTGTGAAAAAGGGTCCTACCCCACCTTAAAAGGGAGCTAGGACTCCAAGAACAGAGATGGATGAGGTGGTGGGAGGGGCCATTGAGATTACTACCTGAAGTATTTTGTCCGCACCTGGGACCATGCAGAAAAACATTTCATGATCATACTGGATATGCCAAGGTTAGTGCTCAGACATGTAAATGCAGCCTTGAAATTAACAAGTTGAACCACACAAGTCTCAACTCGCTCATACAGACACCACCCCACAGTGGCAGCTATCCCCAGCATTTCTCTGGCACTCCACACTGCCCTAGCCCTCCTCAACAGCTCACACAGGTTAAAGTACACATCATCCACACAGTCTACAACTATCATGGTATTACAGCACATTAACCTTAACAATCCCTTCGTTTTGTAGGATGAGGCTGCCTACAACAGGCACCTGTCCCAGCAAACTAGAAGAGAACTTTTCCAATTACTCCTCAGGTTAGACAAGAGGATGTCACACAAAGACTGCAGGAACTTATATACCTCCTGCCTCAAAGCAATAGGTATTCTAGCTACATGCATCTGCATGTGTGCTTGACACAGCATCATACATTCACCATTACCGTGTTCTTTCTCGCTCTATAATTGTAGGATTACAGTGGACACCTTCTGTGCTCCTCCCTGAACTCAATGTGGGAGCATCGTTCAACAGAGGAGAAAGAGGAAGACACCATGTCATTGTACCAGACCGAATACAAGTTTAAGCCGTGGGATGATGTGAACAGGGTAGATTAGAGGCATATGCTACCAAGTAGTAAAGGTTACCTTCAGTTCTGCCTTGAAGGACTTGGTTGAGGACTATAACAAGGGAGCCTACGTAGGGAGGCTGATACAGTGTAGCCTAATTGATAGAAAGCAAGAATGCCAAAGAATATGGAGGAGTCCACCTTCAGCCATTTGAAGGACTTAATGCCATCTACATAGGCCTAACCATAAAAAAGCAGCCCTTCACGAACCTGATTTCAGACACAAGGACGAATCAACTCCAACATGGGTGGGCCACATGTTTATGTGCCTGATATTAGATATTCTTCTCTAGGCTCTGTCAAGGAAGGGATTACCATTTTCCGGCTTGCACACTTGAGACCTCCAAATACGCGACAGTACAGGTCCTCCTAGGTTACGGCAGGGTTTCATTCCTGTGAACCGTTCATAACCTGTACAGCTCGCAAATCGGAAATGCGGCCGCAAATCAAGTTCCCAGGCATCAGAAGATGCCTGCAGCCCCGTAGCAACTGATAAGATCTCCCAAACGCTTGCTTGTAAATACAGGCTATGCAGAAGTTGACATTCATAACCTGGGGAGGACCTGTATCCTGTATCAGGTGTGGCAGCTCCAATCAGAACATCTCTTTCCAAAGACCTTTATTTAACTCATTTAATTGAACTGAATGATTCCTCTGTATTTTATCATATTTGCGAACGACTGATGGAAGACATTCAACCCAATGAATCTATGTTGGCTCCCAGAACAATTCTGTCAAAAACCATTTCCCCCTTGTTATTTCCAACAATCTATTATCTCACAGATACCCATTAACACCCCTCTGATTCTCCCACCAGCCACCTACGCTAGGGCCGATTTACAGTTGCTAATTGACCTCTCAACAAGCATATCATTGAGATGTGGGAGGAACCAGAGCACCACATAGTCAGTGGAGAAATTCTTTGACTGTCTCCTCAAATTTTAAAATGACTGCCAATTTTCTGCCATTGTGGCAACAGGTTTAAGTAATAATACTTTTGATGGATGCCATGTCTTGCATCTGTGTGTGTGTGTTGGGCAATAGCTTGTGGCAGCATTCAAAGACAACATCTGTGGTTTTTCCCCAATATTTAATTGGAGGAAATTTCTGCTATTTATAGATTAAAAAGGAGTCAATAAAATTCTGGCAAAAAGCCACACCAAACAGATTCATCAATAGGTTGATATACCAAGTGAATACTCTCTGGACTTTTTAATTCATTGCCTTCATTTAAATTTAATAGGCATCAGCCAGTATGACTGTAGCACTGTTGGACAGGCTGCAATTTTTGAGGGGACAGGAAATAAGCCCGAACAACCACAGAGCATGGGCTACTGGAGCATATTAAAACATTTATATGCAATGTAGTTGGGCGAGGCAATTTATTTTTATGTACACCAAAGTGGCAAATGATACCATAGAACATTGTAAAAGGACAAAGAACTTACATTAATATAGTACCTTCAAAGTCATAAAACACAAACAAAATTTTGCATACAAGGAGACAATAGGATAGGCAAGTTGAAAGCTGGGTATAGAGGAGGCTCTGTGGAGAATGCTGATGAAATGGCAAGGGTTATGGGGACAATTCCTGATCTTAGGGCTGAGCAACTAAGATCATTGGTTGAGCAACAAAATCTGAGATTGGGCAAGAGGCCAGAAGTGGATGGAGTACAGCACAAGTCACAGAGATTGGGAAGGATGAGGCATTGAATGGAGCTGAAAGCAAGAACGAGAAATTTGATTACAAGTTACCAGAATGGGAGCCAGTACAGGTCAACGCCACAGGCATGATGAATGAATGGGACTTGGTCTGAGTTGGGATTCAGGTAGCAGAGTTTTGAATAAGATGGGAGGCCATCCCAGAATGCTGGAGCCTAGGATTATTGAGGGAATGGAATATAGGCTTCAGCAGCAGAGCTGTGCAGGGAACAACCAACCTTGTTGATAGAAAGAACATGCATTAACAAGCTTAACTCAAACTGTGTCAGGGGAATAATGTGCGGCAGGAATCAAAGACAACATCTATGGTTTTCCCAATATTTAATTGGAGGAAATTTCTGCTCTACAAAGATTGGGAGCTGACAATTAGTATTTCAAGTCAGAAGCAATGTGTGATTGTTGGTCATGGTGATGATACGGAGGTAGCACAGCACGTCATCACCTTACAAGTGCAATTTGGCATGTTTTCTATGATTAGGTATTTACTACTTTTACTTGAAGAAAATTTGGAATTTTGTTCATGGAACAGTGGTTATAATTTCAGATTTCCTGTGAAAATGCAAGGTCTTGAGCTTACAGGCCAAGTTTCCCATGGGTTCTGGTACCGAAGCAGAAACTTGAGATTTCCCAATATTTACACTGGGGAATTTGTTCTCGGATTCTGCACTAGAATAGAGCTAGCGCTAGACCTGCAAGCCCATTCATCTAATGGGGATTGTGGGGCTATGGGAAATAAAGGGAAGTAGAAGGTATACCTCACTTGTTTATTATTTGAGCTTGTTTTAAATGCTTTAATTATTTAAAAATGCTCAAGTTAATTTTAAGTAATTTTAGAGTTAATTTTATTTAATTATTAATTTAAAAAAATGTTTTTGAGTGTTAGAGACATCAGGAAATCTTGAAAAACGAACACCTTTGACAGACTCTGTGTGTGTGTGTGTGTCTGTGTCTGTGTGTAGCTTGTTCTGGCCTCTCATTACGTCATTTGAGGCCCTGTCTCACCATTCATCTTCACGATCATCTGGATGTCGAAAAGTTAAGTTTGGGGAAATGGGGCCAGCAAGCCCTACCCAGGAAAATCAAGGGCGTTATGATAATATCACAGTAAAGTTGGTTGTGGGAAATATAATGTACTGAACATAAATCATCAGCTATGGAAGACACTGTGAATAAAAAGCTCGTAACATGGAACAATTGCAAGGGAGTATTAAGAGAGAACAAGGGAGTAATCTAACACAGGAGTTCAGGTGATGTCCTACAACACAAGGGTATTTTTTATATGTAATCTGAGCCCAAAGATAAATTTATAATCTTAAAAATCACTCTGGGATATCTATTATATGAACACTGTAAAACTCATGGGATGGTGTTCTTCAGATTTATGTCTCATTTTTGTAGTAACTCATATGCTGGATACAATGCACAATGTGGAATGGAGTAATGGAAGATATGAACCTTTTACAATGAAACATTAATAGTGTTGACAATCACTCTATAATACATTATTCAGCAATTCAGAAAAGAAATCAATGTCAAAATATAGTAGAGGAATTAATTTAAAATATCACAGTATGCAAAACTTGTTAGAAATAATAGAACATTTTTTCCACATGACTTTATAGTATTTGGTTGGTGGAATGCTGTAGGCAATTGCCTCCTAATTAAACCATTTTCAAAAAACAGCAGAAATAAGTACAGTGATTTTAAATCATTTTATCAAATGTGCCAGTTCTCAATATGTCTATAATTGGCTTCATCAATGATGAAAGAAGTCAAAATTTGGTGCAGATGTTCAACAAAGCTATTTTGCAAACTAGTATTTTAAATTGATTTTGCTTCATCTGTGAAAGAGGGTATACTTCGCTAGGTTTTGTGAAAGAAAACATCAGGAACAATTTAAAAAGAAATTGAAGTTAATTAACTCTGATAAGCAAAACTAGAAATGATTGAAATCTTTTAGATTCTTCCTTCCCCTGAAGAAAACAGATGCAGGTTTGTACACAAGAGGAAAGCCGTTTTTTTGAAAAAAATCTTGATTACTTTCTGTTGAGCCTGGCTGGCTAATGTTTTTGAGATTGAAAGTTTTGAAAGCCTGATATTTTACCAGAATAAAATTGTTAAATTAAAATTATACATCATGTTGTATTGCAAAACGAGAGCAACACAGCAGTACTTATGACAAGAGTAAAAATCTCTTTCCATCTTTTATATCAACCTCTTCACCAAGCACTCAGTGGTTAAATACCAGTAAGGATTTTCAAAGCTATTCATCAAAATCTAATGCAAAACAAAAATATGTCTCTAACCAGGTTCTTAAGGCAATAATTAATACAGATTGTACAAGCAGTCACATCAAGGGCTCACAATGTGATATAGACAGACAAGATTGACACAGAAATCCTAGAATCTAGGTTGGCTACATTGAACAGTCTCTGTTCCAAGCCTACTCTGACCCCATTCCTCAGCTTTCTCTACTATATCAACAACTGCATTGGTGCCACCTCTTGCACCTGTGCAGAACTCGACAGTTTCATAAATTTCGCCACTAATTTCCCCCCAGCTCTCCAATTCACTTGGACCATTTCTGATACCTCTCTCTCCTTTCTCGATCTCTCTATCTCCATCTCAGGAGATTCTTTATCCACTGATATCTTCTACAAACCCACTGATGCCCACAGCTACCTTGATTGCAGCTCCTCTCACCCTGTCTCTTGCAAGGACGCTATCCCTTTCTCTCAATTTCCCACCTCCGCTGCATCTGGATCCATGATGAGGCTCTTCACTCCAGGACATCTGAGATGTCCAACTTCTTTACTAATTGTGGCTTCCCCCTACTGTGATCAAGAGAGCTCACACCCGCATCTCTGCCATTTCCTGCACCTCTGCTCTCACTCCCACCCATCCCAGACCCAACAGGGACAGGGTCCCCCTTGTCCTCACATTTCATTCCACCAGCCTACGTATCCAACACATCATTCTTTGCCACTTCTGCCATCTCTAATGGGACCCTACCACCAAGCATATCTTCCCCTCCCCACCCCTTTCTGCCTTTTGTAGGGACCACTCTCTCCGCAACTTCCCAGTTCACTCCTCCCTCCCCACCAATCCTGCTCCAACCCCGGGGATGTTCCACTGCCCCCGCCATAGGTCTAACACCTGCCCCTACACCGCCTCCATCACCTCCATCCATGGACCCAAACAGTCCTTTCAGGTGAGGCAGAGATTTACCTGCACCTCCCTTAATATCATCTACTGCATTCAGTGCTCCAAGTGTGGCCTCCTCTACACTGGCGAGACTAAACGCAGACTAGGTGACCATTTCATAGAGCACCTGTGCTCCATCCGTAACCGCAATATGCATCTTCCTGTCGCCAGTCACTTCAACTCCCCCTCCACACTATCACTGTTACGTCAGTCCTTGGCCTCCTCCACTGCCAGGAGAAGTCCAAACACAAACTGGAGGAACAGCACCTCATTTTCCGTCTTGGGACCTTGCAGCCTAACGGCAAGAACATCAAAGTCTCCCACTTTAAGTAAACCAAGCACCTCACCCCCAACCCACACCCACCCCCCCCCTTACAACCCACCATGCCTCTTCCCTTTCCTAGCCTCTCTTTATCTCCTTGTCTATTTTTTTCCTCTCCCCTCCCCCCCATAGGGCACCTGCCTCCTCACCTTTGACACATCCCCCAGTGGATCTGCACTCCCCTCCTCCCCTGCACCTGCCTATTACTATCTCTTACCTATCACCAACTTGTGCCCACCCTGCCTTCCCTCTTTTGTCCGCCTATCACTGATTTGCTTCCTCTTTTCCTATCTTCAGTCCTGAAGAAGGGTCCTGACCTGAAACGTTGACCGTCTGTTTTTTTGCGCGGATGCTGCCTGGCCTGCTGAGTTCCTCCAGCATCTTGTTTTTCATCTAGATTCCCGTATCTGCAGTCCTGTTTCTCTAATCCTAGAATCTAACAAATTGTACCTCCTGATGCAAGTAGTATGGAAACAGTATTATTAAATGATGGTATGGGACACAAAGGCTGACAGCTGATGTAAAATTCACATCCCATGGGCTTGGGACATAGGATGCACACCTCCAGTGGGATGTAACCGAGGAATCGGTATCCTGCTATCAATTGTTTACAAATAACAAAGTTTAATACTTAATAGTGTGGAGTCCTCATCAGCATTTGATACTTCTAAGGAAAATTCAATGATTTCAGTAGCTGGTCACAACACTAACACACTGGCTTTTATTAAATACATTTAATGTATTTTATTTCCATCTTTTATAGCATGTTGATAACTACTAAGATAGGTATCTGTATCCGTCACTTTCAGCCAAGAAACAAGTAACTATTCAGTATGGCTTAAAATAATATGACCAACAGACTTTTGAACCACAGAATCATACAGCATGGAAACAGGGCCTTCCACCCACTCAATTTGCACTTACCATCCCACATTAATCCCAATTTATTCATAAAATGATGGAAATATACTTTTAATTGCATCACCCTCCACTACCTTGTGTTCACATTGTGTTCAGTTCTGGTCACATTATAGGAAGGATGTGGAAGCTTTAGAAAGGATTTACCAGGATGCTGCCTGGATTGGAGAGCATGTCTTATGACGACAGGTTGAGTGAGCTAGGCCTTTTCTCTTTGGAGAGAAGGAGGATGAGAGGTGACTTGATAGAGGTGTACAAGATGATAAGAGGCATAGATCGAGCAGACAGTCAGAGACTTTTTCCCAGGGCGACAATGGCTAACCCAAGGGCACATAATTTTAAGGTGATTAGAGGAAGATATGTCAGGGGTAAGGTTTTTTTTACACAGACAGTGGTGGGTGTGTGGAATGCACAGCCAGCAGAGATACATTAGGGACATTTAAGAGACTCTTAGATAGACACATGAATGATAGAGAAATGGAGGGCTCTGTGGGAGGGAAGGGTTAGATAGATCTTAGAGCAGGATAAAATGTTGGCACAACATTGTGGGCCTAAGGGCCTGTACAGTGCTGTAATGTTCTATGTTCTATGTTCCTCCTCTGGTAGTTCGTTCCAGATATTCATCACCATTTGAAAACTTACCCCTCAGATCTCCTTTAAATTTCTCCCCTCTTACTTTAAAACTATGCCCTCTAGTTCTAGACTCCTCTGCCCTGGGAAAAAGATTCTGACTGTACATCCTATCTATGCCCTTTATAACTTTATAAACCTCTGTAAGGTTACCCCTCAGCCTCCTATGTTCCAGTGAGAATAAACGCAGCCTATCCAAACCAGCCTTATAATTTCAGTCCTCCATTCCAGGCAACACCCTGGTGAATCTCTTCTGCATTCTCTTGATTGCTACCACATCCTTCCTGCTGAGTAGTGATCAGAACTGTACACAATATTTTAAGTGTGGTCTGAACAACATTTTGTGCAGCTGCAAAATGACGCCCCAACTCTTATACTCAATGCCTTGGCCTATGAATGCAAATGCCTTTTCCACTACCTAATCCACCTGTGTCACCACTTTCAGGAAGATATTGATTTGCATCTCAAGGTCTCTCCGAACATCAACAAGCCCTAGATCCCTGCCATTTACTCCTATTTATTCACCTCACATTCCCATTAACTGGCCTCAGATTCTACCACCCACCTACATACTAAGGGCAGTTTACAGTGACCAGTTAATCTGCTAACCCACACGTCTTTGGATGTGGGAGGAAACCAGAGCACCAGGGAAAACCCATGCAGTCACAGGGAGAATGTGCAAACTCCACATCGACAGCAACTGAAGATGAAGAAAAATATTTTGATAATCAGTTAAAATCAGAAGAGTAAAGAAAAATTGAAAAGTGAATAATTTCCCTTGGAGGTAGAGCAAAGATATATACTGTAAATAACAGAATCAGAGATTTTGGTAAGGATTGACAGTTAAAGCAAAATTGACCATTAAAGTAGCATTACAAATAATTGCTTTGAAGTTCAGTATTAGTTCATACCAAAAACATATAGTAACAGCTTACTACAAGCTTCATTGACTCCAATGAATTTCCTGGGTGCTGGTTCTAAACAGTACAGTTAGTGCTACCAATTGGCAATAAATCATCTTTCAGAATTAGTAAAGTTTATAATACTTGTACCTCATGATATCAAGTGAATCAGGCAAATCAATGTATTAACAATAATTGATAATTAAAAAACAGCAGATGTTGGAAATTTGAATCTCTGGTCTCTCTATTAGAGAAGTTGCCTTTATCCTATTCATCCCTCCCAACACTTTTCCACAAATTAAAACCACCTTGTTTATCTTTCTTTCCCAGATCTGATGAAAGGTCTCCAAACTTCAACCCTATTTCTGAGTGTTTCCTGAATTTTCTTTATTTATTACTTTAATTCCTCTTTTCCATATCTGAATTGGAGACTATGAGCATTCCTATTAACAAGACAATTGAATTCTGTGGTCAGACAAAACATTAAAAACAAGGTTGGAGTAGAAAAGACAATTTCCAGAAATCCACAGCATTCTATATTTTCCATTATCGTTACCTATTAAATATAGATAAAATTTGGATCAGCTGTAGCAAGAGAAATGCAGAGATTGAGTAACCTTGGGTTGTCAGCTCACCTCCTGACTCACTTAGCAAATGGGTTCATCTACAATACTCAAACACTCCATTTCATTCAGGACAAAACCAGGGGAAAAAGCTTTTGGCATTCTCCACCATTACCTTGTGCAAGTGACAGCAACTTCCAGATTCCTGTCCATGCTTGGGACATGGAAATGCAGAAGCTGCTGCTGACAATGATCTGCTACTGAGCAGCAGGCTGTGCTTCGATGCCAAACTACTCATGGAATTCAGTATGGGTGAAGAAATTCTGGCCAGGTGCCTTATATGTACATAATAAACATGACAGATAATTCTGCCTAATATCCAAGGAGCATTCTTCCCTCAAGTTGAGTTGAAGGGAATGGCTGTGAGACTAACTGGTAAGAGTTTGACAATTTAAGAGGCCTTTTAGTAGACTGATTTTAAAAACACTTGTTCAGGTCTTTCCAAGAACTTTCTGCAAAACCTCTTAGCTCATTAGCTTAGGTATTTTTGAAAATTTTAATGTCTATTGCAGGGGCTTGAAAGCAGTTTAAGAAACTTTTTTTTTCCTCATTTTTTGACATTTTTATTGTATTGCTTTTAAATAGGGCTGTAGACTGATTAAAACATTAGTTGCAAGTTAAATGGGATTTTAATCACCCTGTTAAACAGTAAGTGAAAACCAGTATTTTTAAATGGTTCAATACCTTTATAAATGTTAAAGATGTGATTTAGAACTCCAATCTTCTACCAGTTGGCTCCTCGCTCTGTAACATCCTACATTTCCTGCAAAACTCTGATTATTGTGTTCCTCCATTTCCAGTCTCCTGTGCCTCACTGATTTCTATCAGCTCATCACTGGTGGGGTAACCGAATCCAGCTGTGCTGAACCAGGTCTGTGTTGGGAGAGGTCAGACCTTCACTGCACCTTTCTCTCATTCTGTACATCATTACTCCCTCCCCTCTTACCCTCTCCATTTTGCTCTCCTGCTATCTTTTCTGTTTTCACTTCTCACTCCCTTCTCATTTTTCCATTATATTTCTCTCTCTGTGACTCACTCTTTCACTTTGCCCGCTCTCCCTCTTCCTCTAATCTCTCTTTCTCCACCCCCATCTTCTACCACTCTCTCCCCACTCCACTGCTTTCTCCCTCCTCTGCACTTTGTATCTAACCTCCACCTGCCTACTCATCCTTTTCTCTCTCTCTCTCTCTGATAATCTCCCCCCCACCCTGTTTCTATCACAGCCCACTCCCTCCCTTCCTTATCTTCAATTCCCTCAAACTCCAGTGAGTAACTCCCCCTATGACCTCTCAGTGACTCCTGCTGCCCATCAGATTTCATGGCAGGATAAGTCGGAGACAAGGGCTTTGTTACCTGCAATGACTTTAGGTCAGTTTGTCAAGCAGAGTTTTTAGCCTGGCACATGTCTCATGATTCAATGGCCTGCCAGAGGAGGGGCTGATGTTTTTTTGTCCAAAATGACCTGCAGCCATACGAAGTCCATGGATGTTACTGTGCAACTTATTCTTTGAAAACTTAACTTTATTGATTAAAACATAAAACTAATTAATAAATTGGTTTCATACATCTATTTGTGTTAACTGGCAGGCCTAGTTGTAAGATTGTAAATGGTTTTGAATGTTTTGAACACCTCAGAAACAACACCTCAGATTTCAGAGTTTACCTATCCTGGTTCAGTTTGTGTGACTTGGCCTTCTCAACTCGTGGTTTGTTTGGCCTTGCCACATGGTCCTTACAATCCATAAGGCCCATATGATGCATAGGGACTCACCGCAGAGGATCCTCCCAATGGTTTCTGCAGACTCCCACAGAGAGGATGGCCAAAGATGACCTAAATTAGCATGTCTAGTGGTGAGCCAAGTGCTTGCTGCTGATTATAAAATTCACCATTTTTCCTTTGGTATTATAGCAAAAGATTACTCTTTCCACCTTCTCACAGGGTTGACATTGTTTGCAATATTTACTGGATGTACAGTCACAAATCAGCTTATCCAACCACTATCAATCTCATCAATGAAAAGAACAAGAGTAGCATTATCATATCAACATTATCTCCACCAGGATTCCACCATCATATCTTGTAAATACATTGCTATCCCTTCAACAGAACAGTGCAAGAAATACTAGAAATATCAACCAATAATTATGCGCTATCCAAACGGGAATAAAAGTGGCTGGAGTAGGCCCAATGTATCTTCCAACTGATGATAAATAATATATTGTCAGCCCCACCATGTCTCCGAAATCAAATGAATTTAAAAAAATGAACAAAATGGTCACTGATGGTTGAAAAAAAGACAGCACACAGGGCTTCGAAAACTTTCATACAACACTCCGCAAGAGATTGGCTCATGTTATCAGTCATGTCCTTGTTCATTGTTTACAAACACTGGAAACAGAATAAACACATGAGTAACACAATCCTTTACAAAAGAGCACAGGGATAACCAAGGCAACGATAGGCTTGTGAAGTTTCACCTGTGTGTGAAGCATCATACAAGAAGAAACAATGGGCCTTTCAAATAGCTATGATGGGCAAGGTTGAACCAGGATCATTGATTTTTTTATTATGGAGGAATTTACCAGACAAATTTATTGGACTCTGAGGGAATGATACATTTTATAAACTTAGATTTTTGGAAGATTATATACAAATGAATATATTTGCAAATGACTTTATATTATTATTGTGTCTGACCTGGACACAACCAATTACCAAACTACAGGTTTCTCAATAATAGCATCTGAACCCACTTAGTAACCAATATCTATTGGCTCTCTATGCTCAGGCAACAACCTCTCCCTTTCAAAACTGTTGTTATCACTGCCTTGCCAATCCTTGAATTATGTGTTTTAGAACATAGAACATTACAGCACAGTACAGGCCCTTTGGCCCACGATGTTGTGCTGACCTTTTAACCTACTCTAAGTTCAATCTAACCATTCCCTCTCATATACCCCTCCATTTTTCCATCATTCATGTGCCTATCTAAGTCTCCCAACTGTCCCTAATGTATCTGCCTCTACAAGCATCCCCGGCAGTGCATTCAACATACCCACCACTCTGTGTGTGAAAAACTTACCTCTGATATCCCTTCTGTACTTTCCTCCAATCACCTTAAAATTATGCCCCCTTGTGTTAGCCATTTTCGCCCTGGAAAAAAATCTCTGGCTGTTCACTCAATCTATGCCTCTTATTATCTTGTACACCTCTATCAGGTCACCTCTCATCCTCCTTCGCTCAACCTATCCTTATAAAACATGCTCTCCAATCCATGTAGCATCCTGGTAAATCTCCTCCGCACCCTTTCTAAAGTTTCCACATCCTTCCTAGAGTGAGGTGACCAGAACTGAACACAATATTCTAAGTGTGGTCTAACCAGGGTTATATAGAGCTGCAACATTACCTCGCGTCTCTTGAACTCAGTCCCCTGATTAATAAAGGCCAACACACCATACGCCTTCTTAACAACCCTATCAATTTACACAGCAACTTTGAAGGATCTATGGATGTGGACCACAAGATCTGTCTGTTCCCCAACACTGCTAAGAATCCTGCCATTAACCTGCATTCTGCCTTCAAATTCAACCTTCCAAAGTGAATCACTTCACACTTTTCCAGGTTGAACGCCATCTCTCACTTCTCAGCCCAGTTTTGCATCCTATCAATGTCCCGTTGTAACCCTCGACAAACTTCTACACTATTCACAACACCATCAACCTTTGTGTCATCTGCAAACTTACCAACCTACCCTTCCACTTCCTCATCCAAGTAATTTATAAAAATCACAAAGAGCAGGGGTCCCAGAACAGATCCCTGGGAAACACCACTGGTCACCAACCTCCAGGCAGAATACGCTCCATCTACCACCACCCTCTGCCTTCTATGGGTGAGCCAATTCTGAATCCACACAGCCAAGTTTCCCTGGATCCCATGCCTCCTGACCTTCTGAATGAGCCTATCACGGGGAACCTTATCAAATGCCTTACTAAAGTCTATTTGCACCACATCCACTGTTCTACCCTCAATGTATTTTGTCACATCCTCAAAGAATTCAATCAGGCTCGTGAGGCGTGACCTGCCCCTCACAAAGCCATGCTGACTATCCTTAATAAGACTATGCTTCTCCAAATGCTCATAAATCCTGCCCTAAGAATCCTTACTAATAATTTGCCCACCACTGAAGTCGGACTCACTGGTCGATAATTCCAAGGGTTATCCTTACTCCCTTTCTTGAACAAAGGGATAACATTTGCCAGCCTCCAATCATCTGGTACTACTCCTATGGCCAGTGAGGACACAAAGATCATCACCAAGGGTTCAGAAATCTATTCCCTCGCTTCCCGTAGTATCCTGGGATATATCCCATCCGGCCCCAGGGACTTATCTATTTTAATGATTTTCAAAAGTTCCAGCACATCCTCCTTCTTAACATCGACATGTTCTAGCTCATCAACCTGTTTTATGCTGTCCTCACAAACGTCAAGGTCTCTCTCACAGGTGAATACTGAAGCAAAGTATTCATTATGGACCTCCCTCCCCTACCTCCTCCGACTCCAGGCACATTTCCTCCTCTATCCCTAATCAGTCCTACCTTCACTCTAGTCATCCTCCTGTTCTTCACATATGAGTAGAATGCCTTGGGGTTTTCCTTAATCCTACTCACCAAGGCCTTCTCATGCCCCCTTCTTAAGCTCCACTCCATTCTCAAGTCCATTCTTAAGCTCCTTCCTGGCTACGTTGCAACTCTCTAGAGCCCTGTCTGATCCTTGCTTCCTAAGCCTTATGCAAGCTTCTTTCTTCCTCTTCACTAGATATTCCACATCTCTTGTCAATCATGGTTCCTTCACTCTACCATCCTTTTCCTGCCTCAATGGGACAAACCTACCCCATACAAATGATCTCTAAACAACGTCCACATTTCCATTGTGCATTTCCCTGAGTATATCTGCTCCCAATTTACACTCCCAAGTTCCTGCCTAATGGCATCATAATTCCCTCTCCCCCACTTAAATACTTTCCCATACCGTCTGCTCCTATCCCTCTCCAGGGCAAGGGTAAATGTCAGGGAGTTATGGTCACCTTCTCCGAAATGCTCAGCTATCGAGAGATCTGACACCTGACCAGGTTCATTGGCTAGTACCAGATCCAGAATGGCCTCTCCTCTAGTTGGTCTGTCTACATATGGTGTCAGGAATCCTTCCTGGACACACCAAACAAATTCTACCCCATCCAAACCTTTTGCACTGAGGAGGTGCAAATCAATATTAGGGAAGTTGAAATCACCCATGACAACAACCCTGTTATTTTTGCGCCTTTCCAAAATCTGCTTCCCAATCTGTTCCTCAGTGTCTCTTTGCAACTGGGGGGGAGGGGGGTGGGGAGTCTATAGAATACTCCCAATAGAGTGATTGTTCCCTTCCTGTTTCTGACTTCCACTCAGTAGACGATTCCTCCAAGACATCTTCCCTTTCGGCAGCTGTGATACTATCCCTGATTAGCAATGCCATTCCCACCTCTTTTACCTCCCTCCCTATCCCTTTTGAAATATCTAAACCCTGGAACATCCAGCAGCTATTCCTGCCCTTGTGACAGCCAAGTCTCTGTAATGGCCACAACACTGTAGTTCCATATACTGACCCATGCTCTAAGTTTATCACCCTTGTTCCTGATACTTCTTGTATTAAAGTAGACACAATTCAACCCATCCAACAGACTGCAATTTTGCCCCTTATCCTTCCTCACAGTCTCTCTACATGCTGCATCAACCTATACACCAACTGCCCCATCCTCTGACTTATCACTCAAGTCCCCATCCCCCTGCCAAACTAGTTTAAACCCTCCCGAGCAGTTCTAGCAAACCTGCCCGCAAGGATATTGGTCCCCCCTCCAGTTCAGGTGTAACCCGTCCCTTTTGTACAGGTCGTATTTTCCCAGAAGAGATCCAAATGATCCATAAATCTGAAACACTGCACCAATTTCTCAGCTACACATTCATCTGCCAAATCAATCTATTCCTACCCTTACTGGCACGTGGCACAGGCAGCAATCCAAAGATTACTACCCTTGAGGTCCTGCTTTTCAGATTCCTACCTAGTTCCCCATATTCACTTGTCAGGACCTCATCCTTTTTCCTACCTACATCATTGGTACCAATGTGTACCACGACTTCTGGCTGCTCACCCTCTCCCTTTAGAATGCTGTGGACCCGATCTGAGACATCCTTAATCCTGGTACCTGGGAGGCAACATATCATCCGGGAGTCTCTGAGATGTTGATGGCCAAGAACTTGAAGCTGCTCATCCTTTCCACTGCTGACCCGTCAATGAAGACTGGTGTGTGTTCTCCCCACTTCCCCTTCCTGAAGTCCACAATCAATTCCTTGGTTCGGTTGACATTGAGGTTGTTGTTGCAACACCACTCAACCAGCCAATCTATCTCACTCCTTTACACCTCCTTGTCGCCACCTGAGATTCTGCCAACAACAGTGGTATCTTCAATGAATTTCTAGATGGCGTTTGAGCTGTGCTTAGCCACACAGTCCTGAGTGTAGAGAGAGTAGAGCAGTGGGCTAAGCACACATCTTTGGGGTGCACCTATGTTGATTTTCAGCGAGGAGGAGATGTCATTACCGATCCGCACTGACTGTGGTCTCCCAATAAGGAAGGCGAGGATCCAGTTGCAGAGGGAGGTATAGAGGCCCAGGTTTTGAAGCTTGTTGATTAGTACTGAGTACTGTTATATTTGTCAAGGTGAGTCCTCACAACTTAAAGTCTTTTCACAACATCTACAGCTCACACACAAGATACCTCTGCCCCCCTCCTCCTTTCCCTTCGCACGTTCCTGCTGCACTATGTGTGCCTCTTCACTCTCCCTACTGCTCTTCTTCCTGTGGTGTATTTGTAACTGAGCTCTGCTCAGGTGATGTAATACTTCATTAGACATGTGCTGCAAACACATCATTGTTTTTGTTAGTGTGCATTAAAGTATACCCACACCCAATGTGAAGTTTCTTGTATCTCCCAGGAATTATTAAAGTTAATACTTATCAGCTCAGCAAAACTGGCTCACAGGCCATTCCAAAGGCACTGCAAGTGGTGACGAGGATAGTCAAAGTAACCAATGAGTATTGCCTCCAGGAAAAATGTGTCTTGAAGAAATTCTTCAAAACACTGCTGAACTTAGTTGATTGAGGGCACTGACCACACAACCTCAAAATTCTCCAGTAGGCAAAGAGAAAATGGCTTAGGCATTGAAGTTTTCCTGGTACACAGTGAGCTGTGCTGGCAACAGTCATTTTAAAAGGATAGCAGTAACCTGTGGTACCAAGAGAAGTGTTGATAACAGGAGGACTAAACACACAGGAGAATGAGTATAAAAGCAGAACAGTTTTGAATGCAACAGCAGTATTGCTTAGATCGGAAAGGGGACATAATACCAGCTTGCACGGACAGGATATTTAGCTGGCCCAGGAGTCTACAATCAAGCAAGCCAGCCTTTCACTATCTAAAGTGAGTGTGAAGGAAATAATTTTTTTACTGCTCACAAGATTCTCAAAATCCAGGGTCACATTCAGAATGTGCAAGAGCTAAATACTGCTGTAGCAGAGTTTAAGGTGGCTGTAAAAGAGATTGGCATTGAGACTTACTATATGTTTACTAATCTTGCTGTCCCACAAAAAGCCAAAGACCTTCTTTTTACAGTGGTGTAAAAACTAAAAGATTATTTCAGTCCAAAGCCATGTGAAATAGCAGAGAGCTACAAGTTTGGCATAAGGAATTGAAAATGGAAGAAACTGTCAGCACCTATCCTAGTGCACTTAAAGGATTTATCCAGATATTGCAACTTTGGTGAATTCTTAAACCATGTGTTGTGGAATAGATTTCCTTATGTGGCTTAATTAATGAATGGACTCTGTCCAAATTGTTACACGTGCAGAGTGTTCTATTTGACCTAGCTTGCAATAGCAAGCTTGAAGGAAATGGCAGTGAAAAACAACTGCATGAAGATTGCTTATACTCAGAAGGCAGAACGAAAGCTCCATTCCTGAATTGAAGTCAGCATCATTTAGGTGCGATGGCATAAATTCTTGCAAATCCAAACCCAGAGCAGTATTATCAAGGTGATCCTTTTCACAGGCAGCAAAGTTGTAGAACAGGGCAAAAAAAAGGGAGTCTGTGTAGTACTTAAGCTGATTCAGACAGAGTAGAACTAGGCTGGTATAGCTTCTTCAACACAAGTGGAGGAAGCTGCAAGATTTCAAGTTAAGAAGCGTAGTAAATGACCAGGCAGTTGAAATGAATATGGATAGAACAGTGCATCATTCTATCAAGAGTAGAATTGTTTATTTCGGGAAATTCCACCATCTACTTTTGGCAGAAAGTGGAATTAGTCTAAAAAAGCACTTGGATGAGGTACTAATTCTAGGTCAGGTGCAAGGCATTATGTGTAACGAAGACCAACTTTCAGAATTGTTGATAGTTGTAGCTGAGTACAAAGGGTGACCAATATTACCTAGGAATGACTAAGGAAAATAAAGATTAGTTTGAAAGATACGTTAAGTGCCGATGCAGAAACTGGGAAATCGCGTTTGGAAACAAATGTAGAAACCTAGCATCACTGGCTACAAGGCAACATACGCATCAAGTCTCTGCCAACCTGTATATTGAGATAGCAGAGTATGTAGCTTTGTGAGGTCACAGACTTCAGTGAGGAAGTGTAGCCTGCATAGATATTGCTCTTCCAAGTAGTCTGGATAAGAGTGTCGCACCCTGTAAACCCAAGGTGACAGAAATCCTCATTGTATTTAACTGGCACTTGAATGTGTACTAGAAAAACTGTAACTTGTCAGGCTACAGACTTCATACTGGAAGGTAGGATTAGGTTGGATAGCTTTTCTTTGATCTGCACAAGTAAATGGTCTCCTTCTGTGTCATAATTATCCCATGACTCTGTGATTCCAAATGTTTAAAACTCACTGAGCAAAGAAGTTTCTCATCCCAGTCCTTACTAGCTGATCTCTTATCACGAGACCATCAATTTTCTAGACACTTCAACTGGAAGGAAACCATGTCTGTCCTATCAACCTCTTCCAGAATCTTCACTTTTCATTCTTCTAAACTACAGTGAACATTGATCAATCCGAATCAATCTCTCCTGGTAGCATAAACTCCTTAGGGCAGGAATCAATCCAGTAAATCTATGGTGCACAACCAACAAGGCCACAGATGAATCACGTTTCCCATGGTTTTTTCCTCAAATGAACATTCATGTGTTAAAAATGAAGTAAACTCTGCCAGTGTTCATCTATTGGCAAACTTTTAAGCTAATTTTCCAATTTAATCCAGTGCTTGTATTTACGCAATTGGTATTATTTAAACCAGGATCATGTTTCCTGATCAAACTTCCTTCCTCTCCAACTAAATATAAATTTTTTCACTGTTAGTCGGTACATGTGACAATAAGAAATTCAAATTCAATCAAACTGCATTCCATTGAGGATCCTGCACGATATCTCACGAAATAATAATAACAAACAATTTGCTGGAGGAACTCAGTGGGTTCCTATATTATAGTGCACTATATTCCTGTACCATATTATAATGCACTATATTCCTGTACTATATTACAATGCACTATATTCCTGTACTAGATTATAGTGCACTATATTCCTGTACCATATTATAATGCACTATATTCCTGTACCATATTATAATGCACTATACTCCTATGCTATATTATAGTGCAGTACTCTGAGGACCAATGTTACGAACTAAGGAAGATGATGTGTTTTTACGTAATGTACTCCACATTTCAGAAATATCCCAAAAAATTCCTGAACATCAGGTTGCCTCGGTACATTATAACTTTAGCACATATCCTGAGGGATATTTTATTGCTGAAGATGCTGTGCCTGGGAAAGAATATTTACTAAATCCTATTCTCCAGTGGAGTGGTCTATTTAAGAAAAATAGGAAGTTCTCCTTGTGCCAACTTTACTCCCTCAACCATCACCACACAAAACAATCAACTCTTCATTCCTTATATTTTGTAATGTTTTTAATAACTCTTTCATGGGAAATGATTTTGCTGGGAAAGCCATTATTTGTCATCCAATCCTATCGGACCCTTTAAAAAGCTGGTGGTGAGCCACCATCTTGAATTACCACAGGCCTTGTGGTGGAGGTATTCCCAAATTTTGTTCATTGGGAAATTCTAGGATTTTGTCCTACGTTGATGAAGGAATGGTAATATATTTCAAAACCAAGATGGTGTATGACTTGGATGAGGACCTGCACATGGGGTATTCCATGCATTTGCTTCCCTTGCCCTTCTACACCATAGGAGTTGTGGGTTTGGGAGTTTCTGTTGAAGTTTGAGAGTGGTTGCAATTGATCGTGTAGATGCTCTGCACAGCAGCCAGAAGTTGTTGGTGGGGAAGAGAGAAATCGTTAAGGTAGTAGAATGGATGACAAATAAGTGGGCTGCTTTTTCTTGAATGATGTCCAGCATCTTGAGAATTGTTCTAACTGCACTCATCTGAGAAAGTGAAGACGATTCCATTACTCTCCTGACTTATGTCGTGTAGTTGTTTAAAAAAAGCTTTGGGGAGGAGCTCTATCACTTGCAACAACCTCTGACCTATCCACATTACCTGCAGATGTTGGTGGTGTGCGATTTAGCAATGGCAATGCAGTTGAATCGCAAAGGGAAAAGGGGATCATTATCTGGTACTAGTATGGTGTGAATTTTACTTGCCATGCTAAGTCTGAATGTTGTTCAGGTCTTGCTGTATGTGCGCACAGACCAGTTCATTATCTGGGGAGGTTTGTGCCATCATTTGTGACCTTCTGATGGAGTGAAGGCCATTGATGCTGCAGATGGGAATGACTCCAGCTGGAGAATTTCCCCATGATTTTCATTTTACTAAAGTTTCTTGTATAATTGAAGTCACTATGAATCAGGGAGAGAATATTATTATCTGCAAAATCAAGTTTTGTGTAAAAAAGCAGCTGTATATACCAACGTGCTGTGCACCTTAAGATCATACAAACTATGAACAATAATTCAATTATACACTGTAAATGAAAGTATTCAGTGAAACCTCGATTTGCACTTGCAAAACTACAGCTGTACATTCATGCCCACTTGAAAATTTGTACCCAATTTCTCAACAGTTCCACATTAACAGAAGTTGGACCAGTTGCTAGAACAATATTTCCTCAGCTGAAAAAGATCATACATCTTTTGCCTTTCTAATCGTGTATGGATGTAACATTATCTCTGCAACTTGAAAGTTACTGAAATCTTCCACAAACAGACATCAGAGTATTTTGTTCTTCCTGACACATAGGAATCCAATACTATTGTAAATTAAGTTTTTAATGTACATGTGTACAATGCTTCCTTAAGACACATTCAGCTTCGATGTCCTCAAACAGTTCAGTCATTGGTATATTAGAGATCAACAGGAATACCACAAAGGCAATGTGCATTATTTTCATTTTTGAGCTGAGGCAAACTAATAACTCATTTCAAATTATAGTCTGGTCATGACATTATGATTGATTTATATACCAATGCAAACAACAAGAATCCCATTCAGACAAATCTTAACACAGAAAAATATCAACAAGTCCTTCAGCCCATTTGATGGAAATATTTTCAGTAAAATGCTTAAGTTATTAACTAAGCCAAAGACTGAACAAAAGCACCTCTATTACTGAGTTAAATCATCCTATTCACCTGTCTATCAATGATAAAATTAATAATTCTGTGATGAGCTTTTGTGGGCATGGAACACATTTAACTAAGACTGGATGTAAATAAAAATCTCCACTTACTTCTAAATCGTTAAAAAAGAGATGTGTGTCTGCCAAGTTGAAGATCATTTCTTCCATTCGTAGCCCAAGTGACACTGATGTGGGTGGATCCTATACACAAAATGCAAATAAGAAAACAGCATTCATTGGCTGAAGTAGCAATGCCGTACTCTTTGTCCTGAGGCGTACAGCAGGGATCTTCAGGAGCCATATTTAAAACTCAAAATGAAACCTCCAACCTCTGATGCTAACAGATATTGTTCTGATTTGGGATTTACCCTAAAGGATTAAAGCTGCCCTTTCTAAATCACTGGCTGCCATAAAATTCCATCAACATACCAGCCTAAGTATTGGTGGTTCTGAGCTTTGTTGCCTGGTTTACTTGTGGTCAAAGCCAGGTTAAACTGGAGTTTGAACACCTGTGGCTAAATAAGTGAAGATAGATAAATTTCTAAAGCATATCTTTAAAAGGGACAAGATTTTAAATCTATTTGGTTTCCTAGAAAATTTTAACAACGAACTTTTATGATTATCTTTTATGATAAACCTTCCCCTCCCAGGACTACCAATGATTTCCATCCACATGTAATATCCATTGAACGTTGATGTAATTTACAATATAAAGCATAAAAACAGCCATCAGTGGTTTCCTTATATTAAATTTAATACTTTCAACACACGCAAAATACTGGAGGAACTCAGCAGGTCAGGCAGCATCTATGGAAGGGGATAAACAGTCGACACTTGGATCGAAACCCTTCATCAGGACTGGAAAGGAAGAGGGCAGAAGCCAGAGTAAGGAGGTTGGGGGAAGGGGAGGAGGGAGGGGGAGGGGGATGAGCACAAGCTGGCAGGTGATTGATGAGTTCAGGTAATAGGTGAGTCCAGGTGAGAGGGGGAAGGTAGGAGGGTGGGGGAGGGGGGAGAAGTAAGAAGCTGAGAGGTGATAGGTAGAAGAGGCAAAGAGCTGAAGAAGGAGGAATCCGGTAGGAGAGGACAGTGGACCATGGAATAAAGGGAAGGTGGTGGGGAATAGATGGGCAGGGCATGAGGGCGGGGAAAGGATGGACAGGTCATGAGAGTGGGGAAGGGGAAAGAGAAAGGGGGAGGGGGCCTCAGGAATGAGGGAAGACAAAGGAGAAAATAAAAGAAAAGGAGAAAAAGAGAGGGGGGGTGTTACTGGAAGTTAGAGAAATTGATGTTGATGCATCAGGTTGGGGACTACCAAGGTTGGAATATGAGGTGTTGTTCCTCCCATCTGCATCTGGCCTCAACGTGGCAGTAGAGGAGGCCGTGAATAGACACATCAGTGTGGGAATGGGATGTGGAATTGAAGTGGCTGACCACCAGGACGTCCTGGCTGTTGTGGTGGATGGAGCGAAGGTGGTCGATGAAGCAGTCACCCAATCCGTGTCGGGTCTCACCCATGTAGAGGAGGCCGCACCAGGAGCACTAGATACAATAAATGACAGCCTTGGATCCACAGGTGAAGTGGTGCCTCACCTGGAAGGACAGTCTAGGTCCCTGAATGGTGGTGAGGGAGGAGTTGTAGGGGCAGGTGTAGCAGTTTGCATGGTTGCAGGGATAAGTGCCAGGAGGGTCATCTGTGAGGAGGGACAGGTGGACAATGGAGTCACAGAGAGAGTGATCCCAATGCAGATTGGGTGACCGCTTCGTCGAGCACCTTCGCTCCATCCGCCACAAAAGCCAGGATCTCCCGATGGCCAGCCACTTCAAGTCCACATCCCACCCCCACACTGACATGTCCATCCACAGCCTCCTCTACTGCCACGTTGAGGCCAGATGCAGGTTGGAGGAGCAACACCCCATATTCCGCCTTGGTAGTCTCCAACCTGACGGCAACAGCATCAGTTTCTCTAACGTGGTAACCCTTCCCCTCGGTTTTTACCTCTTCTCCCCCTTTGTTTTCCCTCATTCCTGTGGCCCCCTCGCCCCTTCTCTTTCCCCTTCTCCAGCCCTCATGACCTACCTATATGTTCCCCACCTCTTTTCCTTCATTCCATGGTCCACTGCCCTCTCCTACCAGATTCCTTCTTCTTCAGCCCTTTGCCTCTTCTACCTATCACCTCCCAGCTTCTTACTTCTCTGCCTTCCCCCACCCTCCTAGCTTTCCCCTCTCACCTGGACTCATCTATCACCTGAACTCACCTATCACCTACCTGCATGTACTCCTCTCCCTCCCCCTGACCTTCTGATTCTGGCTTGTGCCCTCTTCCTTTTCCAGTCCTTGTGAAGGGTCTCGACCTGAAACATCGACTGTTTATTTCCCCCCATAGATGCTCCCTGACCTGTTGAGTTCCTCCAGCATTTTGTGTGTGTTGCTCCAGATTCCAGCATCTGCAGAATTTCTTGTGCCTCAAATTTAATGCTTTGCCAGTTTTCCATTTATAGGTTAAATTTGAAACAAGAAGGACTAAACGTTAAGAGAAACAAACTGGACAGGCAGGAACCTGTTCTGTCTGGTTTAACTGGATGAGGTAATGCAAAAACATAAAATTTTATACACAATCATCTGAAAAGCAAATTGTTATTAGTATTAGTTTGCATCACAATAAGTACAGGTAATCCTTTACTAAAATAAACACGGAAAATGCTGGAAATAGTAGGTCAGGCCTTAGCTGTAGGAACAGAAAGTAAAACTCAAGTAAATTAAATATGTTTTTTTAATAAATACATGTTATTTGTCATTTAACTAGAAGGACTGCTTTTTAAATCACAACCCACTGTGCTTTTTACATATGATTTTTGCCCTGTCTGGGGCCTTTAAATCTTACTTGAGCTTCACAGAAAGAAGATATTAGATCAGGTCTATGCAATTATCAAAGCTTATGTTCTTCAACATCACCTGATCAATGTTCTAAATTATTAACAAAAAGATGTGTGTCTGCCAAGTTGAAGATCTTTTCTTCCGTTCGTAGCTCATGCGACCCTGATGTTTGTTGTCCTTGTTGATCTTTGGGGTGTATAGCATGCAACTTGAGAAGCTAAATTAAAACCTTGCCTAAATATTTAGGTTCTACTTTTAACACCTTGCAGATAATGGCAATGGATCTTACAAGGGTTAAAATATCAGCAGACTGGCACTCACTAGAGCCACCCTGTACAAGTGCTCCACACTTGACAAGTGGCTGAACTGAAAGCTCCACCTGTCTATCATCTGCTGTTCAGCACATCAGATGCCGGCACATCTGACCTCCTGCTCTGTTGCTGGCACTGTGTTCAGACGCAGAGCTTGGCTGCATCAAGCTAAGGAACAGGATACACTTCATACCTGGCTCCACCAACCTGCTTTATACCAGCATTTAACCTTGGCCCCATTCGTTTGAAGGGATTGCCAGCCTGGATGGTAAGGATAAATAGAACTATAGAACATAGAGCACAATAGCACAGTACAGGTCCTTCAGCCCACAATGTTGTGCCGACATTTTAATCCTGCTCTAAGATCTATCTAACCCTTCCCTCCCATAGAGCCCCCTATTTTTCTATCATTGATGTGTCTATCCAAGAGTCTCTTACATGTCCCTAATGTATCTGCCCCCACAAACTCTGCCGGCAGTGCGTTCCACACACCCACCACTCTCTATGTTAAAAATTTGCCCCTGACATACCCCTTAAACCTTCCTCCAATAATGTTAAAATTATGTCCCCTCATGCTAGCCTTTGTGGCACTGGGAAAAAGTCTCTGACTGTCCACTGGATCTATGCCTCTTATCATCTTGTACACCTCTATCAAGTCACCTCTCATCTTCCTTCTCTCCAAAGGGAAAAGCCCTAGCTCACTCAACCTATCCTCATGAGACATGCTCTGCAATCCAGGCAACATTCTGGTAAATCTCCTCTGCACCCTCTCTAAAGCTTCCACATCCTTCCTATAATGAGGCGACCAGAACTGAACACGATACTCCAAGTGTGGTCTGACTAGAGTTCTATAGAGCTGCAACATCACCTCGCAGCTCTTGAACTCAATACCCCGACTAATGAAGGCCAACACTCCAGATGCCTTCTTAACAACCCTATCGACCTGTGTGGCAACCTTGAGGGATCTATGGACATGGACCCCAAGATCCCTCTGTTCCTCCACAGGCAAGTGTGGAGGCAAATGAAGGCAAGTGTTTCTTACTTTTAATTATTGTTAATGTTTACTTAATTTACATTCAGTTAAATAATTTTAAAATTAATTATATTTAATGTTTTTTACTTTCTAAAAATTATGTACAACTATTTTAGTTGTTTTTAATTGTCTCTTATTATAAGACAGTTAGAGACAATTAAAAGGGCTTTTGACCAACATAGGACATCAGCGCAGTTCGGAGGCAGGGCTTCAGGTCTGTTGCTTGAGACCTAGTCACTGCTCCACAGATTGTTGTGCCTCGCAGCACAGCCGTGCAAACAGACTTCTGGTTTGATTGGAATCTGCATGACCAAAAAAAGGTTGTCGAGGGATCATTTAGGATGTGGGAATGAGGTACAGGCTGTGCTTCACTGTGTTAAAGCAATGTGATGCTCTGCCGGTACAGGAGGAGTGCCATGGGGGATTTTCCCCTGGTGTTCTCTAGGCTGAATGCACTGTCTGAGGTTGACTGCATGGTAATGTGGCACATTTGGTGATGCCCTGTTCATTGGGAAATATAAATCTACCAAATCCCAGAGTTCTGAAACAGAAACAGAGACGCTGGAAGAACTCATCCAGTCAAGCATTATCTGTGGAAAGAAGCGGCAGCTAATGTTTTGAATCAGTGGCTCTTCCTCAGAACTGGGGAAAAAGTGGAGGGTTTACAGATTTCAAAGCAGAGCTGGGGGAACTGTGAGGTGCAAGACAATAGCTGGTATGGAGATAGGTTAAAGGAGATGCAGAGTCTCGACCCAGAACATCGACTATCCTTCTATCTCCACAGATGCTGCTTGACCTGTTGACTTCCTCTAGCAGTTTGTTTTTTGCTGGAGACAGGTTAAGACAGATCAGGTGTTAAGGAGCATAAGGACTGACCGTTAACAAGACGTTTTAAAGAAAGAGATCAGGTGTGATAACGGGAAACAGTGAGAGAACAGTTTACTTTAAATTGGAAAAGTCAACGTTCATTCCAGAAAGTTGCAAAGTGCCTAGGTAGAAGATAAAGTGTTGTTCTTCTGGCCTCACTATGGCAGTGGAGGAGGCCACAGGCAGAGATGTCAGAATGGGAGTGAGATTGAGAATTAATCACCCAATCTGTTTGTTTTTTCCCAATATAGAGGATGTCACATTGTAAACAGCAAATGCAGTAGACTAGACTGAAAGTGCAAATGAATTCTGCTTCACTGATAAAGATTGTTGGGTCCCTGGATGGTGGTAAGGTAATGGTAAGGGGTGAATGGGCAGCTGTTGCATCTCCTCTGGTGCATGGGAGGATGCCATGGGATGGAGAGTGGTGGGTGGAATCAGAGGAGCAGACCAGGGTGTCATTGAAGTGAGTTGGTCCCTGCAAAATGCAGAAAAGGAGGCGAGAGGAAGATGTGAATGGTGGAATTTTGTTCAAAAAACGGCTGATGTTATGTTTTGGGTGAGCACATGCTTTTATCTCATTACCCCTAGGTTCTCTTCTTCTGCTTCTAGATGCCTAGGGGTAATGAGGTAAAAGCAATGTGCTCACCCAAACATAACATCAGTCGTTTTTTGTTTGAATGTGACTGTGAATGATAGACTGATTAATGTTGCCTTTAGCCCCCTCTGGCAGCCTGCAGGTGTGATGGAAAATTGAGAGCCCAAGCGAGCTTATTTGCAAGAGGCACCATTGTGCTTGTTCTGGCAGATGGTTATAGGGCCTGTTGCAAGAGTTGGCACAAACCTATGACAACCTCCTTAAAGCAGTTCAACCTCCTTTTGCATTGTTTCTTTGAGAAGTGCAAGCATGTTGTCCTGGGTTTGTGAACTCTAGGAGGGAAGGGTTCTAAATCCTCACCCTCTGGTTTGTTCTCCCTGCAGTCCTATTTTTGGGCACTCCTTCCTCCTGATCTTCCACAGTTTGAGTGGAACTACTGAGAAGGATAAATGATAAAAATTCACACTGCTAAAGGTCCTTAAGAGTTCAGAATATTCTACAGGCATTACATGCACTTTCAAACTGTCTGAGTAGTTAAAAAATACAATGGAGACAGTCGAGACTGCAGATGCTAGAACCTAGAGCGACAAACCATTTGCCAGAGGAACTCAGCAGGTTGTGCAGGATCTGTGAGGGGATGGTGGGGGGGAAGGAATTGTCAACATTGAAAATTCCTCCTCCCCACCCCCCCCAACACCACAGATGGTGTTCGACCTGCTGAGTTCCTCCAACAGATTGTTTGTTGCTTGGAAAAAAATATGAGAAAGATGCAGCAAATTTTTAATGTGAATTTTCCAACACTTTAACATAGCTGAGGATTCTCCTTTAAAAATACCCAAAGTGAACTATCCACCTGATAGTAAGGATTTGGCGAAGAGGTTCCAACGTTGATAAAACACCTCAATCACATCTCGCTTATGCCTTTGGCTCTAACCCATTTTAAGGTGAGTAGTGGCTAGATATATCAAGGCCTTCCTGAAATTTGTATTGTGGGCATTAAATAGAAAATCAGTGCTGCTTTTCTTCTTTAAGAAAAATGTTTTGACCTCCTACTGCCCCCTTTCCTGAAGAAAGTAATCTGACAAAAACTCCCTTCCCCCATCTTCCCAATATGTGTACCTTTTATTGGGTATAGAGGGAAAATCATATACAAGCGTCTGATCAATCATTAAAAAGCAGCTTTGGTGAGGTATATTAGTGGCTGTCAGTTGAAATATTCCTTTGATTGTTTTTGAAATAAGAGCTGTGCATTCACTAAATTTATTCATTCCTTCCATAGGTCACATTTCCCAAGCAACAAGAAAGCTATTTAAAAGCTCAAAAGCTTTCTCTGATATCTTCAATTAAAATGAAGTTTCACTTATAATTAAGGCTGCAAAGGAATGAAATTGGGTTTAATCTGGAACTGGGATTTTTAGAGTGGTCCGATAAAGACTGTAATTATGCTGATAGTTTGGTGCTAAATTTGTTTTTCAACCATTGAGAACTAAGTACTGCTGTACGATAGAAAAAAATGTGCTTAATTAAACTCTTGTTTTTTTTGTTAAAGCCACTAATTGGAAGCTAATCATTCAAAGTTGTAATAACATACTTAAGGAAAAAGCTTACAATGCATGCATGTTTATAAGGATTTGCAGTTCAATGTGGCTGTCTGAAAGGTGTGGTTGAACTATGGAGAAACCTTTGAGGGGGGTAAGGATTAAGTAAAAGAAGAAATGACAACTTGGTGTGGAACCTTAGAGCTCAAGAGAGTGGACTGAAAACACAGGGTGAATGCCATTTTAATTTTACTTTTCAAAAATGCTAAAGAACAGGAATGATTATTCACTATAATTTTTGCAATGAATAATTATTTAGTCAAACAAGGAAAAATAGATATCACCTGCAGCTGCTGGAAGAACTCAGAGAGTTGAGCAGATTCCAGCATTTGCAGTCTGTTGTGTCTCACCTATTTTCTAAGTAACAAAACCTTCAATCAATAATAAAAAAAACCATGAGAATTTGTAGCCCAGTAGATTCTCATAAAAATCTTACCCAAAAATATTTATTTTCTCCTGTGCACACACAGGATAAAAATTGCAAATCCACTTATTTCTGACCTACAACAAGGTCTCTTTCTCCAAGTAGTCAGATACAACACTAACTGAACAGGAAATTTGCAGATGCAATCATGCAAGAAAATGTCAGGCTTCAGCTGCTCTTTAGATTTTGCACCTGTCTACAGTCATCAGCACTATCTGTAGACTGCCAGCCTTTTCCCCAGCCTCCAAAATCTAATCATCATGCAGCTGGTTTGAACTGTCAGGTTTATGTACAAGAATTGCTGATGTCAATCAAGATAACTTATAAACATAACAGATGAATCTTATCCTATTTATAGTTTTCAATCCACAGCTAAAGGACATTGTTCAAAGAATTTATCCTGCTGTGTTACTCATAAGGCATTGTAGCTAACATGGCTAATATAAAATGATCAGCTTTGCCAAAAAAAATCTATGACTAAATTGAATAAGCCTGCATCGAAAAATGACCTATTGAAATTAACTTGTTTTAACCCATGTTTCAGAACTATTTTATTCAAGTCTTTTCCAAGGTACCACATTTCTGGAGCACATTCCTTAGATGCTTGTCACCCTTTTGCAACCCTCCCTTGAAATAGCAACCACTGAGGGTGAGAGTTGTCAGTGTTAGTAATTTATCTGGCTACAGGAAGCAGCAAAATTGGCTTTATCTTGTCAGCTTTTGGACAAAGTTCTAAATCTGACAAGTAAGTGCTTACGAAAAGTTCATTCTAAGATAATCTATCCCCTTGCAACTTGATCGTTCCAATAAGTTTCATGGAAGATGAAATATGCAGAAGAAAGTGTGATGTTCATAGTAAAGTTGATTTTAACTGCGCAGAATGCACGAAGGAAATCAGTCAGGACTGATTTAATGAGAGGATGGTGAGTCACAGGGAGGGGGATAATGGGCAAGTTCTGCAATTGTTAGTAAGTAGAAGAGTCAAGGCAAGGATCAGGCGTCAGAGATGGTTGATCGGGCATGGCAATTGGTGAGTCAGAAGGGGATGTGAGATTTGGTTGGGGTTGGGGTTCTTGGTTGAGAATAGTTTGAATAGTCTTGAATAGTTTGAAAATAGTTTGTCAATTGTTATAGGGGTGTATAGGGTAGTTGGTAGTGTAGACAGGTGTAGACAGTGTGTAGACAGGTAGTTGCTGATAGAAGAAAGGAAAGCAGGTTACTTCAAGTCACCCTGAAGCAGGCTTCAGAGGTCCTTTGAGAGCCTGTCCCTGCAAGAGCAACTCCGATTACGCAAACCATACTTGCGTGACTGAAAATTGTGGAAATGGTATTCAATCATGCGTAGAATACTGTTGGAGACACTAATGGGTGTGTCAGGGGTCCTGCATGCACTGGTTGCACAAAGAGGACTGAAGGAAAATTTGGATTTAAGCATCCATGCAATCCCATTTCAGGCTCAGTTATCCACTGTTCTGGCAAGTGTCAGCATTTTGAAATGTGTGGACAAGAAGTGTGCATCAAAACATCATTGTGATGTTTCTTTGTCTTATTTTGGATTATTTCAGTAGAATATGTGTCGAGGTCTTTAAATAAAGTCCAGTCTCAATAGGGGTTTGTGGCTTATTTCAATAAAGCCTCCCTGGCACTGAATTGAGACTGCAGTATCCTAGGTCCCTGTTTGCTCAGTATGCATGACTAACAGAAAGTAAATAAATACCACAGAGTCAGCCAAGGGTTCAAATACTTTTCTCATCAAAACAAAGGCATATAATTAATGAGCGAGTACAATGAGGACCTTTTATTTTAAACCAAATAAAAGAATGTTTGTGGAATACAATTAATGGCCTCAATAACTCCGAATGACTACCTATACTTATCATGAAATTTATTCTGTGAATTTGTACAAGTAGATAGATTATTGGGTTGTTGATATCAATGGCCTGGATTTTTCTGCCACGAGCCCACCACCTGCGTTCAAGCCTGTGGTCATGCCTTGCCCAACACTACTTTAGCTTAACTTGGAGGCCAATCTTGCTTGTCTAGACAGACCGGGAGGAGACTAACAAGGACCTAGGTAGTGGTGGGGCCTCAAAAGATGTAATGCAGTAGCATGGCAGCCCTCACGAGACCTTCCCATGGAACTCCTCTGGAAACCTTTGACAGGTGGCAAAGCCTTATGCTGAAACTTTGCAGCTATCAAAATAGTTTTTAAATGTTCCTGAATGTCTCTGTTACGTAAACAATTTTCAAGTTAATTACAACAAAACTAGCCAACGAATTTTATAAGGAACTTGGCTTATTCTTCTCCAAAGCTCTGCAATGCCCATTTAAAACCGTGAGCTCAAAGGTTCCAAGAACAGATTCCTCAGGACAAATGGTAAAGAATCTCAGCAAGATCCGGTTCTGCTGCTGAACTCCACAAGGAGACCAGCAGTCTAATGTAGCCGGCAAATTGTCAGAGTGCTTTGTCAGTAAGTCTGGGGTTTTTCAGGAGGTTGGTAGACAGTAAATGTGAAACTGCTGGGGTTTACCAGTAAAATTACATCACCAATAGCCTGTCCTGGTGAAATCACGTAGACACCACAGGCAAGAAAGCTCACCAGCGCCTCTACTTCCTCAGGAGGCTAAAGAAATTCGGTATGTTCCCTTTGACACTCACCAACTTTTATTGATGCACCATAGAAAGCATCCTATCTGGATGCATCACAGCTTGGTATGGTAACTGCTCTGCCCAGGACTGCAAGAAACTGCAGAGAGTTGTGGACACAGCCCAGCGCATCACGGAAACCAGCCTCCCCTCCATGGACTCTGTCTTTACCTCTCGCTGCCTTGGCGAAGCAGCCACCTGGATCATTCTGTCTTCTCTCCTCTTCCATCAAGTAGAAGATACAGGAGCTTGAGGACACATACCACCAGGCTTAAGGACAGATTCTATCCCACTGTGATAACACTATTGAACGGTTCCCTTATACGATGAGATGGACTCTGACTTCACGATCTACCTTGTGACCTTGCACCTTATTGTCTACCTGCACTGCACTTTCTCTGTAGCTGTGACACTTTACTCTGTACTGTTATTGTTTTTACCTGTACTACCTCAATGCACTCTGTACTAACTCAATGTAACTGCACTGTGTAATGAATTGACCTGTACGAATTGTATGCAAGAAAAGTTTTTCACTGTACCTCGGTACAAGTGACAGTAATAAACCAATACCAATACCAATACCAAATCCAGGCCCAAGTTCATAGCCTCCTTAGGATAACCAAATGAACTCACATTTGTATATCTACTGCACCTGGTCTGAAAAGATTGTTAATAATTTCTTTAAATGCTGGCTTATTTTAATGAAAAGGAAGCTGGGAGAATAACATTGAGGCAGACACCTCTAATTTTCCAAACACTGTTCTCCTGCATTTGCTACAGTACTGTTGATTACCAACAAATCCATTGGATTGGTATTCTTGTTCCCAGCAACACTCTTAAGATTCAACTGATTTTGGGGGCTGATGATTTCAAAAGTATTGAACTCAAATTTTTTATACATTAAGATTGCAAAAGCATGCTGTTAGTGACATACACTTGGGTGGGCTTGACACTGAATAACTTATAAGGTTAAGCTTGTTCAAAAAGTGGTCCTGTCAGACAGCTCAGGTCTGGTGCACTAGAGACCTAAGCCAACTTGCACAGAGGAAAGGACGATGCTGACAAGTGGAACCGGATTGACTACTTGGTCCACCGACTCTCAAAATAAATAGGTCTCTTCTACCACCAGTATTTATACTTACTGCTCTTTCTGCAGGTTCTAAAAAGTGTTATATTTTCCAAATGGTATTTTTGAAGGTTCTGCCTAATTTGCAAGTAAGCCACTGTTGTTGACAGTGATTTAAAGAAGATTCAAAACTCAAAACATTAATGGCTGGGTTCTGAATTTTTGAACACACAGAGTTTGGACTTAAATCTGAAACAAATTAGTCCACTGATAAACAGAGGAAAGTAAATTCCATTTACCAGTTTCCTGTGCAGTCCAGTGTTTGAACTGCTGCATTCAACTAAACCCATCCTCTTTTTTCTCTTATTTATCCTACCCCGACCCCATAACACATAACTTTTGTATCCCTCTCCATTCTTGCCTCCTCTGAGTCCTGCCCCTTCAGTGACCACAGTGTAAAATATTTCCCAAATTGATACCAACAGCACTGTCAAATTACCAATTAATTAGCTGTTAACCCTCCATCCAGCACAATCATTCTGCAGTTACAAATCATTTGTTCAACTGCACCCTCACCTTCTCCCCTTGATGCCTTTGCCCCCATTGGAACCATTACTTTTTGCCATTCTGCTCATTCCACCTGTTCCAGCTCAAATCTCTGCTTCCTCAAGTCCACATAACAATATGAATATGTAGATATGGTGGACCACTGATCTGCATCTTCCTGTTCCCAGTCACTTCAACTCACCCTCCCACACTATCACTGATATGACAGTCCTCGGCCTCCTCCACTGCCAGGAGAAATCCAAGCGCAAACTGGAGGAATAGCACCTCATTTTCCATCTTGGAGCCCTGCAGCCTAATGGCAATTCATCATCAGAACAGGCTGGACTACAAAAATTCTTCTGTTGTCACACTGCTCAGTATTCCAGATCATCCTGAAATGCAAAGTTAACTGTCTATTTCTCTGCTCATTTATCTTGTTAAATGCTTCTCGGCACCTCAGCCCTGAACTAATACCCAATTCCTCATTATTCAAGTCTACCATCTCATCTCCATCCTTACTTTCCTGTCTTGAGAATGGGATATCCACATCTGGGACATCTTTTCTCCAACTCCATGTCTGAATACTTCCAGGGTACACCACTGTTGTCACTACATTGAAATGGCTTTTAGCAAAATTAGAAATTACATTACACACAATTGTAAACTGTCCCTCCATAAAATTCTAGTCAAGTCTGTAACCTTTGACGTGATTGACCACACCATCCTCCTCTATCCCTCCTACACCACCCATCTGGATTGGAATGTCCTTTTCTGCCTCCATTCTAATCAATCCAGTCATACCCAGAGGATCATCTGCAAAGACTTTCCTTCATCCTTCTACTCCATTACCTGTAAAATCCCCAAAGGCACCATCATTGGCAACTATCCAGATGCTGACCCACAGTGACACTTGAAAACACATCAGGTTCCACATCTTGACACAGTATTTGAAATAACTATCTCATTATCACCCCTCTTCACATCTTGACTGACACCCCATACCAGATAAACAGACGGTTATTCCCAATAAATAATATTATCATAGATATTGCTTTTGGACTCTGTCACAAACTCTCTTCTCTACCTACTGACTCCATCCCTATATCTGGTTATGATCGGAGGCTGAACTAGACCATTTACAACCTGGTGTCCTATTTCAACCAGAGATCGGTTTCAGCCTCATTTCTCAGCCATTGCCAAGGCCACCAATGTTCCTGTACATTGGTGAGACCAAACGCAGACTAGGTGACTGTTTCGCAGAACACCTGCGTTCAGTCCATAACCGCGATCTGCATCTTCCTGTTCCTAGTCACTTCAACTCACCCTCCCACACTATCACTGATATGTCAGTCCTCGGCCTCCTCCACTGCCAGGAGAATTCCAAGCGCAAACTAGAGGAACAGCACCTCATTTTCCATCTTGGAGCCCTGCAGCCTAATGGCATGAATACCGAATTCTCCCACTTTAGGTAATCCCCAACCCCTTCCCCACAACACCACCCCACCCCCCCCCCCCATCATGCTTCTTCTCTTCTTCCCTTTCCTGGCCTTTTTTTTGCCTTCTCTTTTTACTATTGACCCATCCCACAGTGGATCTGTTCTCCCCTCCTCCCCCACACCTCACCATCTCTTACCTGCATCTACCTATCACTACCCTGTGCCCACCCCACCTCCCCTCTTTTATCCACCAATCACTGCTCTGCTTTTCCCTCCTATATATTGGGCTTCCCCTTTCCCTATCTTCAGTCCTGAAAAAGGGTCCTGACCTGAAACGTTGACCGCCCGCTTTTCTCCACGGATGCTGTCTGGCCTGCTGAGTTCCTCCAGCATCATAGTGTTTTTCATCTTCACCCAATGTTCAGCTTTTCAACTCTGTAACATTAGCCACTGCTGCTTTAGCTTATCTGTTGCTGAAGCACCACCCATTTGTTTGCTACCTCTAAACATGTCTATTCCAATACTGGTCTCCTTCGTTCTGCACTCCACAAAACTAAACCTATCTACAGCTCGACTGCTTGTACCCTTGCTCACACCGAGTCCCATCACACATCACACTTGTAAGCACACTGTCTTCTGATTCAGTAACACCTCACTGTAAACTCCTCATTCTTGTTTTCAAATCCCTCCATTTCCTCATTTTAACTTCCTCCAGGCCTACAACCCTGCAATTTATAGCAGCCAATTAACTCACAAGTACATCTTTGGGCTGTAGGAGGAAACCAGAGCAGCTGGAGAAAATGCTGTATCAACAGCACCTGAGGATTGAATTCAGATCCCTGTACCTGCTACCTCAGTAATTTCACCCTAATCTTTTCCATCTCTTCTCTTTAGACATTAAAATCTCTATTTCTCTTCATGTGGCTCAGAGTTAAACATTATTTGATCACGCTCCTTTGAAAGGCTTGGGTCATTTTATCATGTTAAAGGCACAATATAATTGATCCAATTAAAACAAATCATCAACCTGAAACATTAATTCTGTTTTTCTCTCTCTATACAGGTGCTGCCTGGCCTACTGAGTATTTCCAGTATTTTCTGTTTTTATTTCAGACTTGCAGCATGCTGAGTATTTTTCTTTTAGATCTGCAAGTTGGTCTTATTATCCTTAGAAATTGTCTTTTACTTCAGTGGCTACTTCTCTACAGCTCCTGTACACCTTCAGACCATGGTTATTACACTATTTACTTCAGACCATGGTTATTACATTGGATTCAGCAGAGGAACCAGCTGTAGCAATGTGCACTGAATAAACAAACGTGCAAGAGCCATTTGAATATTTTCAATGATGTCGATTAAAATCTGGGGAGACAATTATTCTCGTCAATACACCAATGTGAAATAGGTGACGAATTAAGGATTGCTCTTATGCCCTATCTCTGAAATGTGAATCCATTTAAGTTAATAAAACTAAAAACTAGAAGCAGTGTACAATGTGTAACCACTACTATATCTTGCTTTTAGTAAATTACTTCCCCCCTCCCCTATCCCATCATAAAGCTATAACCAGAAAGTTCCTAATTCTGATCCTGAACTCAACTGGAACAATAGCAGTGGTGCTACTCCTGGCCATATGTTACTTACAGAACAGTTTCATATCATGCTCCAAACCACTGATGCAGTGACCCAGATTTCCATAAAAATCTATTTGTTTCTCATGTCTTTTGGGTAAGGGAATCATCTTGGCTGGTCTGTTTTGTGACTCTTAACTGCCCTCTAAAATGGCCTCCCAGTTGCATGAAACGACTGTGCAAAATCGTTATAAGAATAATACTGGATAGACCACCCAGCAAAGGCCCAGGCAGTAAATATGACAAAGAGATAAGCAACCCAGACTTTGATGCAAATTTCTCCTCATTAACTTCATTATGTCCACATTTTCCATTTTTATTTCCTATATAATATTATTTTCTTAGAGGTAACTCAATGAGAAAAGTAGTTCCAAAGGTAATCCTTTCAAAATAAGGGCAAACATTTGCTCAAAAATCACAATAAGAATTCAGTAAGAGACCAAAGTTGTCATATATAAATTCATTACTTCTCTGGAATCATTTTTAAATGTATCTGCAAAGCATGGATATCCCTAAAATTTATATGTAACCATTAAATAAACTTTAAAAGATTACAGCTATGACAAACTTTCAATAAAATCTAACATTCATCATATTTCTCAATGTTAAACAACATACTCTTCAGAAAAATAATTTGAATGTCCACAGTTATTTTGTTTGGTACTTACCCGTCCATATCTATTGGCGTAGGACCCTGTGAGCAAAGAGTGAAAAACAATGATAGTTTCATCCAGGTCCCATATGAACACTCGCTGTGAAAAGACAGAGAAATCAATGTTGCCCTCTGCATATTGAAAAACAATATCTCAATCAATAAACATGAAACCAGGGGGGATTGTTGTTAAGTGCTACTATGTCACGACCCAGGTTTCTGCACTACTCACCAAAAGACTTAAAGTCGAAGTCTGAGACCAGCCTAATCTATTGCTAAACCACTCATCAAATGAGGTAATGCTTGCAGGTGATGGTAGCTTAATGCTTGGTGGTTACCAGATTGCACTGTATTAACTAATTCATTCGCCTAACAGATCATTTGTCAAGAGAATTAACATTAAAAAAAATCAATACAATAAACTGTTACTGTGGAAAACAAAAAGATTTTAAACTATTCAAATCTTTCATTATCAGCTGCAGACCTTCATTATTATATTAGGCAGTGCAGCATTTATTGGTGCTCATACATCATTTCAATGTTTTATTTACTTTTAATGGCATCCATATATCAGTCTTACCTCAAGGTCACTGTCTGGGGGAGGAGAGGGGTTATTATTTCTCCTGCCTCTGCCACGTGACTTTCCATCTGAAGCTCTGCGTAAACGATCCGACTCTGAATCTTTAATGGTTGTGGATGGACTGTGGATTGTACCGAACTCTCCTGAAATACAAAATGGCTTTCACCTTCCAACAAAGACATTTGAGGGGTTTTTATACCAATGTGTGTGTTGCAACTTCAGAGGGAATTTATGAACCAGGCATTAATAGGTTGGGTAATGTAGTGGATTCTTATTATGGTGATAAAGACAAAATTATGTTTGTAATATTAACAGATGAATGCTAAATAAATTCCTGTAATATTCTGCTTTCTTCCATAGCAATAGGGGGATTAACTTATTCTAAATAAAGGGGGTATGTCTCCATCAGGATTGCAGATAAAATAATTTCATATTTTACTGTTAACACCGACAATAATAATTCCTATGGTCTGTATTGCTTAGATTATATTTTGAAAAGTAATTACTAAATAAATCTTCTTCAGATTCAACTTTTCACGAAAAGTTCTGAGTACCTCTTGATGTGACAGATGTTTGGAAAAATTACACCTTTTCTATTTAATTCATCACTTTAACTATCACAAATCTCTTAACTCCTGAAGTGTTATTGTAGCTTAACTGTCACATTCTCACTTCTGAATATGAAGATTGTGGGGTCAGGCCTTAAACAGACAAAAGTGTGTAATACAGTTTCGCATTCTAGCTGTATTGTCAGAGATCCATCTTTAGGATGAAATCAAAAACCTGGAAGGATGGGCTGATCCACAAGGAAGATGCTGCGATACCATTCTTCCCTACCATTTGCTCACTTATTTTCAGCCTACATAACTGTAACTATACTGCAAATTGTTTTAAAACATTTTTAAACACAAGGCATACAAAGCATTATAAAAACAGTTTATTTTTCAAAACCAGATTTAGTGATTTCAGAAGGCCCAAATTTGAGGAAGCTTTGTACAAGTAACCCCTGCGATACGGCAGTTTGGGTAATGGAATTCACCCTTATGGAATTCACAATTGCTACCAAAACATCTGGGATACAGAATAAATATTCACTCTTATGAAATTTATGTGGAATAAAATGCTAAAAAAATAAATAATTTTTTTTCAATTTGCATTTCTTGACACATGCACAGTTGATGTGACTTTGTGTTACATAAAATCACAATGATGATCATTTTCTAGGAATTCAACTGCCACGCCGGTAACGCAGCAGTCACCTCTACTGCCCTCCCAGGAACAGAGTACGTAAGATTTCCACACATTCCCTTGGCAGAAACAACAGAAAATATAGGTGGAGAATTACTAAAATGGGTCCCAGTTCTCCTTCTCTGGGATTAACAGTCTTGCCCCCAAGCTATCAGACTGCTTGGACATACGAAGGGGGACAATAATTATTCTGGGATCTCAAAGAATCCATCTTATGTGCAGGATTCTATTTCAATTGCTGGAATCTGATGAAGAAGGAATATCTGTAGAATGCCAATAAATTAGCTCAAATCTGATTTGATGCAAACCAGTATTATTGGTATCAAAGAAGTAAATCTAATGCTATGATGCATATCAGTGACAATATATTTATATTTAGCATACTTACAGGGACAGCTATGTTATAAGACCCACTCTGGGATGCTAAGTTATATGTTAGCTGTAAAATCAAGACCATTGGAAGGAAGAATGGGAACTCAACAATTGTGATGTTATTTCTCTGGGTGTCCTTGCATTAGCTCTAGTGATAAAACATTTACAATGAAAATTCTGCATTAGAACCACAATTTCTGGCACAGACACAACACCCTCAATTCACTCTAAATATAGATTTGTAAATATGCTCTTTACTACCACACAGGAAAACAGTTTTGTCTTCCTCCCTGAGTAGGTCTACAGCTGCAATGTTTGGAGATGTGGGCTCCTAGTGAAGAGAGGAGTCCAGGCCAGGTGTTGGCACCAAATATATAACTGGACTGAACCAAGAAAGATCTGAGAAGGCTAGCTGTTGCTGAAACTCACGAGGACAACATTTCTTTTTCAGAAGTCACATATGCTTCAGTGCTGGGACCAGAAAATCAACACTTTTAGATACAGAGCATCCAAGATATAAATAATGTGTTCAATCACTTTATTGTCTTCTTCTGATGAGTGATCATTGACCTTAGCTAGCTTCTCTCTTCACATTTGCTGCTTGACTCACTGGCAATTTCCAGTATTTTCTGCTTTGTTTTAGATTTCCAGTGTTTGCTGCATTTTATCTTCAGATCATTGTCTTCTCCTCATGTGCAATATATATAGATCATCTATGTCGTTCTGTTTCTGATGGTTGGAGCCTAGTTTGTCTTTTGTTTTAAGTCACAATGACAGAATTTGCTGTGGCCTGTATGATGTTGGATATTGTGCTCAAATAGCTGACAGTTTCAACTAGGTGCATATTGTGTTTCACCAAATATTTCACTAAGGCAGAATATTGTCCAAATTGGCGCACTTATTGAAACTAAATTTTCTGTAAGGTTTCTGAACTATGTTGTCATAATTATTATTGATATGTCTGTCTGTACAGATGTTAATTGGCCTGTTACTTGCATTTAACAGTGTCATACTGTGCTGGTTTTGCTCTGGTTAGTTAAATTGCAGACTTTGGTATTTAGCTGACTTACATAATGTTTTTTCATGTTCAAAACTTGTTTCCTTTGCAAACACTTTTCCACTAAACTCATTGGCAGATGTCAACATATGCAACCTCACACTGTCATTTTGAAGATGGACTTTTCCACAACTTTAAAAAAAGACAGCTGGATTTATTATTTTTCAGATGGTATGTAACACATTACTTTAAGGTGAATATCTCCTAATTAACAAATTTACATCTTTTAACAGAGGAATAATTATTAAACTGTGCAAACAATATTCTGAATTATAGCTGAGCTTTGATGTAACATATGCTTGTTCTCCAAATCACCTGAGCACATCTGTTCCAAAAATAGAATGGACAAGTTATTGGCAGTTTACAGTTTCTATGCCTATCAGTCACGACAGAACTTAAAGTTTGGTAATTTTTTTCCAAGACTTTTATTCTATCTTTAGATACTTTATTGGTCCTAAAGTACTTAGATGTGTGATTTTGCATCACTATTCCACAGAATACACATTTAGAGGAGGAATTTCTGCAATTGTTACAGAAGTGGCAGTGTGCAATTCATCTGATCAAATTAGAATTCTCATTAAATTCTAATGCCTAGCATATAGCATCAGAAGGTCTCATAGCTGAGAGATTGGTGGGAACAGCTTGGAGGGACAGTAGGATTTCTTACACATTAAACCACTTAAATCATGCAATTCAAGGCAAACTCCTTTGCTGAACAATGAAAAAGCATATATTCTTTTCAGTCAAGCTATAATGGAACTATGCAAAAGAAAAAATATGTATCATTTGCAGATTCTAAATTGCAGCTTTGGAAAATAGAGCACCTCTGTTTTGACACTCCAAGGCATCCATTCAACAGAAATGCAGTGTGTCTCGAGAGTTCATGATCATAGTGAATACCAGTACCACACATACTATACATGGAAATGTTCCATCAAATAACTTCACAGGGTTCAAAAACTTAAGATGGGCTAAGCACACTTGTCACAAAGTCCCATCTAGCAACCTATTATTCATTGACAGAGTCTGCATGCTCAGTTGAATGCAGAGTTCTTTGTCTATACTGTATAAGTGCACAATCTTCAGTTGAAAATTACAACTGGAAATCTTCTCAAATTAACATCTGAACAGTGAAATTTCCTTCTACTTTAATCTAGTTTAAGGATGCATCTTCATTTCCTCAGGCATATGTCGAGATGTAAATTGGGCACTTCAGTATCACCAAGTATGTTGACACAAGAGACTGCAGATGCTGGAATCTGGAGCAACAAACAATCTGCCAGAGGAACACAGCAGGTTGAGCAACATCTGTGGGAGGAAAGAAATTGACAACATTTCGCGTCGAAACCCTGCATCGGGACTGGTCCTTATAGAGGATTGTTCAGGATTGTTTGTTGCATCAAATGTGCTGAGACTTCCATTTTGAGTCACATGGAAACAGGTCCTTCAGCCCACTACATCCAGGCTGACCATTAAGCACTCAATTGTTTCTCTTTCATCCATCAACTCGTCCCAATCCCCACCCCTCCTCCCCTGAGTCTCTTGCCACCCACCTACACTGGCAGTAATTTACAGTAGCAAATACACCTACCAACCAACATGCTTTTCGCATGTAGGAAGAAACCAATATAGCTGGGGGAAACCATTGCCATCATAAGGAAAAGATGCAAACTCTCCACGGACAGCACTGGAGGTCTCTGGAGCTGTGAGGCAACAACACTTATCATTGAGCCACTGTGCCAACATGTGAAGACTAATTATCTGGTTTCAACACAAGATTCCAACTTAACAGGAATGAGAAGAAGTGCCTGCAGGAGTGGCCTTCAATATGAAATTTCCATTATGAAGCAAGAGTTTCTCCAACAGCCGTTTGATGCGATTCCTCTTTCCTGTATTCAATTAAATTTATGCAAATGTAAAATCACACAACTCATTAGATGCATGGGTAGATTTCAACTTCCTGGCACATAACCAGTGGACTGCAGCAACCAACCACCTGCTCTTGCCAGGGAAGAATACCTACAGGACCAAAGGCCATTCCCAAGATCCTGGCATGATTACACTTGAAATGGCTGTCCTGCTGGAGTTTGCTGAGGAGTATATAATACTCAAGGAATTTAAAAAAAAGGAAGGCTAAAGAGAGCTAAGAGAAAGATGATACGGATTAATGGGTCTAGATTGAACTTTGTAGGGTGATGATGACAGGGATCTTGAAAGAGCGAGATACATTGCCTCGGCCTAGAGAGTTGGACAACACTGTAAGATGGGGCATTTGCCAGGTCCATGTCTGATCCCAGGATCTCTGCCTTTACAAGAATCAGCAATGAGGGAAGGTAGGTTTTTAATGAACCAACATTCAGAACACAAGCCTGCGGCAGATCAATCTCAGGATTCAGCTGCCTCAGGATAAGGGCTACATCCAATAAAAGATGCTGATTATAGTTCTAGGCAGCCTTTATATATCTGATCCCAGGCCCAGCCACACATGGCACTTAAACCAAAGTACCTTAAAAAAATGTTACTATGGATGTACAAAGAGGAATACCCTTGATAATTTATTTTACTCAAGGCTGGTTTATTTTACTTGAGGCAACTCTCAATATTTCCTTAAATGTGACTCTGGCGCATGCCCACATTTCCTAACCTGTAAGTTTTTTTGGAATGTGGGAGGAAACCAGAGCACCTGGAGGAAACCCACGCAGACACATGCGGAGAATGTACAAACCCCTTCAGATAGCAGCAGGAATTGAACCCTGGTCGCTGGCACTGTAATAGCGTTACGCTAACTGCTACACTACCTTGCTGCCAGTCACACATAGGACAGACTAGGCAAGTATGGCAGACGACCTTCCCTGAAAGACATCAGTGAACCAAGTGGGTTTTCACAACACCCTGGTGCTTTTATGGTTACCATCACTGAGTCAAGTTTCATTTTGTTTTAAATTCCAGATTGATTTGCAGTTAACTTCCCCAGCTACCACAGTGGGATTCAAATTCAATCCCTGGATCAATGATTCAGAATTCTGGCTGTTAGCCATGTAACTTAACCACTAAGCTACTGTATGGCTAACACTGTTCGGCCAAAATAATGAAGGAAAAGCTATTTTAACAGGCATTCACATAGACTTGAATAGGTTTCAATTGTTGCTGGCTCAGTTTCTGTTGCTGATGTCTACCTGTCAATGCATCATTATCTATTCTCTCCATTTTTCCTCTGACATGTCAAACCTTAAAACACTTCTGGATATCAAAGTTGGAGATCATAGCAGGCTGCAACATAGGGAAGGCCTCCAACCATCCACGCCTACCCAGCCAGGTATCCAACCCTTATTTTTAGCATGGATATTGATTGCTTTATTCACATTCTTGCTCTTGGCTGAGAATCACTGCATCTTTTCTGCTGACTAGCTGGCCCTGCATACCAGAATATATCATAAGAGAAGAGAGTAGCATTTATATCCAAGGAGCTATCCTGGCTAACCTTACATTTATATTCAAATAACACATTATATTCAAATAACACATATCATGCAATATGTGCCAAATTTGAAAAATAAAGTACTTTCCAGGGTGCAAAATCACTTAAAATCACTTTATACTGATGAAATGATAAGGATTATCAATAACAGTACATGTGAACTGCACCAAGAACCTTTGGAAATCCTACAACCCCATAACATTCCATATTACGTTCACTCATGTGTCTCTGATCAGCATCAAACTTCATAACTTGGCCATTTTTACTAAAAGAAAAAAATAGTGATCTGCTGTACTAACAACATTTTGACATAAATGGCAGAGTCATGTCAGACTTTGTCACAAGTCATCGCAAAAAGAACTGAATGCTATCGTAAGTTTCTGTGAAACGAAAAGGACTGGTGCAAGTTCAGACTTGGATTGCACATTCAATTACACCTTAAGACACAGTGCCAAGTACTTAGGAAGAAGCACCTAGGTAGTCACGTCCTCTTCCTCCAACATACTTTTAACACAGCGGGAAACTTAATTTGCAATTTTCACAGCTTTTCTTAAACGTTCTTCAGGCAGAAAAGCCTCTCTTAGACACTGATTGCAAGTTGAATCCTTCAGGTGGACAGAATAACATTTTCTTCCAAAAATATACAACTAAAAAAAATATATCAAGGCTTTTTCCCCCTAAATTTCCTCCTTTCATTTTTATTGCCACTGTAATTTGTGATAGATTTTAAATGAGAGCAAATCCAACAGGCCTAAATTCTGCTGGAGACTCTTATGTCTCACTGCAAGAAATTCTAGTTGTATCCTTGCTACCTTCAAACATGCCAGCCCATTTGAGTTCATTCTCACGCTTCCTTATGTCATCATGTTTATTCAAGGCGAGGCCAGCATTTATTTTCCTAGAGGAAGTAGTGGTGAGCCACACTTTAGTGAACTGCTGCAGTCTATAGGTGTAAAGTAGTTTTTGATACAATTGAATGGCTCACTGGGTCAATACAGGGTCAGTTAAGAGTCAATGACATTGATGTGGTTCTGAAGTCACATTTAGGCCAAATTGGAGAAAGACATCACGTACCTTTTACTAAAGATCATTAGTAAACCAGCTTGGCTTGACAACAATATAGCTATGTCAGGCTCAGAATTACTGATACCAGCTTTTTTTGGTTCAAGATTTGCCAAATTAAATTAAATTCCCCAGAAGGCACAATGAGATTTAACTCATATCTGCAGATCATTATTCCGGGTAACTGGGTTAGTAATTGATTAACAAAACTAACTTGCCCCAAATAATTTGAATCCCTGAGTATTTTATTTTCTTCCTACATTTATGGATTCATTTTGCTCCTTAAACTAAAATTCAACATTAGGTAAATTTAGAATCGTATTTATTACCTGTAGCGGCATCTGTAATAGCCTGACTTGTGACAGATGGTGAACTTTGCAGTTGATATGTTGTAGTGGTCGAAGGAGTTGCTGGACTGCTGTTGTTGCTTGCCATGTAAGAAGTATATGGCGAATTATTATAATACTGTGCATATTGCCCCTGGCCAAAGCCTGTGTAAGGATATTCCTAGAAAAGGCAAGATAAACAGATTTAGATTTTATTCAAATGCAGTTATTTCCTAATTAGAATAAAACATTTTGATTTTGTATATGATGTTCTTTGCCTTATATAGGTATTAATGATAGGTAGGTGGAAACATTGGAAACAGCTGCTGGGTCAATGGAGAAGATGACGAAATAAATGTGAATCAGCATATGTGAAAGCCAACTCAGCTTCGGACAAACACTGGCAAAAAGAATTTTCATTATTTAAAAATTTTTCTCAACTTTAGTGCAGACCATGATTCTTTACAGTCAATGAAGTACTTCTGAAGTGCAGTTACTGTTTTAATGCAAGAAACCTATCAATTAATTTGCACCCCTGAAGGTTCCACAATTGGAGCTAGATAATGTTTTATGGAGACATTACTGAAGGAAAGGGGATGGAAGTTAAATATTGGCTAATACTTGCTTGCTCTTTGGAATATCAAATATCTGTTATATTCACCTGAGAGGACAAATATTAGCTTAGCATCTCATCTTAAAGATGAACCATCAGGCAGGATGACAGTCCCTTAACGCTGCACTGGAGCATCAGCTGAGCTTCTGTACTCCAGTCTTTGAAAGTGGAATTTAACCCACACCTTTCTACTTAGAGGTGATAGTGATCTCTGACGAACAGCTGATATATGAAAAATTGTAGCATACTACTGAAGAAAGGAAAGAGGGTAAGGATAGTCCTCATGGGTACACAGAGGTGTGCATATCTACTAAAGAAGGAAAGGGAAGAACAAGCAAAACAAATTAATGTAACATCCGTGGAATGTCAATTAAGTTTGAAATCAGGAGAGACAATTAGCACAAACATGGTTGGTATAGCTCAAAATTATGGAGTTCCATGTCTTCAGAAGTTAATGTTAGTTATCTTTTTCTGTTTTTGGCTCCTCTCTTTTAACTCTCTCCTTTTAACTCATCTTTCTTTCTTAATTATTATTTCATTTTTTGGCACATCATTTGCATCTAATCCATCCTTTCTAATTCATAGTCTTTGGTTTAGAATTCCTTCATCTAATTGGTTAAAAAGCCATGCCTTGCTTGTCCTGGTCATGGACATAAGGGTTGCCATGAGAAGCCCTACATTGGATCAGTTCTCTGTTGACAGCAAGGGTCTGCTCAAACCCCCTCAAAATTCCCTGTTCAGCTTCAGCCTTAATGAATGTTGAGCACCGTTCCTTCATCACCGACCTCAAAATCTAGGTCAATAACTTTAAACTTTCCATTCCCAATTCTGACATCATTTTCTCCAATGACCCGGCAGCTGTTCCCAATTCTGTTTCTTACGCTACTTTTTTGGGATTGTCTCTCATATATTGTCTTTGAATCAAGAAGATGGGTAGAAAATGATATTGGCTTTTAACAATTTTATTCTCAAAATAACTGCTCAGTGGGGTAAGAGTGGTATGGATAGTGTCTTGTTATTGCTAAACAGAATTCAGCATTCAGTGAGTAACGGGAGCAATGGAACTGAGTTACGCCTTTTAAATTTTTGTCAAATAATGGATGTAGCAGTGTTGGGTGTTAAGAACGAAAGTAAGACATAAAGTGCTGCTTATTGGTTGTAGTGTTCTGTTGATTCAATAACCTATAAATAGAATACCCTTAACAGGTAAATATAAAAGAAATATACATGATTAACATGTAAACAGAGGTCAGTTGCATCAGTGTGAAACACGGCGATGAAAAAACTCATTTCTTAATAAATGTTCTTGTTTGCATCAACATGGTACATTTGGTATCTAGAAGCCAAAAATCTTGCTGTTTTGTGCAAGTATGAAACTTGCATTATCTTTTAGGAACTCAGCTTAGTATTACTCTTTTGTACTACGTAGGCATTGCTCATACATATCCTAGAATTTCGTTCTAGGCAGAAACTTCTAAGCATATACTTCCAACAATATTTTCACTGAATTATGAAAAAACATTGTTATAGCTTGAGGATTCGTTTGTGGAACTTGTTGATAGTTTGAGCAACGAAGAACAGCTTTGTACGGTTTTTGTGTGGTTACATAAGCTACCTTTCTGTTTTGAAAGCTGTAATATTTATTGTTGCACAGGCCTACTGTGACTTTTTGGCACATCTTTCATTCCAGTTTTCACTTCTTTTATAAAGAAGGTCCTCATTCTTCAAAAGTAATATCAGACAACAGCTTGCATTTATGTAGGACTTCAGCCTAGGACTCTCCACAGCAGCATTATCAAACAAAATATGACACCAAATTACATAAAGAGATGTTGGGATACAATACAAATGTTTGATCAAAAACATAGCTCATAAAAAGTATCTTAAAGGAGTAAATGGGTGGAGAGGCAGAAAGGTTTACAGAAGGAATACCATGGCTTAGTGACAGGTTTGCTGGAATCATGGTTGTTGGTGGTTGAGCAATTAAAATTGAAGATGCACAGGAGGTCAGATTTAGAGTGGCTCAAAGATCTTGGAGAATTGTATTTCTGGATGAAGTTACAATGAAATAGAAGGGCCAGGCAATGGAGGGATTTGAACTCAAAGAATGAGAGTTCAAAAATTGAGCTGTTTCTGACTAGAAGTCATTTCAGGTCTATGAGCAGTGTCAAGCAGTGAGCAATAGTCAAGACGGTTCGGTGCAGGTGATCATACAAGCAGTAAAGCTTCAGATGAGCTTAACTTGAGGTGGCATCTGGGAGAGTGACCAGAAATAGTGGTATTAGTTATGTGGATAAGTAATAAAGATGTTGAGGAGGGTTACAGCAGCAGATGAACTGAGGCAGAAGTGTAGTTAGATGATGGTGAAAAGCTGAAAAATAAATGGTTTCAGTTATGTGAGGAGAATGTGGTCCTTGGCTTATCTTGACATCAAATACAACACAAAGGTTTTGTTTCGGACATTTGCCAGGATAAGCTTCCAATGATGCAGTCAAGAGCCAGGGAATAGTTTATGGAATAGCCCATAAAATGGCTTTATTCTTCCCAATATACAGTTCCTACCTCTGTTCATCTAGTAACAGATGTGAAACATGCAGTCTGATAAATCCGAAACATTAGATGAGTCAAGGGAGGTGGTGGTGAGGTAGAGTTGGCTGTCATTGATGTACATTTGGAAGCTAATGCTTTTATAAATGACGTTATCAGAAACTGGTGTATGGATGAGAAATTTTTTAAAAAACTTTTTTAAAAAACTTAAAACTTTATTTACAGCATGGTAACAGGCCCTTCCGGCTCAGCGAGTCTGCGCCACCCATTTAAACCCATGTTAACTAACCCATATGTCTTTGGAATGTGGGAGGAAACTGGAGCACCCAGAGGAAACCCACGCAGACATGGGGAGAATGTCCTTACAGACAGCGACAGGAATTGAACCCTGATCGCTGGTGCTGTGATAGCGTCACGCTAACTGCTACGCTACCGTGCTGCCCTGAAGAACTGGGAACTTCGGTCAATGATCTAATCCCATTAAAGGACATGCATTTTATTTCCAACCACCCATTTTCTCCCCCTCTCTTCAAGGTGTTGACACCTGCTGTGGAGCAGTGTCAAGTTGATAATAACTAAAGCGACCATTCTTTATTCATGATTGCACGCAGTCAATGTTGGCAGGCCATGGGGGGGGGGGGGGGCAGGGGGAGCTCACACCAGTTGTTCCATTGGATACATAGGAGGATGCCAATGACAGATCCTTGAACTCCAAATGTGAAAGTGCAGACATGGGTGGAAGCAACTGTACGTGATTCCATATCTATGCCTGGAGAGATAGTGTGATTCCTGAGCAAGTTGGAGGCTAAAGGCTCACCCCAAATTAAGCCTTGGTCATTGTTTCAATATTACTGATATGTTGGAGGTACCTTTCATGCCGTGGTAGTTCGTTAGATTGAAGGATACAGACTGGACATCTCACTAGCAGCAGCCCTCAGGAGGACCTCAGAGGAGAATCAGTAGGAGGCTTTGCATGACTTACAGTCACCCTGAGCTTGTCCCCATAGCTCCAAATGACACTAGCTGTCTGATGGCAACTATTGCTTAATTCCTGAGAAGGGGTTCTTAAGCAGATATTAAAATACTTTTTAACATATGCGAGAAGTCTAACTCATGCCTAGAGTAGCCACCCAGGATGTCTAAATGTCAATGAAACTGCCAATGATATGGTATTGAACATATTTTCAGTACCAATGGAGATTGGTATAAAACCCTAATTAATGCTTTTTACCAAGAATTTCTGTACTACAAATGGATGCAATGCAGACAAATCTCCACCCCCACACTCCCCCCCTCCCCCCCCCACCCACCCGCATTTGGACTCCCACGTCAATGCAATAATCTGTGATACTGATGTACAGATGGGGCAGCACTTGAACGTCTAAACTGAATTGGTACATACCATCTAAACAGAAAGTTGCAGGTCAATGTATACATTGAAACTGTTGCTCACTTAAGATTATGTTGTTAAGCTTGAAATAAAAAAAATCAGAGAAACATTGGAACATGGCAAGAGAAATGGTAGAGGGCAGGTTAAGGAGGTTGAAGATGTCAGCATTATTTTGAAATGGTGTGAATGTGTTGGGGGTTGAGAGGGGTTGTTATGTTGTACTGGGTGAAGTAGTGATGCAAACAAAGAGAGAAAATTGTGGGTTTAGTACCCTTGACATATTTGATGATGGTCCCAGATAAAGAATTTCAAGCTTCCAGTTGGGTTGACCTTTTCTGCCTTATTGCCTGTGGAATTAACCTATGTACACTCTGCAACTAATTTTCTCCAGAAATAGCAATCATGTTAATGGGATCTGCTGGCACACCTAATTTGCATATTAAAAGGGTTCACCACAGGAAAGATAGATGCTTTGGCCATTGGCGATTAGCCGTTTCAAAATGGCGGGGGATGTTTTTACTGTTGAACTGCTTTGTATTCACAAGTTAAAAGCAGCCCTTAATGTTATTTTTCGCCTCTTTTACTATCTTAACTTATATAATATTAAGATGATTACTGGATTTATTCTGGTATGTTTTTATTTCCTGGCTGTGTAGACATGATTTAAGTTTTTATTTATTTAGTCCTGCGATATAGTTCATGCACAATTTTAAAATATGAAGGCACAGTACCTGCTGTGAACTATTAAAGCCTGTAGAATGTGTAAGTGAATTGCTTCCTGTGTAAATTCCTGATGCCGATGTAAAACTTCCCCCTGTAAAAGAAAACTTCTGTCAGACTTTTCTTTCCTTTAACATGATCTAATTCCTTTACTTTCAGGAAAAATAGTGAACAATATAAAAATGACATAAATACCATATTGTTTAATAAATTTTATTGTTTTTTCAACTATTATTTCTCAATTCTTGCAGTTCTGATTCGTGAGTATATGACTTGGTATCAGATATGGTGATATTTCCCTCTTTAAAAAGGACTTATTTTTTAAAACATATACAAATATAATAGCATATTGTAGCTATTAAAACAACATTGAAAGCAGAGAGGTGTTTCTAAGGTGCTAATCTCACTTTGGATTCAGGTGATTCTACTGCTTCCAGATATTATATTCACTTTGAGACTTCACAATGCTCCCAAGTATTAAGAAAAATCCACACCACTTGAACTGCGCTTCTGATGCCTGCATCATCTCTGAAATGCAATTTTTATCATCAATCTCCACAATGAAACAATGATGTCTCATTCTTTACAATCAATATATCAGCTGAGGTGCCTTCAAAGTTATAAATTGCATGTTCCAGTTATGCTCCCATCTTTAGCTTATTCCTGATCAGCACAAGACCATAAGACATAGGAGGAGAACTAGGCCATTTGGCCCATCAAGTCTGCTCCACCATGGCTGATTTATTTTTCCCTCTCAACCCCATTCTCGTGCCTTCTCCCTGTAACCTTTGACACCCTTACTAATCAAGAACCTATTAACCTCTGCTTTAAATATACCCAATGACTTGGCCTCCACAGCCATCTGTGGCAATGAATTCCACAGATTCACCACCCTCTGGCTCAAGAAATTCTTCCTCATCTCAGTTCTAAAGGGATGTCTTTCTATTCTGAGGCTGTGCCCTTTGGTCCTAGACTCTCCCACTACTGGAAACATCCTCTCCACGTCCACTCTATCCAGCCCTTTCAATATTCGGTAGGTCCCCCCCCACCCCCAATCCTTTTAAACTCCAGTGACTACAGGCCCAGAGCTATCAAACGTTCCTCATACGTTAGCCCTTTCATTCCTGGGATCATTCTTGTAAACCTCCTCAGGACCCTCTCCAATGCCAGCACATCCTTCTTTAGATATGGGGCCCAAGACTGCTCACAATGCTCTAAATGTGGTCTGACCAAAGCTTCTAAAGCTTCAGTATTACACCTTGCTTTTATATACTAGTCCTCTTGAAATGAATACTAACACTGCATTTACCTTCCTTACTACTGACTCAACCTGCAAGTTAAACTTTAAGGAATCCTGCACTAGGACCCCCAAGTGTCTTGCACCTCCAATTTCTGAATTTGCTCCCCAATTAGAAAATAGTCTATGCTTTTATTCCTTCTACCAAAGCGCATGACCATACACCTCCCTACATTGTATTCCATCTGCCACTTCTTTGCCCATTCTCCCAACCTGTCCAAGTCCTTCTGCAGACTCTCTGCTTCCTCAACACTACCTGCCCCTCCAGCACCTTTGTATCTTCCACAAACTTGGCCACAAAGTCATCAATTCCGTCACCCAGATTGTTAACATATAACGTGAAAAGTAGTGGACCCAACATCGACTCCTGCAGAACACCACTAGTCACTGGCAGCCAACCAGAAAAGGGCAGTTTATTTCCACTCTTTGCCTTTTGCCAGTCAGCCAATCTTCTATCCATGCTAGTACCTATCCTGTAATACCATGGGCTCCTATCTTGTGCGGCACCTTGTCAAAGGCCTTCTGAAAATCTAAGTAAACAACATCCACTGACTCTCCTTTGTCTATCCTGCCTGTTACTTCCTCAAAGAATTCCGACAGATTTTTCAGGCAAGATGTCCACTTAAGGAAACCATGCTGACTGGCCTATTTTATCATGTGCTTCCTAGTACCCCGAAACCTCATCCTTAATAATAGACTCTAACATCTTACCAACCACTGAAGTCAGGCGAACTGGCCTATAGTTTCCTGTCTTTTGCCTCCCTCCCTTCTTAAAGAGTGGAGTGACATTTGCAATTTTCCAGTCCCCCAGAACCATTCCTGAATCTAGTCATTCTTGAGAGATCACTACTAATGTCTCCACAATCTCTTCGGCTACCTCTTTCAGAACCCTGGGGTGTAGTCCATCCAGTCCAGGTGACTTGACTACCTTTAGAACTTTCAGCTTCCCAAGCACCTTCTCCTTAGTAATAGTGACTACACTCACTTCTGCCCCTGACTCTCTCGAACTTTTGGCACATTGCTGGTGTCTTCCACAGTGAAGACTGACGCAAAATGCTTATTCAGTTCATCTGCCATTTCTTTGTTCCCCATTAGTACCTCTTCAGCATCATTTTCCAGTGGTCTGATGTCCATTCTTGCCTCTCTTTTACTCCTTATATATCTGGAAAAACATTTGGTATCCTCTTTTATTCTATTGGCTAGCTTACCTTCATATTTCATTGTTTCTCTCCTTTATTTTTTTAGTTGCCTTTTGTTGGTTTTTAAAAGCTTCCCAATCCTCTAGCTTCCCACTAATTTTTGCAATATTGCATGCCCTCTTTTGCTTTTATGAGGCCTGAGTGATAGAAGAGCCCATAGCTAATTTAACTATTCCCCCTACATCCCAAGCCCTATGATTTATATACTTAGCCTGCTGTCAGTGGGAAGGAAATACCAACAATAAGTTTAGATAACCCTTACTGCTTTCAAGGAGGAAAATCCACCCTCACTGGTGATGTGTGATGTAACTGAGGTTTTATTTCCAAAAATCATATACAGAGCATTTTACAATCCAAATATATAAAGATTGATAAGCTGTCATCAAATAAGCAACAGAATGTGTGTTCACTTTTCTTACAGGCTTGCTTAAATCTCCTCATAGATGAGACCTCAAACTTTCTCATTAACAGTGCTACCTAACTGTGCACAGCCACCTGTATAAGTTATGTCAATGGCAAATTCACAAAGGTTAAGGTTAGGTGCTGTCTGCATGAACGGCACATTCTCCCTTTGACTGCAGGTGTGGTTTCCTCTCACATCCCAAGGACATGCAGATTGATTGGATAATTGGCTACTGTAAATTGCCCCTGTGTAGTCGAGTGGTGGAATTTGGGGAGAGTTAATGGGAATGAGGAGAGTATAAAATGGGATTTGTGTAAATGGGTACTTGACCATTGGCACTGAGTTGGTGGGCTGAAAGGCCTGTTTCTGTGCTGTATGACTCTATGAATGATTTTAGCATTTTAACATTGTTCACTTGGCAGGCAAACGGTTATCCATGACTTAGCTGCCGAGGTCCTTCTGTTTTCTCGCACATTCCGAGTTTACCCCATTCTTCTGAGCAGATGAGGTGGACACCCACTGGTAACCAGTAGGGTACTTCTATGAAAATGCGGAGCACACTACAATGTCAACATTTGGGACTGATGGTTATTCTAACTGGATGACTACATCACAAGACTGTTTAGTTTTTCTTGCCAGTCCAACTTAGTAGGAAGAGGAGCCAGGACCAAAGTAGGCCAGAAGGGTATGTGGTTATGGTAGGATGACCAGATTACATACTGCTCATTTTACTTTTTATTGAATTCACTGGAAAGGATAATAAGGCAGTTTGCAAAAAAAAAAATTAGATTCTGTTAGCAACACATAAAGCACTAGAGGAACTCAGTGATTCAGGCAGCATCTATGGAGGGAAATGGACAGTTGATGTTTTGGGTCGAGACCCTTCATCTGGAAAGGATATCCAGCCCAGGCAACTCATGGACCAAACACGGTCTGGCAGCATCTTAGAAGGGAAATGGACAGTCGACATTTCAAGGTCTCGACCTGAAATGTCGACTGTCCATTTCCCTCCATAGATGCTGCCTGACCTGCTGAGTTCCTCCAGCACTTTGTGTGTTGCTCCAGATTCCAGCATCTGCAGTCTTTTGTCTCCATTGGATTCTACCAGTTTCCTCAAAGTCATTTTGTTAAATTATTCTTAAAATAGTGCAAAACAAATATCCTATTTGATGATGGATATATCATATTTCCTTATGATATAGAAGGAGGGCATTTGGGCCATCAAGCCTACGCTGGCTTCCAGAGCTTACCCATCATTCCCATTCCCCCACACCTTACTGCAACCTGTTTTCTCTCACATGCCCATCAATTGACCCCCGAGCCTCCTGTTGCCATCTATACTAAGGGGTAATTTACAGGAGCCAATTAACCTACCAGCACATCTTTGGAATGTGGGAAGAACCCAGAGAATCCAAGGGAAAGCCACATGAACAAAGGGAAAATGTGCAAACTCCACACAGAGAGCACCCGAAGTCAGGATTGAACCCAGATGCTGGAGCAGTGCAGCAGTAGCACCAGCTGCTGTGCCTGTAGCTTTTAAGGTGCTTCGGGAGCTGATAGGAAGGAGGATTGCTGTTTGTCACTCAACGAGATCTGTTCGTACGAGGCAATGACAGAGAGCGTGAGGGCACTGGAAATCATCAACCTATGATGCAGGTTAGCTGCATGTATCCTTATAACAGATGGGGTGGTTTGTCATCGGTTCTATAAATATAGCACTCGACCTATCACCTGCCTGCATGTGCTCCTCACCCTCCCCCCACCTTCTTATTCTGGTTTCTGCCCTCTTCCTTTCCAGTCCTGATGAAGGGTCTTGGCCCAAAACGTCGACTGTTTATTTCCCTCCATAGATGCTGCCTGACCTGCTGAGTTCCTCCAGCACTTTTTGCGTATTGCTCCAGATTCCAGCACCTGCAGAATCTCTTGTGACTTGATATTTTGGGACAGGTTTCCTTCCTTACTGTTTAGAATGAAGTATCACCCAGGCAGAATTCAAAAAGGATTTCTTGTCCTTAACAAACCCAGCATAATTTTCGTTTATTTAAATGGATGGAGAATTGGGTGTGCTCTATTATAGATGGACAATCCTCATCACCAGATTTTTTTCTGCACTCCACCAGGGAGATGCTTTATGATCAAATGTCAAAAAGCCTCCTGTGCAAATAAGTTGTCTCCTCAAATAGACGCAATCAATAACAGTATCCTGGGAATATTCTTCCCACAACCATCCCCAATTGGTCATAAATCTGATTTGCTGTTCCTAGTTTATTACTGTGCACAAATGTTTATCCAGATATAAGTAACTGTGGCACCAATTTTATCCTTATCGCTGGAATGAGAATAGGACTATTTCAATGAACATCACATATGGTACAGTGCTGTTCCCATGATATGGGTTCCTTAACATACCCGGGAGTACACAAAACAGCTGCAGCTGCAGTATCAGAAGTTAATCTGCACCTGTTAATGTCTTGATGCAATTTTTACAAAAAGCATGTGTGTCATGAGTACCCCAACCAGAGTTTTTCTTATTTATATAAGGAAACTACAACAGAGCACTTCAGAAAATACTTTTTGAGCTTAGAAGGGCCATTAATGCTATGCTGATGTATTCCCCACTGTCCATCTTTTTGCAGTTCGTTCCCAGCTTGTCTCCTCATGCCCTCACCTTAACAGGAATGATTGAGCTCTGCAATGCAGCTGCTAGTTTTCCTTGTCCCTCCATTAAAATATGTATACATGTTCCAAAGTCGATGTGAGGGTGGTGTATGGCTCCATTCACCATCCATAACCTTGCCTAAATCAAAAAACTGCTCTTGTGTTTCAAAAGCAATTTGATCTACAGCACTTTGGTCCAAGCTAAGTAAGATAATGCAATTTAATGCAAGATCTTATATTCTACAATTCTATATTTCTAACAGAGTATTTTTATTTCTGTAAAAGTCCTTAAGCTACGTGAAAGGGTTACTGAAACATTGGAACTGAAGGTTTGCATTTTTTAGAAAAATGTGTACTTGCCAAATAATAACTGAACTTCCAATGAGCAACAGTTACAATGTATATCTTACAATAATAAAAAATATATACTTTTTACCACCCTGGGATTATTAGAACTTCATTATCTGGAATACAAGTGTCATGGCCCAGTTGTTCTGAACACCAGCTGCTCTCCACCATAACTTAATAAATGCTGAATTGAATAGTATAAATGTTAGAGGCAGCAAAAAGGTAAGGATTTTTTTGGTCTAAAATATTATCAATTAACATGTAAGCTTGCACACTCTTTATTGAACTGGCTTGCTGTTAGGTAATTAAATCAAATTAGAGATACCATCTAATTATTTAATAACTTACAGGATGAGTGAAGCAAAGACTCCAAAGACAGTATCATTCTGAATTTTTTTTTGTTCAGAAGGTCCAAACATCATGGGAATAATTTTAAAGAAATATCCCGATGCATTTGAAACCTATTACTGAAAAATAAGTAACAGCTACAAAAAGGGATGCCTGTTCCATTATACCTCCTTCAGTATTGCCACAAATCTGGAAGATTTGAGTTTTGGGACATAAGATCATAGTGGGTCTAGAAAAAGACCGAATCCTGGGTTCAATCACTAGAGGTATTCCTCATCTAACAGACACAATTAACTGATTGCTGAAAAAGCAAGTCAAGCCAAACTGTTTCAAGTGGGTTAGTTTTTGGATCCAAGAATATTTGGTGAAGATATGCAGTTGGGGAGCTTAGGGGGGTGAGATGGAGAAGATAAGCGTTCTGTGAGGGGTATCACAGGTACATCAGAAGCTGGAAAAGGCTCCAATGACATCACGTGAAAGTTCCTACCTCAACTGTCTCAATGTCTATTGCACATTTTTTTTGTGTAAGATAGGACAATGGGTGGCTTAAATCTGAATTGTTTTAATTACATATAGTGTTATTTAATAACATAGATTTGACATTTTTATTTAAATGCAGAGTAATACTTGCCTAGAACATCATTACATAATGCTGCACTTTTCAGTGATGTAATAGAAGATAGTATTTCCACTCCCCCCCGCCCCCCCCATCCATTGTGGCTCTCCCTCCAAAAGTAAAATCCACTAATGAACATTTCAGGTTGCTTTGTGCCATGAGAAATTTGATGCCAGTGTTTTCCAGGCAAGCATCACCCTTGCGCTTGAGATCCATTTCTAGGTCAGAAGCATAATGGATGGCATCATCCCTCATATATTGCTCTGTTTGGGATTCCTATTAGGGCAATTTATCTTCCTGCTCCCAACCCTGAATGTCAGCACAGAACTCCACTGGTTCCCCCATCACTACTTATCGGGAGAAGCAGGATGCCAATTTCATTTGGTTAATGAACTATTAAAGACAATATTAATTGAAAATGTAAACATTTCCACAGCTGCCCAAAGCATATGATGAAGGTATGCCAAAAGCATAACAGCATTGAGGGCTGTCGGAGGTTTTATAGGATGATCTGTGGAAGTAGCATTGTAACTCATAGTTGCTTTCCTCTGATCCCTGTTCTGATTGCTGATTTGTTCTTGGCTAACAGTCTCCGGCTTATGAAACACATGAGAGCCCTGCTATTGACTGCACTATAGCCATAAGGTGAGACACTGACCAAGTGGGAGACAATAGATGAGTAGAAGCACTTTAATCAGAGGTCCCACTTCCACATGCCCCTCAGTATCATCCCTCTCATAGCTTGCATGTACTTCCCTGCTTGCCATTAGTCGCTGAAAAGCAAAGTGGGGCAATGTGTGGCCAAGACTGTGATATTATGTCTCCTATTCAAAGTGGTATTCATGGTGTGCAAGCCACTGATGAACACCTGCATGTACTTCAGTAATTTTTGTGTTTGATGCTGCATGGAAGTGGTCTCTCTTTGACATCACTAAAGTCTGTGAAATAATACAATTAATTCCTCAAGGGGTTGACCTCCAGTTACTTCAAGCTGAATGTGGCTACAACATTCTCTAGTGCATTACACATTCTTTCAAGCTATCCTTCAAGCTATCCTCTGTTCATTGATGGCCGGCCCCAAGATGCAGTATCTCTGTACAGCTGGGGAGAGTCAGTCTTACCCCCTCTAATATGCCTCTCTATTGCTAACCATCTCCATCATCTGCTTGTCTCACATGCTATGTGGGTCATCAGATGAAAACTAAACTCCCTTTCTTACTGCATGCATGAAGTGTGAGTATGTGACCTGGTGCATTATCGCCATGAGTTGTATGATTGTGCACTCTCTGAAGTAAGCAACTGAGAGATTTTTATCTTTTACATGCTAAGTGTCTTGATTACAGGGTGAAGATTCTGTGAAACATTATAGATGATTAGAACCATTATGTTAAGAATTTTAGAGATGATGGTTTTGCAATTGATCATTTTTCACTTGCTGCTGACTTCAAGTCCCTGAGTGGGTCACATGTACTGTGACTGGATGATATCAAGTTTTGTCACCAGGAAACTGTGAAGCACTCCTCCATTCATCCCCACGCCCCATCCCCACTGCCCCCAGAATACTCTACGCAAAAGATGCATTTCATTGTGCGTTTTGATGTACATGTGACTAATAATCTTATCTTATGTGTGGAACAGATGATGGACAGTACACTGCCTATGAAATAGACAACACTGTGTAAAAGGAGCACATGAGGTAGTGATGCAAGCAGTGCATAAGCAGAAAGGAATGGATGCATTTGAAAGGCGAGGTCTTGGTAGGGCAAGCTTGAGGGGATTAGAATTAGGATGCAAGTTAACGTGTCACCATCCCCATTTCTCTGACTGCTGAGGCTATTAATCTACCTTAAGCACTCCGGCCAAGAATGCAAAACCACATTAATGCTGTTCATTACAATGGCTACCTCCAGCCACATCTTTGTTGGCCTTGCTTGTCAGTCTTCTTTCTCCCAGCAGCAGGGAACACAAGGTCTCTGTGAGCTCTTCCAGTTCCCAGCACAACATCCAGAGAGAAAAACACCAACTCCAGGGGCAGCTTGGCTCGTTAGTACTTTCTGTTCGCTCTTATTTTCTCTCTTCCAGTTATTGTGCAGCCAATTCCCAAATCCATCAAATGCCATAATTTTAATGTCCTTTTACATAGTGCAGTTGAAATGGAGATGCGTGTTGACATTACACATGCTTAGCCTAATTGGTCAAAAATTTGGAAATTCAGTGGCTGGGTTAAAAAGTCACGGAATACGTGCTCCAGAAATTTCCAGTTTTCCTATATGCCACTGAAAACTCAACCTTAACTGCTTTTCAGCATGCCAGGAGATTAAAATTCAGCTCCAAGTGCTCATACAAAAAATAATTTCAGACAGAAAATATTTCCCAAGATAGATCAAGATTTTCAAATTAATTAACGGTGTGACTTCAAATGACCAAATATTCGTTTGGTTTATCTCAACTAAGTAAGATTGGGAATATTAAAATTGGTCTCAAGTTTCGTGATTTAGGAGGTTTAAAAAAAAAGCCTCTCAATTAGAAAGAAAACACCCTTTCAGTCAAAACCACAGCAATTCCTTCTTGTCTCTCCTTATGGATATTAATTGTGAACAGAAAGAAATATAGCTATGCAACATTCCCACGTTCAAACAGCCTGCCAACATTGTTATTTAAACTCACAAATAAAGAATACATAACAGCTCTCTGGGGTAAAGTATTGGAGGGTTGAAGGCATTTGGAAAAATATGAATAGCACCAATGGAAAAGGAGAAATAATGAAATAACACTACATTGTGATTTAAGGAAAATATATTAGAAAATTGCTTTTTTAAAAACTTAAGCAACAAAATTAGTGCAAAGTGAACATGATAAATATTTCCATTTTCCTACCTACTGTACAGAAAGAATCTAATTTATAATTTAGTTGAAAAACAGTGAATTAAAAGTCTGCACACATATTTAATATCCTATCACTACCGAAAAAGAATCCCATGAGAAACCTTAGCTCCTTCATAGTTTCAAAGCTCTTCAATATTACCAGCTTTTGTAAAAATAACACAGGAGATTAATTTACAGCAGTCAGCAGAAAAAGTAATTACACCTCTGTTAAGGGAAACAAAATGAGCATGGCCCTTTCATCCTGTGGTCATCATCAACTCATGGGGAGGTCTTACAGACCGTAACAAACGTAAAACAGGTTTGATACAAGATGCTGTGTGGGCTAACCAGTACTGCTGGCTGTGACATAGCAATTTAATAAGGTAGGATGGGTGAAGATTACTGCAGCACTTTAATAATAAAAGTTTCATCAACTTTTAGAGTGTAAACTAATACTCTTCCTGTACAATATAGGAGGCACTAAGAGTTTTTGTTTCTGAGTCTCTGAGTCCAATGTTGCTCTGTAAAACTCAGGCTTCCCTGTAGAACAAATTAGCTAGATAGGAACTTCCAAATACGATAAAAGCTTAAACTTTCAGGTCAAAGGGCAAGTCAGGAGAGAGCAGAGACCCACATAAAAGCTAAGAACCTTAGCAACATTTAAAGAATGAAGACCTGCTGGGACTAGTTTGCAGCTCCCACGTGCAGAATTTTTTTTAATTTCCCATTTTTGTGGGCAAGATGTTGGTCTCCCTTGTGGGCTTCTGACAGGAGTCCATTTGCTTTGGTTGATCAGCTCCTTGCCATGGGCTATGTCTATCATCAGTGCACAATATATGTGGCAGAAGTTAGTAGATCTCTCGAGGGAAATGCCTATGAAGTCCAGATGGGCTCTTTAAATCTAAGAATTTCATTCCCTGATTTATTCTTTACTTTTTACAAGATCAGTTAGCTTGTACTCCAGCATAGGTGATTACCAACAACTTGTACATCTGCATTTAAACATTTTACATATGTCAGATTAAATGCTTCAATTTCCAAAGTTTGTTACACAAAATATGTATTTATATCCATAGAACTGCCACTAAAATATAAAAGATTGAATTAAGCAGCAATTATACAACATTCTGCAGCATTATTGCCAGAGTTGATCAAATCCATGCAAGGAGGGAGAAGACGCATGTCAGTGATCAGAGTGGTGTACTTTGCATTACTTAAAGGTTCTTTTTGCCAAATGCCCAAACAGCAGAAATAACAGAACGACAGAAATGTTAACTGCTTGAAACTTTCTGGTTTCTGACCAAATAAGGTAGTGCAAACCTGTGAGGAGGGAGGAAGTATGTAAAAATAAAATATTTTAATGTACTATATCATACACAGGAAATCTCTTATGCATGACATTAAAGAGTGTACAACAGCTGACCAAAAATTGATAGTATTTGTGTTGAAATTTACAGGAAAATCATATGTACCTTACAAATACTTTTCTCCGCTTTTCTTGATGCAAATTATCGTACAATTAATTTATTCTTCAGTTATATTTCTGCATGAAGTTGTTTAAAAATTCTGCAGAATGCTGACCAATATTAGAGAAGGATATGTTTTTCAGTTTGTAGCTAAGAGAAAGTCAGGATCCTCATGTAAAATTTGATAACCACACAGCAAAATAAAATCTGCTGAGCCAAATCATGCTCAGTTCAGCCCACCACTAGGACTCGCCCTCACACTCTCCCTACTTCCATCGTAATGTGGAATGGATACATGGGTTCAACAGCCCGAGGGCTCTTGCTCATGGAATGGGGACTACACCTCAGCCGGCATAATGTAGAGGTCAGCCTCCAGCACGTCTCGACAGGAGCAGGGCTGGGGATGGCAGATTGACTTCTCACAAAATCTGTGAGGTTTTGCAAGAGTTTATAAATGTCTCCAATGAATAGGAAAATTTAAATCTTAAATTTCTTGAATTAAAAATTTAGTACTAAATAAAATTTATTAAAATCACATCAAAACATAAATAATTAAGAGTAAAATATAGAAAAAAGTAATTGTATTGCCTTTTCTTGTCTCTGGATCAGGAATTCCCATTCAATTCAATGGGAATTCCTACCCTACACCTGGTTTGGCTGGTGTAGGATCTCAGAAGCAGATTCCCCTCTGTAACGCTGGGGAATCCCTGTACAATTAGGCTCCGTGACAACTCCACATATTCCAGAAAATAAACGGACTGACAGATGCTCTGGATTAATGCAAGACCAGGACTTACTTACCTGGGAATGTGTGAACCCTAGTGATTCCAAAGCTAATTTGGCTCCAAAAGTTGGAAAAAAGAAAACCAAAAGCAGTGATAAACAGAGGAAATTACAAAGGAAGACAACATGAATCCAAGCTTTCTAGGATTCACCTGCTGAATTATCCATCTATAATTTCATCTATTCATCAAATCATTGAATCACAGAGGAGGGCATTTCATCCATCCTCCTGATGATGGCTTCTATTCTTAAAAGTATTGTTTGGAATTGACATTTGAGAGTTGATTTCATGCACGTCCATTTTATAGTGATGCTTAAATTGAGCAAAATACAGTTACCATGTGAACTATGGCAGGTCAATAAATTTTCACACCTGATCCAAGAACAATAGTGCTGTTCATTCAAAGGCTAAAAGTTCAGAAGTAATATACATATAAACACAATAAGGCAATTTCAACTTTTAATACATTATATTTCAACTTTATGCTAATACATAGTTCAGAAGCAATTCTACTGATCTAAAAGGGGTGTGAACCTCAAAATTGCCAGATTAGTTTATTATAGGCTATACTGGAATTAACATCCACATGGGAAATTTTAGCTCATCAGAAACACAAGCGTAAACATTCAAATCTAATGTTCTTGTTTTTTTTATTGCAGCTGTGTTACAAATCTCACAAAATATGGTCATTCAATTTGCATTTTAACAATGCTGCCTGTTATCATGAAGTAAATTGTCCCTCCAGTACTCATGGATAATGGGAGTGTAATTTCTTGTTAATTCTCTGACAGTCATCTACTTCAAATATTAATCCTAAGATTTGCATAGATCTCTGTAGTGGCTTGCTGGCTGCCTTTTCTGAGTTGTGGGATTCTTGGAGTACAATTTGTCATAATCATAATGTTATAGAGTTGTACAGCATGGAAACAGGCCCTTTGGCCCATTGTGTCTATATCAACCATTATGCCCATCTATACTAATCCCACTTAACTGCATTAATTCCATATACCTCTATGCCTTGTTCATTCAAGTACCTGTCCTGCAAAGACACTTAACACCATTGCCAAGAAATTCATCCTCAGTCAATGTCTGTACTTGCTATTCCATTTCTGAAATCTAAGTCCATTGAAGTCAATGGAAACCAATTTCAGAAGTGCAGGAGAATGCACAAATGCTGCTGTATGGCACATTTAGTGCTACTGACCTGGGATGGAATCCAAGCAAATAAAATGTTACATCTCTTTGGGCTCTTTTTGGTGCATGCTGCTTCATTAATGAAACTCTCCAAAATAATGAAAATTCCTATAGTTTAAAGTACTTCATTTGGAAATTGTGCTCATAGCAGAAATCTTACAGGAATTTGATTGAAAAGATTTTATCATGGGTTAGTGCATTTAAAACCAATGTGCAACTCTTCTACTGGCTGACTTTGGTGCACTCTGACCATCTCCTCTTACTGTTGTAAAATGTACTTCCACTTTGATGAGGTAAATAGTCAGCACTTTGAACCAGTAGGAATGAAAGACAATATTCGAACATTAAAGAGGAAAACCAACATTTGCCATGAGCTAGTTTTGCTTCTCCCAAATGACAAATTGCCTGAACAAACATATCCACAACTGCCAACGATGATTAGAAAAAAAAACTCATTTACCATGCTGGAGGAACACAGCAGGTCAGACAGCATCTATGGCTCTTGCTCCACCTCTTCACTCCACTTTTTTGATACTATCTCCCTACTATCTTTCAGTCCAGATGAAGGGTCTCAACCCTAAACATCGACTGTCCATTTCCCTCCATAGATGCTGCCTGACCTGTTTAAGATCCTCCAGCTTTTTGTGTGTTGCTGCAGGTTCCAGCATCTGGAACATTTACCATGCATTAGTCTAACAATATTCTTTGTCCATGTGATCCCCACCTCCTGAAATCCTTGTGCCCAGGATTCCATTCTGGCTCCTTTAGGAGGTCCACTCCCTAATTTTAACATTCTTAATTTTCACAGGTCTTTTTTGGTAATTCTTTGTTGCTTTAGACTTCCTGCTTTCTAGCTCTTTGAAAGCTTGGCTCCCAGATTCCTCTGGAGTTGCAGCTTTTCCTACAAAGGTGTTCACAAGGTCCATATTGAAACTGATCCACAAGGGGACCATGTAATACTATGCTTCTCACATCACAAGATGCCACAGTGTGGAGTAAGCTTAAAAACTGAGGAGTGCATGTTGGTTAGTACTTAGCTTACACCCCTGCTCTTTCTGGCTTTTACATTGGAGGATCATATGTTTGATCCAGATATATATGAACATTTACGTAAAATGGACAGGAAAGGACCAGCTGCTCCTTCGATCCCGATATTAACTCAACTTCAAAATATCAGCCATATTTTCATCCCTATACTAGACCACACCTATGCAATCTCCAGATGAACCCCAAGATAACACTTCTGGTCATTTTAGGATGAGAGCTTCTGAAAATTGCTCTCTGGCCTACTAAAGCAATCCACTAAAACTGAAGCTCCAAGAAGCAATGGTGAACAAGATGACCCAGCCGAATACTACATATCACGTTCTAAATGTAAATGATATTTCCTCCTACCAAGAACTTTCCCATCACTCTTGAATGCTTGCAACTTATTCCAGAGACAAGCATTTAACCTAATTCCATGTTCTAAAAGGTAAAGGAAGAGAGGAAAGCGGGAGTGAGATGTCATAGAGCACACTTGCTGTTACCAGTAGCCTTAGAAAAGGGTGAGAGTTTTCATTGAAGCACAGCTTCAAAATCTGTTGAATTAAATAAGTTTGTCATATTTATGGCCAGAATTGAATCTCAGGTGATATTTGTTTAAAAAAAAAGTGGAAAATTAAGTAGATTTTCTTCAAAGCTTCAAATTTTGCTCCAACGAACTTTGATGTGCCACGCTTCCTTCAGAGTGCTACAAAATTCCACCTTCACTTTAGAATTCACACTAAGTTCTTATGCTATGTTAATGCAGTTATGTGAAGATTATTATTGTCAAACTTGATTGGGAATTGGTTTGATGGTTACAGACTTCAGTATAAACTGAGATAATTAATTATCCCAAAAGATGCATACTCTAGTGCTATCGGTGCTATAGAAATTGTCTGCTGGACAATAAAGGAGTAATCAGGATGTGAAGATGAATAAGGAATCAAGGACATTACCTCGTGCTATTTCATGACTTCATACAATCTTGTCTGTGCATAATGTCACAAACTGGTGAAAGTCCTAAACCATAATAACCAAAATGTTCCAGTTTTTACTTCTAATCTCTACAGAATTAGACAATGCCAGGTGGGGCATCTACAGGTTGGGGTTAACACCTCTGGAGTAGGGAGGGGAAAATCTGCCATGGTTCCCTTTCCAGATTGTTGTCCAGTGATTGCTGCTGGAAAGTGCTCATGTGGACGTCAGGCTCACCTGTGATGGTCCCATGGTCAAAGCCTGCGGGCTCTCACCCTCTAGGCTCATGCATGAAGAATGGCCACGTGGGTGAGATACTGAAGGTCTGCTGGTGCCCAAGGAACTTTACCCAACAACGGTCAGCACCTTCAGGAGATGAGGGGAGAAAAAAGAATTTTTTTTAAACAAAAGCTCCCCAAAAATTCCAGTGGATTAATGAGCTAGAAGGTATATTTCTGAAACATTTTTCTTTCTCATTTTGTGTTCCACCCTATTGGTTTTCTAACACCCCCACCCGCCCCCCCAAACTCTCAAATTAGGAATGAAATCAATAGTGATCTTTCTGGTTTAGCCTGTTAAGGACTTGATAATTATCTTACAAACAGGAGTCACTGTGGAAAAATGAAAATGGCCACAGAGGAATTAGCTCACATTTCCAAACTTAATTCAGGATAGAACTGGTAAAATATTTGGCTGACTGTTTATTCAATATGGATTCTGCTTCGTTAGTTACATTACTGACTCAATTTGTAACTGATGGGAGAAGGCTACAAGAGAATTCAGATGAAACACCCGTCTTAAGTACACCACACACATTTAGTTTATTCAGCTGAGTTTTGAACTGCTGGCTATATATTTTATTTTCTTCCATGGGAAATAATAATAAAAAGAAAATCTGGGTTTGGATGTTTAAACTTTGCAACTGCCAAGGAAACGTTCTAATAAATTAAATAAAATTTCAAGATGAATTATTCTCAGGTCATGCTGAAGCTCATAAATTCATGCACAACCTTATGGTAGAAAAAATATCCTGTAGTATTTTGTGGAGACAAATTAAAAACATTTTAATAGCATATACTTCTGCTTTCAAAAATATGAATTTCTAAATCTAACTTGTGAAATAAGGAACTACAATTTTAAGGAGTCTGGTTATAAAAATTAATGATTTTTCTGCCTAGTGCAGCTGGATTAGTAGTAATGGCTACTACGTGAACAATTCAACCACATGAGATTCGTAGATTGAGCAGAACCACATGAGTCTTGGTTTGCCCAAGTAAACCCAATGTAATCTTATCAAGTTTCTTCCTGTGGAAAAGTACAATACCTCATCCATTCCTGCTTAAAGGATAGCAAGACTATCCCAGTCGTTTTTAAAAGTAGAAAACAACCATTATGGCACATAATTTGCATGCTTTGAGCAAGAGAAAAAAACCCTCTAGAACGAAGAGGTTGAACAGCCATCTTAAATTACATTGCCTAGCATCCCACGTTAACCTATTTGAAAACCATTCTAAAACATAGCCATACTATCGTTATGGTCCTTGTTAAAAGTCTATAAGCAGAAAAGGCACATTGATTGACCATCTGATTAGTGTTACTGGATCTAGTTAGGAACATATGATTAGAAAAGATCCTATGCCAAAGCACCTTGGTCAAGCAAATGTCTACTGGTCATGCTACATTGTCGACTCTTCATTCACCATCTGCACAAGGATGTGGAAAATTTCAGCTTGATGACCATATGTACACAAATACTATTGTTGATTTTTGTTAAGTCATCATGAATGATGAGGAAAAAATAAAAATTAAACCAAAAGAAAGCAGCATATTAAAGATGTAATCTACAATATTGAGAGAAATAATGTGCAATGCAAAACTTAACTGTCCAAGAAGTCCCATAGAATAATTATAAGAGTGCTTCTGTTGTATGTGCAGATGCTCCAGATTATACAGGTGTACAATAATGATGTCACAACAAAGAAGTAACTTATCAGAATTCTCAGCCAACCAAGTAGTCAACTCCCAAATGTGCCATGGTCTACCAAGAATTTTCTCCCCATAGAATAACACAAGTCTACTGCATCCCTGGCACAAACATTTCAAAAAACAATGCGCAAATGTAAACCAACAGTTTTCTCTCAGTTTTTCATCACCACTCTATCTAATATGCACCTTTGTTTTGCTCCAATTCTGATCATCCAAGTTAATTTCTGTTGAATTGTACACTACCTTTTTTTAAGGGAAAAAAAACAGCATTTCCTCTACGTCTACAGACATTACCCAGCATAACTATCAGCAATTTTAGGATTTCCACAGAAGATGGAAATCTGAAAATGCAGTCAGAGGTTCACCAACTTGCAAAACTACAGTGATTCTCCATAACTTGAATGGGGAATCTGCATGAATGTCAACCTACCACAGGGGTCTTTCTATATTCATTTCAGTGGAGGAAAATAGCTGCAAAGGATTTTGAGAAGTACCAGTTAATTTACTTTTCCCACTGTTTCAGTGTTTTGGGAATTTTCAATTCTTTTGAGTTTTTAGTTTTAATAGTGCTTGCTGCTTTTTGAATGTCAAGACATTCAGAGTGTTTGACAACTTGGACAGTTCTGGATAAGCTGGAGGCATTGGCTTAGCTGAGATGTCAAAGTTTATTTCACCTTTCTCGTGGGTGGGCTGGTTCTGGTTCCCTCACAGGATCCCATTGTATTGCTGAAGGCCCTTTTGATACACAGGGTCTTGCAGCAAAGGGGTTCGGCTGACTCTCCACTACACCTTCCAGGATTGTTCCAGATCAGTTCAAAATTTATTTTGAAGTCAGCAGAGAGCGGGGCACCTTATAGCTGAGAGTAAATTCTGCCTCAATATGTTCTGTAACAGTTGTATCCATGGTTAAAAATATCTCCCTAATTTATTTGCACAATTCAGCCATTATTGTTATAATCTAACTATGTGACCTGAAACAGATTAAAAAAAAACTTGCTTCTTTCTTTTATTCCCTATCATTTCAATCCACAATGCAATTATCATGTTCTTATTAAATCCAGATGTTATTATTTCCCTTACCATTATATCATTGTTTTAAAAAAAAGCAGTACCTCCTCATGGCCATTTTCTCTTTCTCTATATATTATTCCGTGCGGTAGATTTTTTTTTAGGCTCGTTTTCAAATCTGTTTTCTGTGCTTTCTGTGTGCACCAGAAACTAGATGCCCAAGGCTCTTCTGAGATTGGGCCTCATCCTCATTAGCATAAATCTGCTGAACTGCGGGTGCCAGTCAGGCAACCAGAGACAGTTTTCTGCTCTCCACCACATCAATTTGTTTCTTCTTCATCATTGGCTGTCGCCCTCGGGTAGGTCCTTGGAGGTTGCGAGGAGAACGAGAGGCAGATGACAGAGGTGGGCTATGGCCCACAGAACTACTGTGGAGCCAAGAAGAGCACTTGGCTTCAAATTGCAATAAACTCAATCTGGCTTTTTGTTGGGAAGCTTTATTAAGGACTGAGGGTTGGGCAGCAACAAAAGCATGGAAAAACAATAGCATGAGGACCCCTTAATGCCAACACAGATCCGAAAGATAACTCTGTTAATGTATGCAAAATGCTGAATGGCCCTTCTAAGCAGATACTGGGAAAGGACAAATACTGCTCAAGCTAAAGCGACATTGGCTATAATTCATCAACTCTCTAGGTACAGTATAGAATCAACTGTTATTGGTTTTCTTTAACACTTTAAAATAAGTGAAGGGGTTCAATGTTTTCACCCCCACCTTGTCTTTTACTCCACATTCTTTGTCATGATTCTACATAGCTTGTATCATAACATTTTCACTTCCAGTAATGAGTCACAAGTTATTCTTATTACCTTTTGGTCTTTATCGCCTTGTCTTTTGTCTGTAACTCATTCTCTACTGGCACGATCTCTCCTCATTCCTTATGCTACTCCAGTTTTTAACTTCATTCAACGTGGTTCAATTTAATATGCGTTTCCTGACTTGCCTATATCAGTTTAAAGCTATTCCCATTGTTATAATTAATTTGGCTATCTGTATATTGATGCGAGTTTGGCTCAGCTAAGGCCATCTCTTTCTTCAGCATTCCTTCTGCCAGAACATAGCCCAGCATCCCCAAACTGTAAACCTTTCTTTGCTAATCAGGACCATAATTTTCCATTTTGGCAGAATTGTAGCACAACTTCAAACAGTTTCAATACTTTATGCATGTTTCCAGTCACAGAATTCTATAAGTTGGAAGTCCACCACAGGGAAGGAGAATGAGAAGGGTCTTCAGTGCAACTTGCAGTTAAAGAGAGTCAGCTATCCCCAGGGCAGCTGAAGAGATGTGCAATTCTGTTGTAAAATGGAAATTTCATGGTTAGAGTAGTTGAGTCTTTCACTCCATAATTACAAGAATTCTGTGAGGTCTGTTTGTGATGTAGTTCATCCACCACTGTGTGTGCCATAGATATGCTACACTGAACAGTGTTGATAGCATTCAGCTCATGATGAAAAATATGTCAAAGTCTGCTATCGAATATGTCCATTCCTATCATTTCCAGTGAAAACTCCTGGAAATGATGGGAGGGGTGGAACTGGGAGTGGGATTTGGGGGTGGGGGTGAGGGTGAAGAGGCAGTAATGTGGAGCCAGAAACCAGCAGAGGCTCTCAAATGATCCTTACCTGGAAATTCATCCCTATTGGTAATTGCAATGATTGCGCTGTATAGTAGTAGTTGTGCATTCAACTTTACTTCTGAAATTCAATTTCATTACAGCAATGGAGTAGAATTTCAGATGATCTACTGGAAAGTTCTAGCTACACTTTTACCCACTGATAGTTGTGTTGCTGGTTTATTCTGGAGATGTAGATGACAAGATACCAAGGGAAGAGAGAAGGAATAATCTTTAGATGCTGTTGAGTCTTTTAACTTGGCCAATTTAGTGCTCCTGCATATCCAAAGAAAGCAGATGAATCTGCTCTACCAATCTAAAGATTAAATCATAATTGATACCTACATTATCAATCATCCAAAGGTTCTACCTGATGGGAAACAAAATTGTCTTCAAAGCCACAGTTTGGTCTATTCACTTAGGTGAAACAAAATAACACAGGTTACTGCTTGCAACAAAATTTCCTTTCTTTTTAAAAATTAGCGGGCTAACAGAACTTAAATAGTTTTTCTTTACATGGGATTATGACTCAATTACATATTTTGAAATTAAAGAAAACATTGCCATTTTCTATGAATAACTGAAATCCACTTTATATGAATGACTGGAATCTATTACAGAACAAGGCTCCATATATTTGTTTCATTGCATTTGAATACTGAAATCGATACCAAAGTAAAGTTTTCTTAGCCTGTCCATACTCTACGCCAATCCCATTGTCCTTCCATTTAGTCTCAAACTGTGCGATTTTGAACATAAAGATACCTTAAAACCTTATTCGGATGTAGGTTTTATGTACACCAATACAAATGTAGGTGGCAAGCATTGATCTTTAAAGTTAGCATGCATTGGTTAAACAACACTGCACAATGAAATTGGTTAAATCACATTAGATGGCACAGACCTTGCATTTGGTAACTGTAAGGGGCTTGGCCTGGTTGAGGTGCACTAAAGCTTGAACCATAACTTAGAAATCCCGTTTGGCCAGGTGACTGTGTTTGAGTCAATCCACCTTCTGTCTTGATGCCTGCCCATAATGCACCTATATCGGTTAATGTCATCAGATCTGTAGATTCTCATTTAGGTATATTAGAAACAGAAGAGTTATCATTTGATGTAAACAATGTCTAACGTCAAACAAATTATAAAATTTGTTGTTAGCTCTTGAAGTCATTCTGTGCAGTAACTGACAAGACAGAAAAAATGTATTTTATTTAAACAACACTTCTGCTTACCATAGGATGGAATTCCATAATGTTGGCCTGGTTGTGGATAGGTTGCATAAGTTGCTGTTTGCTGCATTCCTGTGGCATACGGAGACTGTCCATATGAAGCCATGGTTTGTGAAGGTGGTGTTGGGAGAATGTGTGGATATGACCTGCTGTTTGTAACAAATGAGGAGCGACTTGGAATTAAAATATAACGGTATTAATGAATAAAGCAATTGATTTTGTAGCTAATTTTGACACTGACCATTAAATAAGATTGAAAACTTTTTTTTCTGAAGAATAATTTGTAAGGGAACATATTGTAGAAAATAGTAGCTTTTGGGTTTGGGACATGCAAAGCATTATTTTCTTTGCAAATAAACAAAGTTTAAAATGTGATGAAATAAAAAGGAGCTGACTAAGAGTTTAAATTGTGTTAAATACTGCTTAATTTGAAGAATAAAAGAAAACTTACTTGGAAGGATAAATATGTGGAGAGAAGTGATGTGTTTCCCTTGGGCTAAAGCCACCACCAATTCCTGAACAGAATTAAAAAATAAAGAAAATAATTACAAGATAAATGTACTTACAGATTTCAGAAATCTACAATTTTTTGATAAGGTTCAGTAATATTATCTCACCAGTTCATATGCATGCTTAAGTAACAATGCAAATGCAAAATTGATTCCTAATCATGCTCAATTGTTCATTTTATTCTACTAATCCATCAATATATGTAATATACAAACGAAGTCATCTGCCTTTTTATTTCCCCAATTTCTTCATTCCTAGTCTGAGAGCAGAGGGGTGAGCTCTCACCAGATGTCCAGAACTCGTCACTGAATGGCTATCAGTTGAGATCCTGATTTAACAAAACTTTCATCTTCGCCAAGAGTACAAAATATATGGTTTGAATCAACCATATGCCCTATTTTCTTTTCCACTGAATTGAGTTTATAAGGGGCAACTGATCAAATGCTACCATTTTACATCAAAGGTGAAAGTTCTGCTCGTTTTTTTTAATCCCTTAGATGCTGCAACGTTGCAGCTAACCGCAGTATCACCACTTCTAGCAACTAACTCTGCATGGATGAAGTAACTAATATATTGATTTATAATGGTCAACTCTATGATCCAAGAGGGCTTGGCATCTGCAGGGAGTACATCATGGAAAGCTTCATGTGTGTAGTTCATGGTTTCTGCTCATTAAACTTAATGAAGGGTTATTTTTACCTCCAGTTTAGGTGATAAACTGCCAGGCGGGTTGCTGGCCATTATAGAACCTGTTTGGTTTTCACTGAAATTGATGGAAATGAGTATCAGATGGCAATCCATAATGGGTGGGCAATCTAGTTTTGCAGTTACCTCCCTAGTAATATTGGTGAATGTGACTGTAGTGCACAGAAAAACATGAAATGTGTACACACAATTTCCCACAATGTGCTCCTCTAAGTGCTACACAGAAATAGTCTTATAAATAGAAATTAAATTTTTAATCTATCAGTATTAAATTCAGGATATAGACTGGATCAGTGAGAAGTGTATTAATGTGTGTAAATATCATCAGAAGCTCAACTCTGCAGGGGCAATTTGAAAGAAGCCTGAAGCATAACATTTACGGCTTCAGTTTTGGTGACCAAGTTGTGTTCATAGTGGATTTCCTTTCTAATCGGGGTGCCATGAAACAACACGAACAGATATTGTGCAGACAGCTTAGCAACTATGTCCAGAGAATTGCCCTGTCTTCTGTACCTATGAACTCAATACAAGCACCCTCTGCGTTGGGGGAGGGTGGGGGTGGAAGGGGCCTGCGTTACTTGAAAACTGGACGTATTGTGATCTTCCATAACACAAAGCCACGTCATCTGTGCATGCATCAAGAAACACTAGTGGAAAAAAAATGCATTTTATGTTGATTTACTTTCTTTCCCCCTGCTCCCAAGCATAAATTTGCTGACAGCAAAGGTTATTCCGTATCTCAAATTTTTGGGTAGTGATTTGTGAATTCTGTAAGGACAGATTTCTGAAACCCAAACAGCCATCATGTAGGGATCGCCTGTACAAATATTGAAAGTGATGCTTACTTGGTAAACTGTGTGGAACTTTTTAAATAATAATTTCAAAACAATTGCACTCACTTGTGGCCAGCAGTTCCATAGAGATCTGCTGGCAATTTCACTCCTCCCAGGTCAGTTCATTTTTTACCTCTAGGTTACAAGCTAGAGATGAGCTGTAGGTCAGATGCTGGTGCATCAACCTCTTGCTCTGCTGCTGCACTCACCACTGAGTCCACAGGTGACACACAAACATACTGAGCTGAGGATCTGGGTACACTTTACACCAAGGAGGGTTCGCTTAAGAAATACAATCCCACTTATTTTTGAATGCAGTTGCCAGACTCAATTAAAAAATGTATTTCCTTACTATTATTTTAACTCATTTCTCTTAGTTTAAGTTAATTTTAAGGGAATTTATTTTTTTGACTTTTAAAAAATTATTTAGATCCCATTGTTTTTAAGCATCTCCAATTATTAGATCTTCGACAACAGTTAAAGGCCTTTGACAGCAATGAGTTGTCAAAACACCTTCAGGGTGGGTGGAGCCTTGGGACCCGCTAGCTGAGGCCTGGTTGCTACTCAATCCACTTTGCTGTACAATTAAGATCGATTGAAACTCCAAGGCTGCAAAAGGCAAATGTGGCTGCAGGAAAAGTGTGGCAAGCTTGGGCAGCAGGCCAGATCAGGCACATCCCACCCAATGACAAGAGGATATAAATAGAACCCATTGGAATGCAGTGCAGTTGGAACTTTTGGTCAAACAAACGTGCCTTAATTTGCCTTAAAAACACATGAATCTGGCAAAAAAAAAGCACATGCTAAATACAAACATGTTCTCTTTTATTTCCCCACATTCCCTCTTATCAGTCAGACCAGCTTTTACTCCCTTGACCCCATTTCTCTTAAACCCCCTGAGAACATCGACAAGATCTTCCCTTGGTTCTGACTCATAAGTGACTTTTTTTAAAAAAGTCCCATATGGACAATAATCGTGTGGAGATCTAAACATCAAGGCATTTTCATGATTAGGTAATTTCTGCCAAAATACATACAGGCAACCCTTGCACTATGGAGATGGGGGACTACATTCCCAGAAAACAGGTGGTATTGCAGTTTTCTATAATGCAAAGCTGTGTCATCTGTGCATGCATCAGGAAATGCAAATTGAAAGAGGAACATGTTGATTTATCTTCCCCTCCCCCTATCTCACACACACACACAAATTCCCTGAGAGTGAATTTTATCCCATCTCTCAAGTTTTGGGTAGTGGTTTGTGAATTCTTTCAGGGCGGATTTCTGTAACCCGAACACATGGGTCACCTGTATACAGAATCAAAGCAGTTTAAGGGACTAAGGCAGTCTACACATCTTGAAACTGTAAAGCCAGTTAAAGGACAACAGTTGATTTTGGGCATGTTGGTAAAACCAACAGGTTCAGTCTTCAGATCTTTAACACATAATGATGAGGTGTCAATTTGAATTCGCTATCCTGCATTTTGAAAGCTAATAGCTAAGGGTTTCCAATAAATCACAGACATAATCTCCTTTGCTTGTGCTGGTGACAATCAGGGTTTTGGTTACCTGCTCTATATAGAAATGTGCTTGTGATGTAGTGCTCTCTTTCCCAATATCAGATATTAGAACAAAGTTTCATATTAAATGTTGCACATCAACTTGTCAAATATTATGGCCATGTAATTGTTGAGTCGGTTGTGATGTAGTTTAGAGAATTACATTCTTAAAGCCTTCCAGCTTTGATGTGTCCTGAGATCGGTAATTGTGTCGGGTATGATAAAGTTAATCACAGCACTTCCCTACAAGGATCCTTAATGAAAGCACTTAATTGGATTCAATGATCCTTTGACATGCACAGAAATCTTCATAAACATAGCCACTGATTGAAGCAATCATCATAGTGCCTTTCATTCATTCAGAATCACCGGGACTTACTGGCTACTTGAAGCAGCAAATCTATTTTAAAGTAAGAATTGTCATTTATTCCCTGCAGCCTTGTTACTGCACACAGGTGCCTGAAGAACATGCTGTCAGTCAGCAGAAACCAGTCAATGTCATTGGTCAGCTTTGTGCAAATGTTGCAGATTTCACTGACGGCAAATGTTAAGGTTTGCTGAAGCATCTGTAGATAAGGTCTACCACAGATGAAGTGTAGAGTGTGCTTCAGATGTTAATCTGTCATCATTGAATCATTGCAATTGGATACTAATCACACTGGTATGAGAGTGGCCTGTCATTTGTCCACATTACCTCCTTTGCTGTGTGCACGAGCTGTGAAATGGAACCTTTGTCAATCTCCAACAAATCAAATTGGCTGACAGCACATCCAGAGGGAGCCTCATATTCCCAATGTCTGCCAAGACCATGAGCCACTGCCACCTGTTGTACCTATTCCTCCATTTCCTCCCCCGATGGTAAAGAAAAGGCTTTCCTGATGGCAAGACTGAGCAGGAGGCAGCAGATGACAGAGTATCCAAACCTCTCTGGAGGGTATTGAAGGACTAACTTGGAGCAGTGCTGTCACTGGAATCACACCTTAAGGATTCTAGTGAGATTCTCCACTGGGCCCCCAAGTTGTGATTCTTGGGGGAAATCACTGTACCAGAACTGGAGTGCAGATAGGTGTCAGGAGCCAAAAGGAGATGGTGACAGACCTTGTCCCCCAAAATTCAGCAAAAACACCCCAACCCAAAAGCCCACCTTGTAGATGGTCAGCTGAAATAGGGAAGACAATGTATACTGACCAAGATACATGGCAATGACTGTGGATGTTTTTCTCATAATTAACCAGGAGTCAGCAGATCAGTGGTGGTGGTGGGGTAAATTGGTAAATTGGTTTATTATTGGCAGGCACAGTAGTGTAGTGGTTAGTGTAATGCTAATACAGCGCCAGAGACCCGGGTTTTAATTCCGGCTGCTGTCTGTAAGAAGTTGCACGTTCTCCCCGTGACTGTGTGGGTTTCCTCCAGGTGCTCTGGTTTCCTCACAGATTCCAAAGATGTACGGGTTAGGAAGTTGTGGGCATGCTATGTTGGTGCCGGAAGCATGTCGACACTTGCAGGCTGCCCCCAGAACACTCTACACAAAAGATGCATTTCACTGTGTGTTTCGATGTACATGTGACTAATAAAGATATCTTATCTTACATGTACCGAGGTACAGTGAAAAACTTGTCTTCCATACTGTTCATACAGATCAATTCATTACAACAGTGCATTGAGGTAGTACAAGGTAAAACAATAACAGAATGCAGAATAAAATGTTACAGCTACAGAGAAAGGTAATGGCCTTTGAAATTCGATTACAGCTCACTAGTTCTCAACGAGAGTTTGAATCACTACAGGTGGAGATTATCACTCCCTGAACCTTCAGAAAGCCTGCAGTTCCCACAAATCTGCATGTCTCAATCAGCCTGGTTGCCTCTGTTCAATGAAAAGTAGGCACCACCTGTTTTTTTGGTGTGCAGACACCATTGGTAACAGCACCACTGCAGTGGCATGGAGAAAATAGGAAAATATGTCATGGATCAGACCCCACCATCTGTAATGACCTAGAGGTTAGAAAGCTCAGGGTCATAGTGATCTTCCTCTGTGTAGGGAGTTCTGTCCAGGAATAGGTGCACAGCTGCAGCTCTGTCTGCAAAAGGTCACAGATCTTTGTCACCGACTTAGAAACAGCTTAGCTTTTGAGTCACAGCTCCTCAAAGAGCCAGGGCAGAAGGAATGTGGCTCTCTGTGCACTATTGGGGGATAGATTCTGAGGAAGTTCCCACTTCCTGTGTGCCAGGGTTCACAGCATGCAAAAGCACATGAGGAAATGCTGGCAGAACTTACCCAGTCAGGCAGCCTCCGTGGCAAGAGAAACCAGTTAACATTTCAGGTCCTCAGAACTGGGGAAAGAGTAGAGGGTTTACAGTTTTCAAAGCAAAGCTGGGGGGACGTGTGAGGAGTTAGGTTAAGACAGAATGGGTGATAAGGAGCATGAGTACTGACCATTAGCAAGATGCTTTAAAGAAACAGTGTGAGAAAGGGACATCAGTGTGATAATGGGGAAGAATGAGGGAGCAGTTTATCTTAAATTGGAAAATTCAGTGTTCATTCCAGAGGATTTCAAAGTGCTTCACTGGAAGACAAGACATTGGGTCTCACTATGGCAGTGGAGGAGGCTGCAGATAGACACAAATCTGTTCCAAGTAGTCCAGCCAGTCTCACTTCCTCACCGTCTCCCCATAGCTCTGAAAGTTCTTTCCTTTCACATACTTATCCAGCTCCTTTTTGAACACCACAGTTGAAATCTGCGTCCATTACTATCCCTTCTTGTGCATTTCAGATCCCAACTGCTCGCTATGTAAACAGGTTTTCTCTTGTGTCATTTTGGTTCTTTTGCCAATTAACTTCATTCTGTCTCTCCTGGTTCTGACTCCTAGAACACATTCTTTCTATCTATCCTGATTACAACATTCACTGTTTTACATACCTCAGTCAGATTTCTTGCAAACTTCTGTATTCCTGAAGAACATAACCATCTTCGCCAGTCTATGCACATAACTAAAGTCCATCATCCCTGGAATCATTTTAATAAATATCTTCTGCACATTCTCTAAAGCCTTTACATCTGTCCTAAAGTATGGTGCCCAGATTTGACGCAAACCTACAGTGGTGGGTGAACCAGAGTTTAATAAAAGGTTGATCATGACTTTCTTACTCTTCTTGGAGATGTCTGACTGACTTCAATACCACATGCAGCTCAATCAGCAGCATTCATCGTAAAGTGGTATTGTGAAGAGATGGCAGGACACCTCATCCAAATTCACTCTTTGACCTCACTGCAATGGCGGCAACAGCAGCCTTCAGAGTTGCCAGCAGCATCAGTGAGTTAGTCTGTTACAGCAACAGCTGCAGTAAATTGAGTGCAATGATAGGATGGTTCTCTTGAATGGCCAATGATCTTTATAAATCAGATAAATGTGGCCCAAATTTACCTGGCATCATTCCAAACGAAATTCTTCTGGACAGATGCAGCTAACATCCTCTGCGCCAAATGTCTGGAGGTGCTCTAGCATGTATTGCAACCACAAATGCTGGGTCAAATTTCACAATTCACAGAGACTGAACATGTTTTTATGATTTACCACATATCATCAATATTCGATCACATAATGCTTAGAAACAGAGTGCCGTGTGATCCAATTTCTAGACAATCTGGTTTTGTCATATTCCCAGTGCTTGTCAACCATTTACATCAAATTTTCCACTCCCCATCCTCAATGCAATTCTGTTCTTTCACTACCCCACTTCTAAACATGCAGTTTCTTGTGAGGTTAGGGTTAGTTCCAGCACAGTCATCAGTCTTTCACTCCACTACCATCACATACAGTAGTCTATCATGCATACAACAGGGCAGGTTGATGGCCCATTGAATGATAACATTTCACTTTCTGTTCACAAGTGCAGAGGGTTGTGGACACAGCTCAGCACATCATGGAAACCATCCTCCCCTCCATGGACTCTGTCTTCACTTTCTCGCTGCCTCGGTAAAGCAGCCAACATAAATCAAAGACCCCACCCACCCTGGACATTCTCTCTTCTCCCCCCTCCCATTGGGCAGAAGATACAAATGCCTGAAAGCATGTATCACCAGGCTCAAGGACTGCTTCTATCCTGCTGTTATAAGACTACTGAATGGTTCCCTAGTATGACAAGATGGATTCCTGATTTCACAATCTACCTCATTATGGTCTTGCACCTTTATGTCTGCCTACACTGCACTCTCTCTATAACTGTAACACTTCATTCTGCATTCTGTTATTGTTTTTTCCCCTTGTACTACCTCAATGCACTGTTGTAATGAAGTGAACTGTATAGATGGCATGCAAAACAAAGTTTTTCACTGTACCTCAGTACATGTGACAATAATAAACCACTTACCAATATTGTACTTGATCCTATTTTCAAATAATGGAAAACAGTTCTGATTATTATTCTACTCTACAAATCCTGACTGATATTTCTTTCCCCAATTTAAGGCTCGAAGTACAATTATAATATTTGTAGTGCTGTACAGCTGAGATCAGTAGGCTTGAGACCTACCAATCACTGTGGCTTAATGATGGATTTTGCATGTAAAGCCACTGGACAATCAGAAAAGTTTCAAATAATATCCTTGTGTGCATGTGGCAATAAAATTTTATTTGTAAACTAATGTGATTTTCATAATTTTTTGAGGTAATAATTAAAAGCAACAGGAAATTCAAACAATATTCAATTAAGTTATCCAGGAGTTAAAAATCTCATTGGAAAATCTCCCTTAGACATACATTTTTGAAAACCTGGTAAGGCAATAACCACTGTTATTTCGATATTTATTAACAAAATAAAAACTTTAGAGATTACTTATTAACAAAATAAAGTAATCTTTTTAATTGCTTACATCACTCCAGAGCAGAGAGAAAAAAGAAAACCTAGGTAAAAGTACAACATGAAGCTGGATTACTGATTTCATAAATGCCATTTTTTCATCTTAATAGCAATTCAGGAGTGGAATTTGCTCAAGGGCTGCCTCATGAGCTGAAACTGATAACCTCATCCTTCACCTGCATTGGCTTTGCTTATATATGGACAGCATGACATTTTATCACTCATACCTGAGAAATTGTCTAAAGACTCCTCTGCTGTCGTTGTAGCAATGTCACTACTGCTCATTGGTTCCGTTTTGACTGAAAAGCATAAGAAGAAAATGAAACAATTTTACTAAACTAAAATTAGGTCTGATATTAATAAAAAAGTTGGAGTATTAAATATACGTATAAAAACAAAATATTAGGCTTTATTTCCCATATCAGACATCTAGAAAATTATTAATAAAGACATTTTCAAAGAGAAGGGCAAAAGAGTAGAAGAGCATCAGCAGGAGACTAGGATTCTACATTTTTTGTTCATCTGTTCCTGCATTTAGAATGTTTTAAAGAATTAATCAATTCGATATTTGTTTTTTAAGTTTTCTGCTTACTTTCATCCTTTATACTTCTGGTTCTTCAAAGTTTAAAATTTCTGGCAATGATTTTGCATGTCACATTTCCAGAAGTTGGAAGTTTCACAAGTGAGAACTTCACTTTATATTTAAAAACCATGAAGTGGGTTTCCTCAAGAACTCATCAAGATCTACTGGTTAAATGCATTAACATCAAGTTTGAACCTTAGGTGGAAGCTCCCTGACCAACTGAGTGAAAATGGGGCAGTAGCCAGTTACAAATAGGAACCATATTCCTATTTTTTTAACCCCCCCAAGGGTCTAACACTGGCCAGCTAACGAGCCCATCTGAGTAGCGGAGTGCAAATTAGAATTCCATGTCTTTTCAAAGAGTCCAAATGCCAACTTAAAACATAAGCTTGACAGGTACTGTGTTAAAGAGATCTAGCTCGTACAAACATATAGCTCTCCAAAACCATATGGAGGGGACTCCTTACCCTCTGTAGACAAGACACATCCTAATTCATTTCTGATCATTCCTTAGTTATTTGACCCAAGGCAGGAAGTAATGATGATAGTATAGCTGGCCTTACCTTGTTTACTATTGGTAAAACAAATGCAAGGCTATGGGGAGAGTGAGAGGAGTAAAACCAGCTGGATTTCTCTTGCATACAGCTAGCATGGACTCTAAGGCTAAGTGGCCTCCTTCTGTGCTATAACAATGCTGTTCTGAAATAACCCACCTAGGCTCACACAAGAGTATCAGAGAACTCCCAGAATTGTGCCCCAACACAAAGTTTTTGGCCCAGACATCAGAAAAAAAAAAAACTTTTAAAGGTGAAATATCCAGAAGGTGCAAAAAAAGTTCCAACATTCCTTTCTGGAAATTAAGAGAACAGATTGCTGAATTTTGTTCCTGCAGTAGATTTTTCTGGTGGTATTATCGGAACATCATTTAGAAGATCACTTCTCTTCTTGCATCTGCTCCAGAAACTGGTATATGAATCATTGAATTGATGGATTAGTACACATCTATCAACAAGCCAAGAATTTAAAGCTTATAAATCAATTTTTCGTTTTATTTCAAATATCTTAATAAAGAATAACTTAAAAGCACTATAGTTCTTTCCCTCAGGAAAGATGTTGAAATGCTTCTAAGAGTATTATTTACCCTGTTCTCATTCTTCATAAACATATTTTTTAAATGATGATTTTATTCTACTCTGTTGTGTACTTGCCCTGCATAATTATTTGATGAAATGCAGTAAAAATGAAATGAAATTTTATGGATTTGAATTAATAAGGAAAATTGATATATTTTGTGCACTAGAAGATACTCCAGTCCTAATTAAAGAACTGAGATGTTATGAGTTTCATCCTTATTTTGATCAAACAAAATAAATAACTTTTAAACAAAATGGTTTCTTTCTTGCAAGTTTAACCAACACAATCACATTTAAATGGCTCCACAGTTAATGCAAAAAAAATTGCTAAGCTGTATACGTAACGGCTCCAATTCTAATTTGCCAGATAGCAGTGTGAACTATTTACTCCTAACTGGAACTTCAGAAAGAGGTTGTTTTTGAAGTGGGTCAAATTTAATTGGTACCCAACAAAAAGCCTAGACTATGTAACTTGTCAAAATTCCAAGGTAAAAGTTTCATTGATCCGACTACCCACTGTTGAAAAATAAATCTATTTTTACTGGTAATTCCAGACATAATTCTAATCTTGAAATCTAATATAATTTAGAGCCTGGAACCGTTTCCTTGTACATGCATTGCAAAAAAACACAGCACAGACATCTACATAGTGCAGTCAACATAATTTCTTGCCAAAAGGTTAGATTTTTAAACCAGTTTTCAATGAAAACTTGCACAGGCTAAAATGCCAACTGAAAACCACACCCAAAGGGCACTTCAGAGAACACATCAAAGAATTAAATGAATTTGTGGTTTTGTACCAGAGCCAGACAAACCTGCAGTGGTCTAGCAACCAATCTGCTACGCTGAGCATAGTCATGCTGTCACTGAAAGGGAAGTTGTAAACAAAAAGTTTAAACAATGAGCTGACCTTAATAAGGCATATTTAAACAAAGTCAACAGGCAGGAGATATGTGTAAAGCACAGAATGGGTGGCATTGATAATTTGTTTGCAGGATGGAATTCTTTGAATCCATAAATCTGGATGAGAAAACAGAGACTCAGCTGTTTAGCTAGGAGTCTATAAATGAGAATTCAGAGCGTTTTTTTTGGAAAAGAGGGAGGTTTGATTGTTTCATCCAGGAAATAAAACAAGGTTCATAGGGAGGTGGACATGCATATGTATGTTGTGAAGGGAGCTGGTTTACAGCGGGGTTGGGAAATCTAAAAGAATAATAGATGTTACAAGTATATCATTTTTTTAAAGAAGTCACTCACCCTATATTAGGAACCCCTCATGTAGAAGAGAATTGAGGAACATCTGATGACTGTTCTAGTCCTGCGAGTTCAAAAACTAGGCCTTCATAATAGTTTTCTTTGTTGCAACAAACAATGTAAAGCAAAGGGTTTTTTGCCAGAATTTTGCTTTTCAATGAATTTCATTTCACACAACTCCAGGTTCAATTATTAAGTACTGCCAAATAATGAAATCTTATGGGGGACAAAGATGGAAGTACTTATTTTTTTCTTCAAAGCGAAATCAGTGGTTTAATCAAGAATATTCATGAGTACAGACAGCAGCGAGCAATGGATGAGACCATGCTGATCTTCAGTCACTGGTGAACATCCAGCTAACTGCTGTCTGCAGATCAGCTTGTACCTGATGTCCAAGCCTGAATGTTGCAAACTGAATCAGGAACGATGTAGAGTTCAGATTCAGGCTCCAATTCTGGACACACCACTGAGCATGGGAGCAGAGCATAAATGCCCCATGCCAAGAGATCAGATGCATCTGCCACTGGCACCTTAGTTTTACACCAGTCATGACTGGCATATGGAGACACAAGAGACCGCAGATGCTGGAATCTGGAGCAACAAACAAGACGCTGGAGGAACTCAGCTGGTCAGGCAGCATCTGTGGAGGGAAATGGACAGTCGACATTTCACCCACAGCTGAAACAGGTCCACAACGGATGCCATCTCCCTGGCCCTACACTCATCTCTGGAGCATCTGGACAGTAAAAACACCTACATTACACTGTTGTTCATTGACTACAGCTCTGCCTTCAATACTATAATTCTAAGCAAACTCATCTCCAAACTCCAAGACCTAGGATTCAGCACCTCACTTTGCAACTGGATCCTTGACTTCCTGACTAACAAACTGCAATCAGTGAGGATAGGCAGCAACACCACAGCCACGATTATCCTTAACACTGGTGATCCACAAGGCTGTGTCCTCAGCCCTCTACTCCCTCTACACATATGACTGCGTGGTCAGATTCTGTTCTGACCCATCTACAAGTTTGCAAGTGACATCACCATAGTGGGCCGAATCTCAAATAATGATGAGTAGGAGTACAGGAAGGAGATAGAGAGTTTAGTGACATGGTGTCACGAAAACAACCTTTCCCTCAATGTCAGCAAAACAAAAGAGCTGGTCATTGACTTCAGGAAGGGGGGTGCTGCCCATGCTCCTGTTTACATCAACAGCGCTGAGGTCAAGAGGGTTGAAAGCTTTGAGTTCCTGGGAGTGAACATCACCAATAGCCTGCCCTAGTCCAACCACCAAGATGCCACAGCCAAGAAAGCTCACCAGCTTCTCCACTTCCTCAGGAGGCTAAAGAAATTTGGCATGTCCCCTTTGACACTCACCAATTTTTAATCGGTGCATGACAGAAAGCATCCTATCCGGTTGCATCAGGGGTTGGTATGCAAATGCTCTGCGTGTGACTGTAGGAAGCTGCAGAGAGTTGTGGACACAGCTCAGCACATCACGGAAACCAGCCTCTCTTCCATGGACTCTGTCTACACTTCTCACTACCTCGGTAAAGCAGCCAACATAATCAAAGACCCCACCCACAAGCAGGCTCAAGGACAGTTTCTATCCTGTTATAAGACTATTGAATGGTCTCCTAGTATGATAAGACGGACTCTTGGCCTCACAATCTACCTTATTATGGCTTTATACCTTATTGTCTGCCTGCACTGCACTTTTTCCGTAACTGTTACACTTTATTCTGCATTCTGTTATTATTTTCCCTTGTACTACCTCAATGCACTGTTGTAATGAAATGATCTGTATGGATGGCATGCAAAACAAAGGTTTTCACTGTACCTTGGTACATCTGACAATAATAAATCAATTTATCAATTTCAAGTCGAGACTCTTCATCTGGACTGAAAGATAGAGGAGAGATAGCCAGTATGAAAAAAGGCGAAGGGAGTGGTGCAAGAGCTAGCAGGTGAAAGATGGATCCAGGTGAGGAGGGGTGATAGGCAGATGGAGGAGGGAAGAGTGGAAATGGAGACAAGAGGCTGAGAGGTGATAGGCGGAGATTTCAAAGGGCTGCACATGACGGAATCTGATAGGACAGGAAGGTGCAGCATGGAAACAAGTGAGGGAGGTGGGAAGGAGGGGGACCAATGGGAGGAGTGAGTAGGTGATAGGGAAAATGAAGTGGGTGGAGAAGCGGAAAGGTATGTAGGATGGCACCAATCACACGCGAAGGATCACTGCATTGTCTGGAAAGTACATGCAGAAAAGCAGTTGGTAGTTTTTTTAAATTTTATTTTATTAATTTTTTAAATTATTTCTAGCAATTACAAGTATTTTATGCTTAACTAGTTCAGCACAACATCATGGGCCGAAGGGCCTGTTCCTGTGATGTACCGTCCTATGTTCTATATTTTAAAAATATTTAAATCTATTTGACTATTGGAGATACTTAAAGATTATTCAAAGGACTTTGACAGCACCAAACGATAAAGAGGCTGTCAGGGTCTTCTGGAGGCAAGGCCTCAGATTTGCCCTCCGAGGCCTCGTCATCACTACGGCCTGCTTCACTTGGTGGGTTGATTGAGGCATCATGTCCTGCAGGATGACTGGGCTCACAGGATCACACAAAGTAAGTGTAGCCATAGAGAAACTGGCAGGTGCAAACACAGGCAGAGGGCTGGATTGAGCATGATCCGCCCCAATGCGTTTCTCATCTGTGACAGCAACAATAGTTTGTGTAACTATTGGGAACCAGAATTCAAAGCACTAGATTCTGAATTGAGCATTAGCAATATCACAATCAGAGGACATCAAGCTGAACAATATACATACAGTATAAAGCATTAAAATAGAGAATACTACAAGTAGCTTTTTTTAAATTTACAGAAAATAAATGCATTATAAATTTTATTGGAATTTTCTTTCTCAACTTCATATTTGGTCCCTTGTCTTTACACCAGCCATGTCTGACATCTGTAGCGCAACCCTACTCATGTGAAATACCCATTTTCTATTCCTTTTATACATGTAGGTTAACTTGCCTCAAAGAATGGTAAGTAATCTCAAGTGTACAAATCAAGACTTGTCAATCTGAGAACATGAAAACAATTCTTAACTTCCTAGAGCCAAATTAATATTTCTTTAGAACTACAAGAAACTTTTTTTCTAGTTGCACAAAAAAAGGGTGATTTTCATGTCAGAACAAAACTCATTTAACCCTTGACTAACTACAATGTAGGATGGTGTAGTGGTACGAGGTATATTTTTGTAACATGCACAACATTGTCAAATAGAACAGAAGACTACCATTTGAATGGTATCATATTTTGTTTCTTGGCATATACTAATTAACTGAACTCTGAACTGAAAAAGAAATGTACCAAGAATAACGATGAAATAAATGAAGAAACTATTACATGGACCGTAATCTTCACAAGAGAATGATAAAACTTCAGCTACTACTTCCTCATCCTCTTATCTCAAAATTACACTTCTGAAACAGATCTCTCTCGAACAAATGAAGTTACAGTCATCAATTATTCTTTTTTTATATACATGACCAATCCAGTTTTACTTTTTGGATCAATGTTTTCAGGACTGATTTAATGGATATTTGATTCATTATTAGAAACTGAATTCTCATTTAGAGCATGCTGATCTGGAATCCAGCCTTGATTGTTTTTTTAATTAGCTGCAAAGCTGAATTTGATGCAACTCATTTAACTTCATAGCTTCGAACAATAACACCTCAGGGCAAGAAGAAAATAACAGGAACAACCTAGTAATAGAGACAAAGAAGTTGGCATCCGCCCTTCCTGAAAGAAAGAGTTATTAGTTCAGAATGCAAAATGAAAAACAGAATGAAATCAGGATTTTCTGAATTTGCTAAACTGAGTTGCTTAGATCTTATTGAAGAAAAGTATGTTAAAACAACATTTCGTTTGAACTTTAGTTGAAGAAACTAAATTACCCATGAAGGAAAGAAACTGAATTGACCCAAAGACCTTCTCCTATTTCTTGCTTTATATATTTTCATGGATGTAGTAGGAATATTTTCAAGAATGTTTATTACTAAAACTGTTTTAAAATGAGTAAAGCTCAAAGTTTTCCACTTACATCATATGATTAAAAATAGACAACACAGTAACAATTAAATATTAAAGATTACATTATATATTCGAACATAGGCAGTTGGGTAACGTGTACAATATGTGTTCCTGCCTGGACGTTCATTCATCAAACTGAAGCATACATCAGAAAATCAGGAGTGTATTATCCATACATTTAAGCTTTATGAATCTATATTTCTGGCACACAGCCTTAACCCCATGTTGTGCCTGCAATTTCTTGATCATATACTGTATACTCCAATATAAAATTCACCATAATATTCCACATTTAATATTCAATACAACTTTTGCTACTTTGCCTTTTTCTTGTCATTATATTCTCTCCTTTCTTCTTTTGAAGACAGAGACTCCTTGTTGAGATCTAATTCTATGGTTACCATTTGCTTTCCAGTAGTTTGTTAATTTAACTATTTTCTTCATATTAGCCGAGAAATTTGGTGTTTGCAGACTACTGCAGCACATATCAAAGGGCCCTAAGCCGACTCTCGTCCACATCCACACTTAATAGCAGGCTTCACTGCGTTGCAGTAAAAGTACGAAGCTACATTTTCAAGTTCATACAATGGACAGTATTCCAACAGATTGGATTCCCTGCCTATTTTAGAACTCACTAGATTTTCATTCCACTGTAGTCAATTACTCTGGCTTTCCTGTGCAAAACAATCTGCTCTGTGAGATTTTCACACTTGAGGAGAACATGAAAATCCAAACCGTGAACTTGAATAATGTATCCAATCAATTATACTTTAGGTACCATTAAGTCTGATTAAAAAGGACTCACATGTGGCAACAACACAAAGTATTCTCAAAGAAAAGCTGTTCAGCTCGACTAGATAGTTCTGAAGAAAGATCATCAACCTAAATAGTGAATACAGTTTTAGTGATGCTGTCTTTCTTGCTGAGCAATTTCAGCATTTTTGTTTTCATTTTGGATTTAGAATTTATTATAAACTGTTGTTCAACTACTATCATGAAAAGATACCAATTCCCTACGTATGTAACCTGTTATTTCAACCACCACGAAAAATTTGGAAGGCTCCATCCCCAGTGTGGCGTCAAGCTCAGGGAGTGTGGATCCAAGGCTGGGGCAAGAACATCAGTACAATCCTCACACACAGTCCTTGATCCATGGCCTTATTAGGCAAAACTGTGTTGGACATCAAGACATGTCACTGTGTTATCTGTCTGGATGAAGCTGCACCATGATCATGGAAGCACAAAAACACGACAAGGGATCATGACTCCAAATGACTGTTGATGTGGTTGTATTGGGGAAGAGATGCACATCTTTCTTATAATAAACATGGAGAGGGATTTCTTTTGTGCACCAAATGGCATGAGGCGATAAAGTTAGGCATTTTTCCTCACTCTCTATTTTGCTGCACTGAATATATAGAGGAGACTTTTTCCTTATTGGTCTTCTGATAGTTTGAATGCAAGAACCTTCAGCTGGGTAACAAATTCCCTAACCTTCTCGCTAGCATCATAGGCCTGTTGTACCTATAACTGAGAGAGCAGGTATATGACCTGCTCCCAGATTTCCAACACTACCATTCTTGCTGTCTACTGGGATGTGTGAGACATTGGCCAGGGATGACTTGTCATAGGTTCCGCTCAGCACCTCTCCACATTTACAACATAGATTTTGGAAAATAGTTCTGTATCGTCCTACAATTCAAATATGCATACAATTCAAATACGCACACACACAATAAGCTTGTGATAGATGATATCAGTGGAGCAAAGTTATAAATGCAAGCCAGGAATATAAAAAGGTGCTGATAGCAACACTAGATCTATTAAGAACAGAACACTGAGTTTTTCCACAAGGAAGATAGAGAACAGCATCTGGCTCAGCATGCTTATTCATTTCCAAAGAATACAATGGAAGAATTAAACAAGTATGCACACAAGAAGTCATAGGATACATTTTAGTTGCAATTGTATTATTATTGAGTTTCACTTTGCAGAGTCAGGAGTTAGAGTGAGATTTGGAGCGGGAGCTTTGAAAAGAGGGGAATCTCTGCGTTTGGGAGTTTCACCTTGCAAGAGTCTGCAAGAGGCACATTTGCAAACTGTTAATTGTTGATCAGCTAATTAACAGCAGCAAATAAAAGGAAGGAAGATATAAGCGGAGTGGACATTTTGGGAGCGGCCATTGTGTGAGTGGACCAGGGCTGGAGTGGGGGAACTGAGGCTTTGGCTCAAGAGGCTTCATTGAGCGGAGGCTAAGGTAGGTCTCTGGTAAGTTTCTTTATTTCTTTGCTTTCTCCTTTGGTGCCAGGCTAGAGCAGTTAGAATGGTTATGTGGCACAGAAGGGAAGGGAAGCACTGAACCAGGTCATGTGGTGCAGAAGGGAAGGGGGGAGAAGAGGAGGGTGATAGTGATAGGAGATTCAATAGTAAGTGGGTCAGACAGGAGATTCTGTGGACGTGAAAGGGACTCCCGGATGGTTATGTTGCCTCCCAGGTGCCAGGATCAGGGATGTCTCTGATCAGGTCCACAGCATTCTGAAGGGGGAGGGCGAACAGCCAGAGGTCATAGTACATATTGGTACCAATCACATACGCAGGAAAAGAGACGAGGTCTTGAAGAGGTAATATAGGGAGCTAGGTAGGAAGCTGAAAAGCAGGACCTCAAGGGTAGTAATCTCTGGATTGCTGCCTGTGCCACGCGCCAATGAGGGTAAGGATAGGTTGATTTGGCAGATGAATGCGTGGCTGAGGAGTTGGTGCAGGGGGCAGGGTTTCAGATTTATTGATCATTGGGATATCTTTTGGGAAGGTATGACCTATACAGAAGGGACAGATTACACCTGAACTGGAGGGGGACCAATATTCTTGCGGGCAGGCTTGCTAGAGCTAGTTCGGCAGGGGGATGGGAACCTGAGTGTTAGGTCAGAGGTTGATGCATTTAGTGTACAAGTAGATGCAATGTCTAGAAATACTGAGGAAGAATAGGCAAAATTGCAGTCAGTTGAATGAGCTGAAGTGTGTCTACTTTAATGCGAGAAGTATCAGGAACAAGGCTGATGAACTTAGAGCATGGATTAGTACATGGAACTATGAGGTGGTGGCCATTACACAGACTTGGCTGTCACAAGGGCAGGAATGGCTGCTGGATATTCCAGGGTTTAGATGTTTCAAAAGGGACGGACAGAGGTAAAAGAGGTGGGGGGAGTGACTTTGCTGATCAGGTACAGTGTCACAGCTATGGAAAGGGAGGACGTCCTGGAGGGATTGTCTACTGAGTCAGTGTGGGTGGAAGTTAGAAACAGGAAGGGAGCGATCACCATACTGGGAGTATTCTATGGACCACCAATAGCAGCAGAGACACTGAGGAGCAGATCAGGAGGCAGATTTTAGAGTGGTGTAAAAATAACAGAGGGTTGTTCTCATGGGTGACTTTAACTTCCCTAATATTGATTGGCACCTCCTTAGTGTAAAGGGGATAGATGCGGCAGAGCTTGTTAGGTGCGTCCAGGAAGGATTCCTGACACAGTATGTGGATAGGTCGACTAGAGGAGAGGCCAACTGGACCTGGTACTAGGCAATGAGCCTGATCAGGTTTCAGATCTGCCAGTGGGAGAGCATTTTCGAGACAGTGAACATAACTCCTTGACCTTTACCATAGCCTTGGAGAGGGATAGGAGCAGATGATATGGGAAAGTATTTAATTGGGGAGGGGGAATTATGATGCTATTAGGCAGGAACTTGGGAGTATAAATTGGGAACAGATGTTCTTGAAGTGCACATCAGAAATGTGGAGATTGTTTAGGGAGTACTTGCATGAGGTTCTGGATAGGTTTGTCCCACTGAGGCAGGGTAAGGATGGCAGAGTGAAGGAACCATAGTTTACAAGAGGCATAGAATATCTTGTCAAGAGGAAGAAAGAAGCTTGCCTAACGTTTAGAAAGCATGGATTAGACAGTGCTCTGGAGAGTTACAAGGTAGCCAGTAGGGAGCTTAAGAATGGACTTAAGAGAGTTAGAAGGGGGCATGAGGCGGCTTTGGCAAGCAGGATTAAGGAAAACCCCAAGGCATTCTACATGTATGTGAAGAACAGGAGGATGACTAGAGTGAGGGTAGGACCGATCAGGGATAAAAGAGGAAACATGGGCCTGGAGTCGGAAAAGGTAGGGGAGGTCCTTAATGAGTACTTTGCTTCATTATTCACCAGTGAGAGAGACCTTGACGTTTGAGGATGGCATTCAATAGGCTGATATGCTAGGGCATGTCGACGTGAGGAAAGAGGATGTGCTGGAACTTTTGAAAAGCATTAGGATAGATAAGTCATCAGGGCCAGACGGGATATATCCAAGGTTATTACGGGAAATGAGGGAAGAGATTGCTGCACCCCTGGCGATGATCTTTGCATCCTTCACAGGAGTAGTGCCATATGATTGGAGGGCGGCAAATGTTGTTCCTTTGTTCAAGAAAGGAAGTAGGGATAACCCTGGGAATTACAGACCAGTGAGCCTTACTTCAGTGGTGGGCAAATTACTGGAGAAGATTCTAAGAGACAGGATTTATGGACATATGGAGAAGCATAGGCTGATTAAGGTCAGTCAGCATGGCTTTGTGAGGGGCAGGTTGTGCCTCATGAGCCTGATTGAATTCTTTGAGGATGTGACAAAGCACATTGAAGATCGAGCAGTGGATGTGGTGTACCTGGATTTCAGTAAGGTGTTTGATAAGGTTCCTCATGGAAGGCTCATTCAGAAAGTCAGGAGGCATGGGATCCAGGGAAACCTGGCTGTGTGAATTCAGAATTGGCTCACCCATAGAAGACAGAGGGTGGTGGTAGATGGAGCATATTCTGCCTGGAGGTTGGTGACCAGTGGTGTTCTGCACGGATCTATTCTGGGACCCCTGCTCTTTGTGTCATCTGCAAACTTATTAATGCGCCCTTCCAATTCCTCATCCAAGTCATTTATAAAAATCAGAATGGTTGGTGGTGTTGTGGATAGTGTAGAAGTTTGTCGAGGGTTACAACTGGACATTGATAGGGTGCAGAGCTGGGCTGAGAAGTGGCAGATGGGGTTCAACCCAGAAAAGTGTGAAGTGATACACTTTGGAAGATCAAATTTGAAGCCAGAATACAAGGTTAATGGCAGGACTCTTAGTAGTGTGGAGGAACAGAGGGGTCTTGGAGTCCACGTTCACAGTTCCCTCAAAGTTGCCAAGCAGGTTGATAGGGTTGTTAAGGCGGCGTATAGTGTGTTGGCCTTCATCAGTCGGGGGATTGAGTTCAAGAGCTGTGAGGTAATGTTGCAGCTCTATAAAACCCTGGTTGGACCACACTTGGAGTATTGCGTTCAGTTCTGGTCACCTCATTATCGGAAGGATATGGAAGCTTTAGAGAGGGTGCAGAGGAGATTCACCAGGATATTGCCTGGATTGGAGAGCATGCCTTATGAGGATAGGTTGAGTGAGCTAGGGCTTTTCTCTTTGGAGAGGAGGAGGATGAGAGGTGACTTGAGAGAGGTGTACAAGATAAGATCCCAGGGCGAAAAAGGCTAACATGAGGGGGCATCATTTTAAGGTGATTGGAGGAAGGTGTAGGGGGGGATGTCAGAGGCAAGTTTTTTTAAAAACAGAGTGATGGATGCATGGAACACACCGCCAGCAGAGGTGGTGGAGGCAGATACATTAGGGACATTTAAGAGACTCTTAGACAGCCACATGAATGATAGAAAATGGAGGGCTATGTGGGAGGGACTGGTTAGATAGATCTTAGAGCAGGATAAAATGACAGTACAACATTGTGGGCCGAAGGGCCTGTACTGTGCTGTAATGTTCTATGTTGTATTCTTAAAATGAAAATTAAAAGTAATATTGTAGGCACTTAGTGCAGTTGAGTTTGTTTCATTTAGGCATGACACATTCCATCATCCCTTTACTTAGACAATAGATTTTACTTCCTTTTCTCAATCATTGTTTGTCATCATCTCCTGATTTTACTTTACTACCTCTGGGGTGATTGTCACATCATGCTTTCATGGCAGGGAGCACCAGGAATACACAAGCTCTTGTGATAGCATTTCTACTGGTCATGTTGCATACTTCCTCATTTATGTTTCAAAATTTCTGAAATACAATTCTCATCAGAAAAATGTCCAATCAATGAAGAAAATCAGGTGTAACTGTAAAAGGAATCAATTCTGCTTCTTCATTGTGGACTCATTCTACAGAGAAGTGCAGTGAAATTCTTATTTCTAACTTTGCTTTTATCTCCCTGCCAAATGATGGATCAGGTAAAATATTACTTTCATCAGATGACCTTCCACCACCCCCCCCCCCCCCCCCACCCTTGTTTCCAAGAATCTGATCAAAGTGCACTTGGATAAAAGTAAACAATTTTTTCAGAAGTCACTTCGAAGAAAAATTGCATATTATTACACGAGGGTTGAAAGCAAATATCAAATGAATGTATGATACCCAAATTTGTCTCATTCCAAGCACCTCAAACGTAATTGAACACTCACCTTCTGTGCCATTTGGGGTCATGGAATTATTATTAATACAAGAGTTGTCAAGTTTTGGACCATTGGGAGACTCACTACTTCCACTTATTCGACCTTGTGGACTTGCTAGATCCTGCATTTCCATAGACCTAAAGTAAAAATAGTTCTCATTTTTCTATGAAACTTGGATGCAGTTAAATTATAAATTCCAATCAGGATCAAAGCTATAGTCAAAATTTATTTGAGAAATAAAGTTCCCTAACTTGTTTACTGACATACTTAAATATAACATTTCCTATATTTAAAAGAAAATCAATTAGCAAGTAGTATGCAGGGCTCTTTTAAAAAAAAGGCATTATGCTTTAAAATTCAGTTTAACTTAGAACAGAGTCATTTTGTACACATTTCTGCATGCCTCGCCAGCTTTCTGGAAATCAGTCTCCTCATTTTATGGCAGGATTTTTGTTCTTCCTAACACTTTTCTCTCGTGTAAAAACATCAAATGACATCAATAAATGCAAGTCACGTAATTATCTACGAGAGATTTTCAAACTCACTCATCTGAAATGCAGACCAACCAGGTTTCAATGACCATATTTCCCCTCTACCCACACTATTTAAAAGGCCACCACTCATACTGCATTCTTTATCCTCGATGAACTCTGAAAACTCAATTTCGCATGTGTACCTTCAAGGCCAAGACATTTAGCTTTCTAGCTTTACGTTACTTCAGCTGCTGCTGATCTATATCATGTCTTACAGTTTGCTGGTCATCGCTGCATTAGGGAAGACATTTAATCTCCATACTCAAGGGCAGAAGACTACTTACTTTCCCTACAGCCCCTGAACAGGCAGGTAGGGCACATGCACTCTGCAACCTCCTTGACAACCTGTTCTTCTGATTAAAGGTAACCCACACCCCCAGTGTTGGTTTCTCACTCAACACCTGTCCATCCAGGTTCTTCATTTACCTTTTCCATCCCTCCTCCTCCCCCCCTCAACATAACCTAGGTTCTTCACATCCCCTCCTCCCCACCTGCCTATTTTTTCCCTCTCTCAGTTTTCGTTTTCCACCTATCACTTTCCAGCCTCTTTTCTCAAAACTCCCCTCTCTCCACTCCCCCACCTAGCTCCAGCCGCACATCATTTGCATCCCTTCCCCTCACCCTGCCTGATCTGGTTCTATCTGCCAGCCTCTGTCTTACCCCTCCTCACTTCTGTGTACTGGCTATCTTCCCTCTAGACCCTCAGTCCTGATGCAAGGTCTCAACCTGAAACATCAACCATCCCTTTGCCTCCGCAGATGCTGCTTGGGCCGGCTGAGTTCCTCCAGCAGTTTTTTTTTGTTCTAGATTCCAGCATCTGCAGTCTCTTGTGTCTCCATTCTTCCCAATGTAGATCTGAAGGGTCTCCATGACCTCAAGAGAGCAAGCCACCTATGGGCATTGTTCTTTGTCAGCCTGTCTGGGCCCACTAACCTCCTGGGCGTACGCTTCCACTCCCCCACACCTCCTCTCCATTATACATACGTTCTTTCAGTAACAACACTCCCTGAAACTGTAAGAGATTTGCTTGTGGCATGTCCCCTTTAGAGCTAGCTGCAAAGACTGCATTCACTGGGCTACAAGACTTACCATACATTAAAAAGGGATCTCTCCGTGATGTGGTGTTACACAGACAAATCTGACAATATTCTGTGAACATCACAGATGAAATTCTCATACACTAAATGCTGTTTTAACAGCAAGAAAGTGGCACAGACCAATTTCTGGGCCACAATCTGAGAATCTGAAACTGCAATCAAATATATACAAAGCTGCACAGTCAAAATGTTTTACAATTATTGCTGTACTTATTCACCCATGTCATTTTTTTTATTCATTAAGAAATAATTTTAGGAATAGTAGAGACACCCCAATTGTGATGTGTCAAAAAACTGACAATATTTCACCATCTTCTTGTAAGGAGTATCTTTGTTTCATTTAAATATTACCAATTCTGGAAATTTAATGATTTTGCAATACTGTATGAATAATTTCTATTCAGTTTAAAAGTCTCATTTTAACTTCAAAATGAATTTATTTTGTTTTGGACCAACACTATACATTACCAGTAATTATTCTATAAATTGTATAAAGTAAATTTTCTATAATTAGTTTTAGTTGAATCACTCATCTTGCAAGCAATGAGGCAACGTGTTTACCCAGGCAAACTAATTGTTTCTGTTTTTGTTAATGCATGGAATATTAAAGTGTGTTGTGCTTTCTCATTTGTTTGTTTTTTGAATTGTATAAAGTACATTCAATTGAAAGGGGATAAAATTCAGCTTATAAGTGAATTAGACTAGTAATTGGGAATATTTCACTTGTCACTTGATCTCAGAAAACATGCAGAGCTAAACAACATTTCATCTGAATATTTGATTTATATTTGAACCATATAATGCTGAAACAATGTAGTCCATGAGGTAAACACCTTGCATGATTATTTAATTTTGTATTCTTTTGTATTACAGTATGTATCAAGTGGTGGTATTCTCAGCTCAGAGTCAGAGGGGCTGGATTCAGGTTCCACTCTTGAACTTGGTATATGAAAATGTAGGTTTAACTTATTAATGTGTACTAATAAGGGAGTGCTACATTGTCAAAGATGCTACATTTTGGAATGGGAGATTAAACCGACACCCATCCTGTATCTTAGATGAGTTTGCAAAATCTAATGAACTTCTTGGAAGAGGAAGGGAATGGCGGCCTAACAAATGTTTATCCCCTCCATCAAAATCATGAAAAAAAACATTGTCACATTATTGTTTGTTGAGATTTGCTGGATTTCTGGCATTACAAATACTACATTTCACAAGTACTTCATTGGCTTCAAAGTGTTTTGGAATGCTTTGAGATCACGAAGGATGCTCTATAAAAATAATCCTTTTTTTAAAAATCCTTCGCAGAAGCTAAAGACTTGCATTAAAATGAGACACCAATGTTAACAAATTAAGACATTACTATATCACCTAAAATATCTTTCAGACACTCATCATTTGCACATGATGAGTAGATGGCACATCTAAAATCCATGGACTGCTTCTCATACCAATTCCAATTTATGAATCCAAATTATAGAGAATAATGTAATACAGTAGATTTAATTACTGCTATTCTGAGCTTTTATCATGAAATATTTAGACAAACTGCATAACTGTTAATAGAAAGATGAGTATCAACTGTTTGTAAGTGAAATTGTTTTACCATTATACATAATTTTGATTAATAATGTGAAATAAATAGATTTTTTTTGTAATTTATTAATTAAAAGAATGTATACTTGAAATCACACTTTGTCATTGCTTATTTTTGGAAAAAGTACCTAGAACAAGCAGAGACAATGCCTGAACATATTGCATGTTGCAAAATTTCAACATAGCCCTTACCTGGAACCTGGAGGATCTGAAACATCGGGAATCAGGTCGAGCTTTTTTTTTAAATCACCTGCCAGTCAAGAACAAAATAGCTCCTTGTTACTCAAGTGTCACGGCTCAGCATGTTTCCGAACAATAGGCTTCAACTTGAAAAGAGACATTCTTTCCCTTTAATCAGGAAGGAAGAAAGAGAGACGGGATAACAGAGAGTCATATTGTCTTTTGGTTGATCTTTGCCATTGTTTCTTCCTACAGGTTTTCTTCTCTTCCCCATGTTAGGAAAGCAGCCAAATGATGGGAAGATGATTCACCACAGGGTGAGACAACTGCTAACTAGATTAATCACCCTGCACCCCATGTCAACATGCAATATGTTTAGCCAAAGTAAGCATGAAAAAACTGACAAAAAACAGGTAGTGGTATGGAAACAAGACTTGTTGAACAGATGCAAGTGAAGCATTACACCTCCAGCATCTTTAGATCTTTCATCTTCCAGTCATAAAATGAAATAGAGCATTGTTTCTCCCTTGTCATCTATCATGCTGGTTATTTTACTCAACTCAGCATATGCACTTCATATTATAGTTCAGATCACAGCCGTTAAACTTTACAGTTTTATTAACTGAAACTAAACCAAACAGATTTAATTGGCTCTTGTGAAACCCATCTCCTATATATGTTAGATATTAGAAGATCCTAACAGTTCAATAAGCTAACATTTAGCATTTTCAAGTAATTTGGCCATATAGTTTTAATGCGACAAAACTTATGAACATTTAATAAAAAATAATGTAAGCAACACAGACTAAGAAATATTCATATGACCAAGTAATATTCTTGCTATAAATAATAATCTAGTGATTTATTGTTTATACTGTAATAAACAACCCCATTGAATCACTACCAAACTTTTTATCTTTTATTGCTTGAACTCAATGTTAAGATGTAAATATGGAAAATTGTTCAGATGAAATTTGGTTCAGATGAAATTTGTTTTGCAAAGGTTTTATTATAAACCAATCAAAAGAAACTCTATAATTGTTTGGCAGAAAAATGCATCTGTTCACAAGCCATAGTCAGACAAGTAACAAAAACCTTACCCTATTATTGCATACAGTTCCTTCACAGAAATATTTGAAGTAAAGCCTAGTGGATTTTCCAATCCTGTATATTCCAGAATCGTAGCATAGTGGCTTTAACAAGATAATTCTGCACAATAATTTCAAATAAAGTAATCTTATTGCTTTGGAGCAGTTTAAATCTTCACATTTTTGTTTTCATATTTCCTATTCAAATCAAACCTCATTTTGTACTGCATAATGCAGAATATGTTATTGTAAGTAAATGTTCTATTATCATTTAATGGAGTGTACAACTGGCTCAGGTCTTATTTTCTGAACCTTCATAATTTAACTTAAATGTCCACTCGTCGATGACTGAATAACTGGGAGGAAGAAGAGTGATGAGTGAAGATTTAGGCAATTGATTCAGAATTGACAGGGAAGGATACATTTTTATTTAAAATGAGAAATAGTTTTGTTCTGATGAGCATATTTTGTTACAATGGAGCACACACACTTTCACAAATCCATAAATCTGTTTAACAATCAACAGTTTGTGTTGAGGTCTTAAAGAACAATGAATTACAAATGGAAAAGAAACAAGTTGTACATTTTTGAAATAATTGAGTATTGTCCAAAGTAAATAATTACATGTCGCTGAACTACTTACATTCAAATTAGTAAAGTTTAGTTGCCATTACACTTTCCATTTCATTTAATTAAATCAAACTAAACTTGACAGATTAGAGTTGAAATATAGTTCTGAAAAGTTAAATAATTGATCAAAGAACATTATTTCAAGTTAAAAAGAATACAATGTTATATAAATCTGTACAATTTTTAATCTGCAAATTAATGACACAAAACAGACAGTTATTTTGAAGATTCTAATAGCTGTTTTGTAAAGGCATCGAGAAGAAATGGTCATGTACTTTTATCAAATTCTGATCAACAATAAATTATACCCCAAATTCCAAGATATTCACAAAAGGGTTTCACTGAATATAAAGCAGTTATGAGAGATACATAGACCACAGAGTTGTTGAGAAAGACTACAATTTAGAAACTGTTGCAAAATCATGATTACCTTCTTTTAAATTAATCCTGATAATACAGCCCACTCTCCAGCTAGATGAACACAAAATTTAGCATTTACAAAAAATTAGGAGGAAAAGGCCATTCAGCCCCTCAAGATTGCTTTGCCATTTAATATAAACATGTCTTGATCTGAATATAATCTCAATTTTGCATTCTAACCTACCCAGAGTGACCTTTTTACTCCCTTGCCTATCAAGAATCTATCTACCTCTGGCTTAAAAAGGCACTTTTTCCAGCAACATTCAAGGAAGAGAGCACCAAAGTCTCACAACCCTTAAAAAAACACCTCACCTCTGTCTTACATGGGCAGCCCCTTAATTTTAAACATTGATCCTAGATCAATCCTAAATACTAGATTCTCTCACAAGGAGAAACATCCTCTCCACATCCACCCTGTCAAGACCAGTTAGGATATAGTACATTTTGGTCAAGTCCCTAACTTTTCCAAACTCCAGTAAAAATACAAGCCTAACCTTTCATTGGAAGACAACCTGCCCTTTCTAGTTTATGCTGATTAGAAGATAATTTAGGTGGTATGAGTCATAGGAAAAAAGAGCTTCGCAGTAAATCAACCAAGATTAGCTAATTAGCTTTAGTTACCAATGGTAGATTAGAATCGGTTCATAATTTTTATACTAAATTTAAAAAAAAGCAAACTATATCTCTACAACTTCTGAAACAAATATAATAACTGTTTACAACATACATTCTAACTGTAATCTAATACATTATTTTATATTTCCAATGAAAGTCATATTAGATAAATCTATTTATATTTCTGCACTTAACTAAGAATCTTAAGATGACTCAAGTATTTTGTCATGCACAATAACAATAAAATGTGGTTAGCTACAGCTAATGATACCAGTACTTTTGCAATAACCAATGCAAATTGCCAACCAGTGCTATGGTCCAGGTGAGTGGAATATTTTTGACTCTGAAGTACAAAGAGATCAATCCCGTACTAAAAGTATATTGACTAAGAAACAAACATTCAGCATCTTTGATGTGCATTTCAATTCAACTCAAACCCAGCATGCCTTTGATGTCCCAGAACAAAGCCAAAGAGATGAAGCATTCTGAATGCATCAAATTCAACAAAGCAACTCTTAAACATTCGTCTCTTCACTAATTTTTTAGTTTTTAAACTTCGTTTAATTAGATCAGTTTTTTGAATAAACTGAATTATCAAAGAAATGTTTTTCTTTTTTAAGCTGCAATAAAATCAGAATATAATAAGATTGGAGGGAGGGGGTGTGGGTGTGTGAGATGGAGTGGTGCTTCTTTGAACTGAAATGTATAAAATGTATAATCCCAGATGGTTTAATTTATCAAAGGCAACAATCAATAATAAACTTGATTTGGTGATTTTGGTTGTATCATAATAATATCTTAACTTTTTTATGAATTATTTACTATGCCTATTTATTTAGGAGTATACCTCCATAATATCATATGACTATCATTTTATTCAAACATTTCTTTGCAGCTTTGAATATTTTAAAATTAAATGCATGCTATTTACTAGGATAAAAACAACAGCAGCTTGCAGAATGTGGGCAAATATCCCAAAACGTGTAACATTAGAGAAGGTTTTAAACATTTAAAATAAGTCTGGCATACCACAGTATTATAGTGAAATGTAAACTGAGGTTTAGAAATCTTTTTAATATTACGTTGGCACTGGTCTTGGTCAGTACAGTTGCATGTAAGCTTTTTGTTATATTGATCAGGAGAGCAACACAATTACTTTATGACAACAGCATCCATAAATGACCCATGAAGAATGAACAAAATTAATAAAGTATCACAATACAAATCTTCTCTTTATTTTGTCATATTAGAACAACATTTATTCTCTTCTAATCATATGCCTGTATGGGTCTACTAGGGTTCCTGTTTTCTTTCCAAATGCAAGACCTTCACTGTCTAGGTAACTGGATTCTCCACCTTTAACTTTCCATTGGCAAGTTTCTTTTGACTTTTCAATCAATTCACAATAGTTTTGTTCAAATAGTGATTCAAGGAAAAGATGCAAGGTGAACTGATCTTCCACCTGGTTTGTTCATTAAATATATATGTCTGTAGATCATACATGCTGGATCATTAATGTGTACCTCCCACATTGATTGTACTTGCCCCACTTTGAAAAAAATAATAAAATCAAAGTTTTAATGCTACTTTCAATGCATCAAAATCACATCAGCCTACTGAATATATAACATTAGCCTAGAAAAAAGTACCACCACAGATAATTTATCTTTAGACCACAGGCAAGCATAAATGCAAAATGAATTTGTCACAGTTTTCAAAATAAAGCGAAAAATGTATTAATTAATTTTAAAATTTAAATACAAAATTATAACCCATCAAGTGTTAATATATAATACAAAAAATCTCAAATATTTCTCAACACTAAAAAAAATTAATAATCAGATATTTGTAACCAGTAGCTGGTTAATATACCAAATCTCTCCTTTGTAATTTACAAACACACCAAAAATCTTCATTATCATTTTTGTAAAATTTCTCATTTTGTAAATAAAAAAACTAATTTAAAACAAACCCTAGACACAACATTGAAAATATATTTTACTGTACAGCATTAGGCATTAACTGAAATCAATAAAGAATTTCATATTCCATCTCTCCATGATCTCAAAAGCCAGTTGCAGACACGAGGCGGAATAAACAGCATTTGTAAAATAAACAGTTCATTAGCTCATTTGCAATTATTTTAATTAAAGTATAATTTTCCTTTAAATAGTGTGCTGTAGACCCACAGCCATGAAAATGCACAATTTGTTTCTTGTGTCTTGTTGAATTTGACATTCTGTTTTAGCCATCTTACTGAACTGCTACATTAAATCTGTTAATGCTGTGCTCTTCAACCCCAGAAATTATTTCCAGAAGGGAAACTCTTTGAGAGATGATCAAACAAGATTTAAGGTAGACATTTTATCGCATTTTCCCTACCGCAGAGTCAGACAAAAATGAAAATATATTCTTTCTCAGTTCACATTTACACCCCAAAAAAACCTACAAGTAATTTCATTCTACTAATAGAATGCAACATATAAACCTAACAAACCTAGAAATACTGGTTTAAAATAATAAGAAATAAAACTACCTTTTTAATTTTGGTAATCTTTTTAATTCAAATTTTCCAAATAATTAACTTCTAAACTCTTCAAAAAGTCATTATTATTATTAAATTTTATTTTTGCTATTTCTTTTAAAGAGGAAATACATAACTTATCCTGATCAAAATTTTCTTTCAGTATTTTAATTTACAGAATAAGTTGAAAGAGATACTTCTGAAAAATAATAATTAAGATGAGGAAAGTAAAGCTAAACATAAACATCCACTTTTATAAATCACTTTAAGTGGATTCTAAGGAATCTGCACAGAAGGAGTAAATTACTTTTAACCCCTGGCAGCAGTCAGGGCACCACAGGGTGCTAGCACCTCAATACATCCAGCTGCCAGTAATTTTTTTGCTACAATGTTAAAGCATTTATTTCTTCTAAACCTGCCACATAAGGATCTTATAGACATTGATATCTGTTTATAAAAGTAATTTTACAGAAACTAATTTATAGAGACTTAAATTAGTCAACACAAAGAAGTGAAACGCAGGCACAACAGTTATTTTCCTTCTCTTAATGGAATCACAATTTCCAGCTACGCCACTGAAGCCGAGAAAAATCAAACACACACTGCCGGACAAACCACTAGACAGGAGATCTAACTCAAACAAATTAACTAGAGTAATAACAGTAATTATGTTAGAATTAAGGCATCTTTTTTAAAATGAAAATGCAATATTTCTAATATAACCATCATTCAAGTAGTTTTCACTTAGAGCCTTTCAGGGATATATTTAATGCAAATATCTATTTTCTCAGCTGGCAGCAACTTTATGTCAAAACCCCATTTATATCACAAGGCAAGAAAATGCTTGCATTAATATTTTCTCATGTAACTGCACGAATGTCACAGTTAACCTGAATCAATTACTCTTGCAACTTCATTATTATTTCAAGACAAAGAATTTCTACATAGTGAAAAATTTATTTCCTTTTCAGATGCTACAACCGATGGACAAAATGAACAGCTTGTGAAGGACCATGAAGTTACTTTTCAACAAACAGCGGCAATCAGTTTAAAGTCAAACAATATTTTAGCCAGGATAATAAAAACATGACAGTGATAAAGGATACAAATAATGACTTCTGACTAAAGCAAAGAAACTTTAATAGAAACGTAATACCTGAAATATTAATTTTGTTGTGAAAAATGTTCCACAGCAGACCGTATCAGAAAATCTACACCACACAAACTGATTATATGCAAGTATTTTAAAATATATTCAGCGCTAAAAAATGAACTAATAAACAAACTGTTTGACTTGGTGCATTCAGTTTACTCTGCTGACCCAAAGTAGTGCAAGGATTGAATGTTTTGCTGTTTTGCTTGATGCAAGTAAAATTTAAATTCTTTAAGAGAAAGTACTTCCCTAGTTCAACAAAGGCCACCAAATATCCTCAGGCTCAATTTGCCATATTCTATTTAAATACAAATATGCTTTTAAAATCTTATGTACTTTAAAGTATTAAACATCTTCCTCTTTGGCAGTTTAATCACGGGTAAAAACAGCGAAGATCCACTCAAAAGCAACTCATTTTACATGAATTCACCCAAGATGCAGTGTTCACCCTGCTACAAGGCACCACTTAAATTGACAAGTTCAGAGTAGAAGTATGTGAAATTAAATTTTATTCAGGAATGGAAATAACAGGCTGCAATGTGAAATCATTCTTTCTACAACATAAATGTAATATTCTTCCATTTTTGAGGATATTCTGTTTGGCACTCACACTGTCCTATGTTAAGGTTTAAATCTCAAACAATAACTACACCTTTGAAACAGTTACCACCTCCGGACTTTTGTTTACTGAATCTCCAAGCAAGGCAAATGTAGGAAATGTGTTTCTGATGCCCGACCCTTCGAGATTTGAGTAACAGCATTCCAAGTGTTCTTCCGTGCAATTTAATAGATGTAAACTTGTACTTACAGCACTTAAAATTCTCCCTGAACTCTGCCGTATTTCCTTCAAGTTTTTGAATTCAGTCAGCCGTCATCGCATAGTGCAATCCTTTTCCTGTTCAACACAAATGTCTGCATTCAGTGCACCAATTGTCCGAATTACACGCAAATAACATAGTAGTAGTTCTGGAAGTTGAAGCAGAGCTGAGTGAGTGCAGTCCAGTCACCACTGCAAACAGAGTGGCGAACGTCTCGAAGTAGCTGCTTCACAAAAAAAAGCCACTGTGCACTTTGACAGGAAGACTTAGACTCGGAAATGACACTTCGGAGTATGCAGCTACCAGCAAATTGAAGCACCAAACTCTCTTATGTGTCGCTAAGTCACTGCTCTAAGCAATGTACCTTTTTCCATTAAACAGCAGTAGATAATATCAGTGATCGATAGACAAAGAAATGGCAGAACCTTCATCCGTCCTATTTGTTTGCTCAATCTTGTGGTTCTGCCCAAGCTGCCCCGGGGCTTTTAGTTTTTGTAATGCAAACCACAGCTTTTCTCCTGTATCCAGCCCCACTGTCTGAAATGCAACAATGGGAATCAGCACTGTTGCTATCCCAATCCCTCCCCCCCCCTTAGTTGCTTAAATAAATTCATTATGTAAATGAGTAAGTCCGTGGTTTCTGAACAAACAGCTATGTGTTTGACCTAATTCAAGTACTCCATCAACAGGCAGCAAGCATCCGTTTCTCTAGCATCTATTTTAATATTGTCTAAAAGCTACAGGCAGCTCACACACCTAGAGTTTACCAGAGCAGAACAAAAAATAAAACAATCTGACCTTCTCACGGAGCTGCATGCAAATAATTTTATTTTAAATTACATTCTAAAACATATGCACTAAAAGAGAGCTGAATATATTTGACAATGAATTTTAGTTCCACGTGTGCTCTATTTAGGGCCGGTGTTTCGGTAACACAAAAACTTCTGAGATCGTCTGCATAGTTACCCGAATATTTTCAGTTCTCCATTAAGTAAATAAAAACCGACTAATATAAAATTCCCCTTAAAGATTGCTGATGTAATGGTTAATAACAGTTTTTTTGTCATTTACTAAATTATGTCACTGAAATGAAATAAATATTACGGTACAATTTGTTATTTTTCCTATAAATTGTAAAATGAAATGCACCTATAAAGAAATGAAACCAAGAGTTTTAAAAATGCAATCTTCTAGTGCTTAAATACAGTTACATAAAATATGAAATTTCAAACGTATGCATTTCATTAAACGTTGAGAATTTCGTTGGTGTACGAGATTTTGATACTATTATTTTTATCCTTAACATATTTCACACCTCACGCTTTAGTTCATATATTGGGAACTGGTTTGGGACGATTATTTGCAATATTTAAATTTTGTAAATATCTCCATCTTCCAATTCAATACCAACGCATTTAAATATATGTCCCTGGTGCGGGCTACGAAAGCAAATTCCGTGCAAGCCCGTGTTTTTTTGTTCTCAGTAAACTTACATAGGTGGGATTGCAGAGTGGCAAATCCTGTGTGCCACCGTCATAACATCGCTGTGATATGAGGTGACACTGGAGCTCTCTGAACAGATTGAAAAATAAGATGTCACTAATAATTTTGAAACTTTACATTACTTTTCCATCGGACTTGATATGCCTTTAGCAAGGCACAAAATTAACCTCAGTGTTAGAAGGTAACTGAAAAAAAATCAAATGAACAGAAAATCACTTCGCATTGAGATCTGTCACTCTGCCACTTCTTACCTTTTACAAAATCCAATACCGCTGAGAGATCTGAAGCGGAAATATTGTCACACAATAGACCCAGTTCCTGTTAATGTGCTTTTCAATGTGACACCCGCCTCTTTGCGCTCGTTGAGTAAACACAGTGGAAATCCTAGATAGAAGAATGTTTTGCCAAAGCTGCTTCAAGTTGCACACACCTAAGATTTTGTTTTGCTTGTTGTGCAGCCGAGGAACGCTGGGATTGTCACCAAGCCATATATGGCCAAGCAGGTCAAAACGAATAAACCTGCAGGGCTTGTCTATCGAAATGACAATTACAGGAAGCTGCGGTCTTCATTGGCAACGGGGCATGAGCACAGTGATTCAAATTGTATTACGGTATCAGCTTAGTAATTCTGCTTTGATTATTGTATAATAATTTTAAGGAAAAGCCTGCAGTAAGAAATCGGTTACTTAAATGAATCAGAATGACAAAAGCTCTCTCACTGGAAAAGGTAGTATGGTGAAAAAAGCGAGATCAGTGATTTTACGAAAGCAATTCTAATAAAATAAAGTTGAGACATTTTCCAATTAAAGCAATGAAAATGAAATAAAATGATATGAAAAAAAATCAAAGAACCTATTTGCGTTGAATTGCACGAATAAAACAATATTTCAGATAAAAGTGATTAAAATGAGACTATGGTTTTGCCTCTAGTGCCATGAGTGTAACCACTTCTTAAATCAATCAAAGAACCAAGAAAACAATTGAACCTTAAATTAAAGCTACAGGTTTGTTTGCTTACACTAATGTCTAGCCTATTACAAGAACAGCAAAGATCAGTAAGAGGGCAACATCCACCTACTTTGAAGTTCACTGTTCAAACAAAGTCAGCATTTTCCAGCAATCACCAAAGTGGAAAACAAAACTAAAAGAGTGAAATCCATGTTATGCTTGATGTCTCTTTGGACTGAAGGTCAAAATTCATCCCTTTTTCAAAGAACTAGTAACTCAATCCATAGACAATTAAGTTCCTTGACCAAGCTAGGTAAAGACATCACTGTCAATGAAAAAAAAGATGATCCATTTCCCTGCAACTTCTGTTCTGCACAAGAAGCCCCAAATCCTTTGTAGCATTATGGGAGCGCAAACATACAGGGATTAGAAGATTTGTTTTTTATAACAATTATAACAATTACGGAGATATATTCTTGTTGAGCTTGTTACTTCCCTTGCCAATACATCACTCTGCAAATCTGGTATATAGCTAGAAATCCATACACAGGTCCTAAAAGTTAATAAAAACAACCTTTTATGTTGATTCATGCAGAACGTTAACAAGCCTATATTTTATGATTAAGCAATAACATTCTGTCAACACCACTGTACACATCCCATAAGCTGTTCATTTAAATATGGAGCTAACAAAATGCAAACACTTCACTGAATAATTATCACTGAACAATTATACATTTAATATTAAATGTATGTGTATATTATATAACATAGAACTGTATATTAAAGTTCCTCAGATTATGTTTGTATTGGGTGTTTTTTTATGGTGTTGTTTTGGGTAGAAAGGATAAAATATTATAATGTATCACTATTTGTAAAAAGTCAAAGTCCGAAGTCAAGTTTATTGTCATTTGCACAAATACATGTATGCACTGGTTGCAATGAAAACTTACTTGCAGCAGCATCACAGGCACATAACATTAGAGAAGCAACATTCACAAGAAAAATATAAATTAAACATAAATATACAGAATTATATAAGAAAGACACAATTAGAACAGAAAAAAAAACAAAGTTCATTGTAGTGTAAAAGCGGTCATAGTGTTGCTATACTGAGGTAGTGATTAAGGTCGTGCAGGTTAGTTCAAGAGCTGAATGGTTGAAGGGAAGTAGCTGGTGGTGTGGGACTTCAGACTTCTGTAGCTCCTGCCCTGTGGTAGCTGATAGAAGATGGCATGGCTCGGATAGTGGGGATCTTTGATGATAAAAAGTTGCCTTCTTGAGGCAGCGCCTGATGTATATACTACCAATGGTAGGGAAGGATCTGCCTGTGGTGTATTGGGCTGAGCCCACTACTCTCTGCACCTTCTTACCTTCCTGCACATTCGAATACCATATAAACCATATATAAACAATCTGCTTTCATATTACAGAGGTCATAATAATAACAAGAAGAATCACAAAGAATTAACACATGAAAAGGATATTTATTATTGTTATAGTTGCTTTCTTTCTTAAAGGTACGTTTAAGGATTGCATAAACAATACTATAGACATAGAAAATAAAGTTCCTTTTAATTTCTCATTTTAAGAAGAAACCACTTAATATTTTGAATACTTTTGAGTTTTGTAAAATAAGGTTTGAAAACAAAATGAAGAAGTATAAATTATGTGTTTACATCAGGAATATAGCATATTAACTGCATTTGTGCATTTTAATTGTCATACCATCATGGGAAATATGAATTATTCATCATGGACATTTGTCAAAAATCTTGATTGTCATATTAATAATTATCTTCAAAGGTCCAGATTTTTGTCAAAATAACAACAGGAATAGTGGTCACTATTATTTATGGAAAAGTAAAACAGCAAGAATAAACTACATGGCTATATGTGAATATCTCAGCACTTCTGTCCAAGCTGCTGCATCAGTCCACGACCACATTAGGAGAGCTGTATTTTTCCCTTCCCTCCTCTTTTTTTAATTAGAATAACTGCCAATTCAGTTTCCCATTAAACTCACCACAGAAAGTTCAGTCTTGTCATTACAAGCATTAGTGCCTTTTAAAGATAAAATTAATCACTACATATATTCAAAGCCATATAGCAACTTTCAATTACACTTTTCAATTCACATAAAAGGCACATGCACTGAGAACAGAGATTCCACAATGGAGATGTACAACACAAAATTGAATCCTTCCCTGTGAAATTGATTCATTACATGCAACTACACCCAGTGAATGCCATCTTCGGAAATCAGGTCTGAACAAGTCCTGCACCAGCATTATTTGGAGGGATCATCAAATGTTTTCAGGTTTATCGGGGAATGAGTTGAAGAAAAGTTCATTGCATTGAATAGAGCTGAAGTCTGGAGTTCAAAGTCTTTAGAATGAACTGCAAAGGCTACCAGCCTCTGAATCTTGAGACAGTTATGAACACCAACAGAAGGTCTTCATGATCAAGAAACTTGCATGCAGCTTTCATGCTAATCTCCTCTGTGTCTGCAATATTTCATCCACCATGCTAGATAGGCAAATGCTCTTCGGTGGATAGGGATTATCCGTACTTAGCTCCTCAGTTAGTCAGTTTGTGGTATCCACAGGCACGTGACCATGAGTAGCTTAGTAGAGAATGGTAATGAGATACCTCAAGATGTGATTCCACTGCCTGGATTACTCAAGGAGTGCATTCCAAAGGAAGTCTCATGCTACTTCATCATCTGTTCATTGTGGAAGGACCAACCTTGGCTGCTATGCAGCAGCAGGAAGATAAGGAGGAGGAGGAGGAGGAAGGTGGCACTCAGTGATGAAGAAACTCACTGGCTGGATGTGCTGTCAGATCCTGCCTGAAAGAGGTTCATATGAGGATCCAACCCATTAGCTTAAGGCACAGAGAGGCAGCCCACACTTCAATTCAGCAAGACCTTGCAACCATTTGGAAATAAATTAAAGTGGCAAGTTGTTATTGTGCTAAACTGACAATGACTGTCTGTAGCAACTGAAAGACTCATCATTGCCCCATGTCATTCAACAGCATTATCAATGCCCATTCACTTAACTGCAACATCCAGGTGACTACTGCTGATCAGAAATAACCTAAATTAGATCCTTAATTAAGTAGCTACAAGTGTATGCCAGAGGCTTTGTACACCGCAGTGAAGAAGTCACTTCACCATGATGGTGTACCACCTGTAAGACTCGTGCTCAGAGTCAGAGAAGAAGTTCTATACCGCTCCAAAGACACAGAAGAATGCATTACCTCATTCAGCACAAAGTTATTCATTGCACTGCCACCAACATGAACCACCATAACTTTTCATTGCAGTCCAACTTTGATCAAATGCCTGCTGTGTGTGTCATTTTCTAAATTGATAGCAATAACTAATAAAAGCTTCCTGCCAATCACAAAATGAAGCATCACCAAGAAAGAAAAGGTCAGCTGTCACTTGGGTACTTTTAACACCTGCAAGGTGGAATCCAGGTGACAAAAAATGCTCACTTGGAAATATTTCTTCCCTGTATTATTTTTGTTCCCTCATTATGCTGGAGCAGCACCATAACAGAACTGCTAGAGTTTCCTCACAATGTGCACTGAGGCAGATTACAAATCCATGTTCACACCAGTGGCAAATAGGGATGAGCAACAATGTTGACCTATAGATAATGTTCACCACTTAAGAAGTGCAATGAACAAAGAGAAACCCAGATCTCCATTGTGACATTTTCCCACAGCTCAATTACTGATCACTTCAGTATCCCCTCCTGCACAAACCATGAAAGCAGAATCATCCAAATCAACAAATCTTTTTATACGCTCAATCAAAACCAAATCCATTCAATTATTGATTAATCAACCTTGTCCCTATCTTCTTTTGGGTTTGTCTATCCCACTGTCTAAGCAGTTTCTCCCCTTTCGTTGCAGCCAAACTGGTGGATAGGTGCTCTCTTGAAATAAAGAGATTTGCAGAATAATGGTGATTGTGAGCACCTCAGGGTCTGGATATCCTGGCTTTGGACTTCATCTCACCATGAGTGGCAGCAGTCTGGCCAAGCTGCATGAAAGGAACTTTGTGGACACTGTTGGGGTAGTAGAGCTACCTGTTTCAAATGCTGAGAAAGGTGAGTAAACAAGGTGGGTTAAAACTCACCAGGACACTCTTTCCCTGTTGTTCAGAAACTTAAATACTCAAAGCTTAGTTGTGGTCACCCATCAGAATGATGGGTATTCTTAATTTTACTTTGGTGTTTTCCTCTACTATTAATTCAGAACCCAGGATAGCACAAAGCTGACCAATCATAATTGCAGATGCTATAATGTTCCCTTAACACTATTCAAATAGTTGCTCCCTTTGTGACTCCCTTGTCTGCTCTTCTATTCCACCCTGGAAATTGTTTTTGAAGCCACTAAACATCCTTCTCAAGGCTCAATCTGATGGCAAGAAATGTCAGAACTCATCAAATTGTTTGAGAGTATGTGTCATGAGAAAATAGTGACTACCATTTGTGTTATGCTTTTGGCAAGAATCTGATTTCGGCTTTTCCAAAATCTGACTCGTTAAGTGCAAAGCTCAGAATCCTAATCAGTGGAAAGGAGCCTTCTTCAGTGCTACTTAAAGGGAATCACAACAAGCCTACAAGTTAGTTTTTCTTTGTTATTTCAGACAGCAGTTAACTTCTGGGATGTGTGTGTGTGTGTGTGTGTGTGTGTGTGGGTGTGTGTGTGTGTGTGTGTGTGTGTGTGTGTGTGTGTGTGTGTGTGTGTGTGTGTGTGTGTGTGTGTGTGTGTGTATGTGTGTGTTTTAGAACTTAGGAATGTTATCTTTGTTTTCACTGAAGAGGATTAAAATATTGGCTGTTATTTGTCAATGCCTACATACTGCCCTTGCTTATAGGATAATAGAAAATAGGGGCAGAAAGTCATTCAGCCCTGCAAGCCTGCTCCACCATTCATTACTCTCATGGTTGATCCTCTACCTCACCGTTATCCCCCTCTTCCTCTTCGATAGCAGTTGTGTCAAGAAATCCATCTACTTCAAATATTTGATGACTCCAGTATCATCTGTGGTAGAAAATTCACCTCCCTCTGAGTGATGAAATTTTTTCTCATCCCATTCCTATGTTTTTTAACCTCCTATCCTGTGCGTGTAACTCCTGGCTTTAGATTTCTCAACCAGGGGAACATCCTCTCCTCATCCAATCTGTCTAGCCCTGTCAGAACTCTGTTCATTTCAAAGAAATCCCCTCTTATTTTCTAATCTCTGGTGAATACAGGTCTGGTCAATCCAATCTCTGCTGTTATGGTAGTTTGAGAATCCCAGAAATCAGTCTGATGAACCTTTGCCGCGCACCCTCTATGATGAGTATCTCCTTTCTTAGTTATTGTTTCCTCATTGATGTTCTATCCCACTTCACACTACAGGAAAAGGTGCCTGATTGTTTTTAAGATTCTTTCTATGCTTCTCCACCAATTTTCACATTATATCCCATGTGAAAACTCATGCTGAACCATGATTTCACAAGTGACTACCACCATCTAGAATGGCATACAAGTGAATATCCTTCAAAAAGGAGAATAGACAGTGACAGATGAATGTCTTTTATCAGTGGAGTCCATGACAAGGGAACTCAATCTTATTCACATTAATGTTAATAAATGTTCACTTATCCAACAAGGGTTTTTAGAAGTTCATCTTTAGAACCTAGTGCTAAACAAATAACTATGGTTTAGCCTGGCTTCTGAAATACAAAATTTTAATAATATAGGTCAATACACACCATTAAATATCAAGCTTTTAGAATGAGCAACAAAGGTGAACTTCTACCATGGGGGACTGAAATGGGAACCCTGGCCGATGTCTCCTAGTGACCCTAGAGATCTGAATGAATTTGCAGCACCTCAGTTGCTGCTCAACCCCAATCAGCCGAATGAGTAAGAACTGAGGAATGTTCTGACAACTGAAGGAGACTGGATTGTGCCTTTAGCTACACATTCAGTGAGAGAGTCCATGGCTGAATGCGTATTTTCCAGCTCTACATGACTAGATATTAAACATAAAGATGGAACCACTATATATTCCCAGTTAAAATCAGGTTACAGTTTCTACTACATCTGTTGTGTCTTCATGATTTCTTTTTAAGGCTTGAAATCCACCTGCTGTTTTTGATAATAATTCCCTCAAGGGGAATTTTCTCTCTCACTGCTTTGGGATTCCATTATATTCATGCCACTTAGCCTGTGGATCTAATACTTAGAAACTGGATCAATCCAAAATAGGAGTGCTAATCCTGTGCCTAATCACGTCACTGCAGCCTAGACGTGAGATTCAATTGTGAGCCTGGTGGAAATATCTTGGTGGATTTGGAGTGCTCAGCACTGTCTTAATGGAATCATTGCTGGTTATGACAATTATTACTGTGATTAAGCATACCTGCACTAATTGACATCAGATCAAATTAGAGGGGCATGTTTCATGTGGAGGGATGAGTGTGTAAGTTCTTCCTGCCTCAGGCAGTGAGACAGTCCTGTCTTTCTGTCAGTTCGTCCTGTCTCAGGCAGTCCTCACATTACTGTTTATCAGGCCATGCCCTCATGTGTGTACTCCCAATTACGTTCCCTCAAGCTGAGATTTTGCAGTCATCAGCAGGCCCAGAGCAGTTTGTTGTTATCAATCAAGGTCACCTCCAAACTGGAAGAGAGCAATTTCTATCAGCCTGGCTTCAGCCACAGTGGGGACATTGCATAGAAGTATTAGGACCAGTTTGAAATCTCAAGAAAGTGAAAGTACAATTGTGATAAGCTAGTATCATTGGGCCAGAGTGTATATGACCTTGCCTGTTGTCTGAACATACCCTGAACTCGTCCAACAGCCGCTGTAACCTTTTGCAGCTCTGCAGTTCCAGTCAAGCTCAAGACCTGGCTGCCATGGCCAGGCCATTCCATGAAACGGAATGGGCCACAAATGACGAAGAACCATTGGTGCTCAAGATAAACCAAGGGGAGGTCCAGCATTCAAGCCAGCAAAAGCAGCAGGGCGAAGACCTGTACCCGTTTAATTAAAAGGAGCTGGAGGAAGAGGGAAAAGCTGAAGGTGGGGAGCCACTCAGTCCACATCCTCATCAACAGGAACTCCAAGACAAGCTTCCCCGAAGAGAAGACCTTTCTGGACATGCCACAAGGCAGTGTTTAATCTTGGGCAGATTTCCCTAAGCCCAATACCTTCCACCTCCTTCTTACACACTCATTCTCATATTACTCACACACTTGCAGGGCCACTTAAGCCAGTATAACATCTTAGCAACAGTCTTCAGTCTGTGTGATAAACATACTACTGCCACCGTAATGCTGCAGCTGTGCTGCAACTCTGAACTGATTTCAAGAAAGTTGCTTATAATAGATGCAGATTTTCTCTCAAACAGTAAGTTGAAGTCCCAGTTCAGTTACCAGAAAGACTCTGCAACAAAAGTTTGCACAGAAAAACATTATTTAATAAATCAATATTATCACCATAGTGCAGACATGTACAAACATAAATGTTATGCCACATCATCCGTGCACTGCTTTCACTTTTCAAACCTAACAACAGCTATATCTCAAATTAATCTCATCAGAGGCTGACTGCCAAACTGGCAAGTGGCTTTCGCATTTACAAACATTACAGGTTCTCATCAAATAACCCACTTAAGAACACTTGCAGTCAAGTACACTAATAGACATTAAGCATTGGAACAATATAGAGTGGCAGGGCTGCTCAATGAGGTCAGAAGGGCACTCAGTAATCTCTCTTGCTTCAGTAGAACCCTTACACAACAGCTGCAAGTGGTCACCTGACCTAGAAATACAGTCTGTACCCTTATGGTCTCATCTGAAATTGAAGCCAAATCTCTCATACTGTAGCCCATTTGATAAATCAATCTGTACAATTAGAGGCCTAAGAACATTTTTAACAACCACGCTCAGATTCTGCTGTTCCCATAAAGTGCCTCTGAGAGAAACATGTCTTTGGAGCTGTGCAACAATGTGCTTCAAGCAGGTGTATCTATCTCCAACTTTCTCAAGTTCTTCTCCCAACAATAACATTAGAATGACAGGCATTTTTCAACCATGGACCATCCTTCTGATGTTTGGTGCAAGCAAACACTGATGAGCCAGTTTCATACACTGCAAGGCACCAACTGGTGTATCTGTTGTCTGGGGAAGCAAGTTTGGGCACACTCATGAGGACAGTGCCTGAGAGCGAGCAACTGCTGGAGAGATCCCAACATCCCAAGAGAGATAGTTGTGTCCGTACCCACAGTGGCAATGGGCTCTCGTGGAACTGGGTGGACAATAGTGAGCACATCTGGTATTGTCAGATTGCACAATTATCATTCACAATTTCCAGAACCCTACCAAGGCCAGTAAAACATGGCGGATGGCAACACCGATAGCCTCTAGCACAGCAAGGAGGTATCATTAGAATCTAGTTCAGAATTAGCTTAGCTCTGCAGGACAGACTGGGGCAGAAAAATTATGTTGAGGTAAAAGATCCTTGTGGAATGGTGGAACAGACTCAAGGGGCTGAATGACCTGCACCTATTCTTACTTCTTATGTTCATATAGTGGGGGAAATGAGAAGTCATGCAGTGTTGGATAAGCTAGCTGATACTGCAGCACGAGTCTCAGCTCGTGACTTTTACAAGAGTTTCCAGCATCTATATAAATGCAAAGCTACTGCAGTATGTTATCCACTTGCCTCTATTAGTGCAGCTCCAAAGCAACTACTCTCTACTTGCCCCACTGAGTGCAACAAAATAACTAAAGAAACAAAGCATTCAACAAAAACCAATCTGTGCATTGCCACCTCCATTAATCACCCTGACTTTTCACTGAATCCAGCAGTGATGCAATTTTGCCTGCAGTGTATGTCGCATACAAAATGGATGGCAACAACTCATCAAGACTTTTACTCCATTATCTTGACCTATGCAACATAGTAAGACAAGGGTAGTTCTTGCATGAGTGCATATACATGCACCATCTTCACTTGCTTTTTCATGCACAGTTTAGCACTGTCCAGTATCAGCACTCTTAGAATTCCCTCATCATAAGCAGCCTCACCAGGTCAACAGGATGGCTGCTGTTCACCCTTGAATTCAGGGGGAATTGGTGGGCATGTGGGTGAGAATTGGTTCAATGAAATAAGAGGATAATGACATTCATGGGATTTCTCTGAGAGCTAACATTGACTTGATGGGCTGAATGGCTTCCTTCTATGTCATGAGAAAATATGTGAAATTTGAAACCCAATAATTTGCAGTTCCAACTTGGTCAATCCTTCGAAATTATTCACTCCACTGCCCTTTTTCACAAACCATGAAAGCAAAATCAAATGAATCAACCTGCTTAGCATAACTGTATATTCAACCAAAAGCAAAACCATAAAACCTTGACTAATTGTCTGCTCTTCTCTGTCTATGCAGAACTCTCCTTCTTGGCTACAGACAAGCTGAATTCTAGTTGTTCCCTTGAACTGTCAGAGGTCACAAATGACTGAGAAGAGTGATCACATGCGGCTCTAGGTGCTGATGGTGTGATGCTGTACTGTCTTGCCATGAATGGCAGCAGAATGGGCTCACTGTTTGATAGGCAGTATAAAGTACAGTTTTGTAGTGCCAGTGATGGGATGTTCCTTAACAAGGAAACAGATCTGTACTGCTTGAAGCCACTGCCATAGAATATAGACTGTTGGAATATAGATTGTTGAACTGCGATGATGTGTTCAAAAGGCTTTCAAATACAGGAACTTAGAACCTGATGTCACACATCTCAGCTTGCATGACAGCAAGCTGAGCTTGTATGGTTGAAATCAGGATGTCCATTGCAAGGAAGGGTATTAGAGGATACATTGAAGGACATACCTCCATTTCAGTGCAGGTCCAGGAAAGCAACAAAATTAATTGTGAGGAAGAAATATTGTGGCAAAGCTGAATGGAAGGTCACCAAAGATCCAAAAGTGGCAGATGATGAGATTAAATTATAACTTTCCTAATCAAACTGCAATGTCAAGTAAGTCAGAGAAAGATCTAATGTAGAAAAGACTTGTTCATCATTGAGACTGGTGAATAATTCTTCAATGTGGCCAGAGTATATTTCAGTTAATGGCAAGACATATAGAAAATAATATGATAATTGGATTCAAAATTATTATGAAAGGGAAATTGTGTTTGACAAATTGGATAGAGTTCTTTGAGGATGTAACAAACAGGATGGATAAAGGGACAACAGTTGTCGTAGTGTATTTGAACTTCCAGCTAACATCAAACACTCAGGGTTGGGTTATCATGGAGAGGGGACTGGCTAACTAGCAGAGAACGGTTAGGAAAAATGGGTCATTTGTGGATCGGTAGTCAGCAACTAGTAGGTTGCCACTGAGATCAGTGCTGGGGATCCAACTATTTACAATCTCTATTAATGAATTGATGAAAGGTCCGAGGGTAATGCAGCAAAACTTGCTGATGACGCACAAGAACACAAGAAAATAGGAGCAGGAGTAGGCTACCAGACCCCTCAAGCCTGCCCTGCCATTCAATACGATCCTGGCTGATCTGTGCTGGCCTCAACTCCCCTTCAGTGCCAGTTCCCCATGACTCTCAATTCCTTGATCTTTCAAATATTTCTCTATCTCCACCTTAAATATATATAATGATCTGGGCTGCTAACTTTTGTGATTCATGCACTAGAACATCCAGATCCCCCTGAATTCAATCATTTGCATTTTCTCTCCCTTTCGAAAATAATCTGCCTTTTGATTCCTCTTACTGACCTCATACTTCCCAACATTTACCAGATTTTGTTCCCAATCACGCAAGCTATCCATATCCCATTGTAGAATCACAATGTCTGCATTACAACATGCCTTTCCCCCTATTTTCATATCACTGGCCAGTTTGGAAACTTTATATTTTGTTCTTTCCTCCAGGTCATTAAAGTAAATTGTAAACGTGCAAGATAAGATGCAAAGATAAGTAGGTTAGCAAATTGTGAAGAGGACACAAAGAGTGTGCAAAGGAAAATAGATAGATGAGGTGAGTGGGCAAGAAATCGGTAGGTGGAGTATAATTTAGGAAAAGAGATTTTATCCGCTTTGGAAAGAAGAATGAAAAAGTAAATTATCATTTAAATGGAGTGACACTGCAAAACATTGCAGTACATAAGCATCTAAAGGTCCAAGTGCACAAAACACAGATGTTTGGTAGGCAGGTACAGCAAGTAGTAGAATGCTAATGAAAGGCTAATAAAATGTTGAACTTTATTGCAAGGAATAGTAGGAAGTTTAGATGCAACATTACAAGATCACAAGATCACAAGACAAGGGAGCAGAAGCAGGCCATTCGGCCCATCGAGTCTGCTCCAAGGAAAGGGAAATAGAAATGAGAAATGGGGAATGGGGGAAGAAGAAGAAAAAAAACCTATTCTAATCCCAATTACCGGCCTTATCCCCATATCCCTTGATATCCTGACTATTTAGATATCTATCTATCTCCTCCTTGAATGCCCCCACTGATCTGGCTTCCACAGCTGTACGTGGCAAGGAGTTCCACAAATTCACCACCCTCTGGCTAAAGAAATTTTTCCTCATCTCTGTTTTGAAACTGTACCCTCTAATTCTAAGATTGTGCCCTCTGGTCCTGGACTCACCCACCAAGGGAAACAGCCTAGCCACATTTACTCTGTCCTTTCCTATCAATATTTTAAATGTCGCTATGAGGTCCCCTCTCATTCTTCTGTACTCCAGCGAGTACAGTCCAAGAGCCGACAAATGCTCCTCATATGTAAGCCCTTTCATTCCTGGAATCATCCTCGTAAATCTCCTCTGAACCCTCTCCAACGTCAACACATCCTTCCTAAGATGTGGGGCCCAAAACGGCGCACAATATTCCAAATGAGGCCTCACTAGTGCCCCATAGAGCCTCATTAACACTTCCTTACTTTTATACACTATACCTCTCAAAATGAATGCCAACATAGCATTCGCTTTCTTTACCACCGATCCGACCTGGTGGTTAACCTTTAAGGTATCCTGCACGAGTACCCCCAAGTCCCTTTGTACTTCCGTGCTTTGAATTTTCTCTCCTCCTAGATAATAATCTGCCCGCTTATTTCTGCTTCCAAAGTGTACAACTGCACATTTCCCTACATTGAATCTCATCTGCCATTTCCTTGCCCATTCTCCTAAACTGTCTAGGTCCCTCTGCAACCTTCCTATCTCTTCAATACTCCCTACTCCTCCCCCTATCTTGGTGTCATCCGCAAACTTAGCCACGAGACCATTTATTCCATCATCCAAATCATTAATGTACAAGGTAAAAAGGAGCGGTCCCAACACCGACCCCTGCGGCACACCACTAGTAACCGGTAACCAACCAGAACGAGATCCTTTTATTTCCACTCTTTGCTTCCTGTCAACCAGCCAATGTTCCACCCATTCTGTTATCCTACCCGTAATTCCATGACCTCTCATCTTATTAATCAGTCTCTTGTGAGGCACCTTATCAAAGGCCTTTTGAAAGTCTAAATACACAACATCTACCGCCTCTCCCTTATCCACCGTACCTGTGATTTCTTCAAAAAACTCCCATAGGTTGGTCAGGCAGGATCTTCCCTTCACAAAACCATGTTGGCTAGGACCTATCCTGCCCTGTGCCTCTAGATATTCCGTAACCCCGTCTTTGAGGATAGATTCCAATAACTTTCCCACCACTGACGTCAGACTAATAGGTCTGTAATTTCTTTTATGCTGCCTCCCACCTTTCTTATACAACGGGGCACTGTTGAAACCACACCGTATTGGGTACAGTTTTGGTCTCGATATATAGAAAGGATGTAGCTGCACTGGAGACAGTGGAGAGAAGATTCATTAGATTGATTCTGTGATTAAAGGGTTGACAAATGAAGGAAAATTGAGCAGGTTGGCCAATACTCATTGAAGTTTAGAAGAATAATGGGGATCTAATTGAAAGATGTAAGATTCTGAGTGGGGTTGAAGAGTGGTTTCTGAGTAACTGTTTCCTGTATTGGGAGTATCTCAAACTAGGGGGCACAGTTTCAGAATAAGGGATCACTCATCAAGCATGGAGATAAGGAGGAATTTCTTTTCTCAGAGAGTTATGATTCTTTGGGATTCTCTACCCCAGGCAGCTATGGAGGCAAGTGCATTGAACATATTCAAGTGGAAGACTGACATATTTTTTAATAAATTGGGAGTCAAGAGATATGGGGAGAAATCTGGAGAGTGGAGTTAAGGCCAAGACCGAATCAGCCATGATCATGGAGCAAAAATCGTCAGCGTTTCCATTGGCTATAATCCAAACCTTCTCTGCTACCAGTCCCAACTCTTCCTCTGTTATCTTGATAACTGTATTGGTGTTGCTTCCTGACTTCCAGATCTGAGGCATTGACTGGCCTAATTTTGCTCCTGTTACTTATGTTCTTAAACCAATAGAGACCATGCCTATTGAATAGTTACAAAAATTCTTGATCTACCATTTGGTATTAGTACAGGCACGATTGAGCTTATCCAGTCATTGAAGCCAGTTTTATGACTCATGCCCTCACACAACACTGATATTTTTTCCTATAAGCATCAGGTATCATTCCAGCTGTAAATTCTTTTGACTTCACTTCCTTTCCAAATTGAGATGTAACTTTGCTGGACAAAATGTCAGACCAAGTAAGGATTTGTGCATTTCCCTAAGTATGTCATGAGAATTTTGAGTAGTAAAAAGCAATGAATAAAGGATGGACTTCACCATTACCTACAATTTGAAAGACTATTTTGTCTGTTTTTTTTAAATTTTACATCCACATGAATTGTCCTAAGAACTGGGTTGTTAAAATAACTTCCTACTAATTTTCTTTTGTTAAGCAAATTTTCCCTCATGTACCTTTTAATGATTTTTTTAAGGCAGACAGACTGTTGATAAGCTACAGGGTGAAAGGTTACCATGGGTAAACAGTCATGTAGAACTGAGCTGACAATCAAATCAGCCATGATCTTATTAAATAGTGGAGCAGACTTGAGGAGCTGAGTGGGCTACCCCTGCTCTTAAATTTTATGTTCCTATGCCTGTGTAAGCATAAAATGCAACAATGTCTAATGCAAAATCACACTTAATACTTAACCACAGATGAGAAGCAGCATTTTTCACTGGCATTTTTCTACTACAAAGTAGGGAGGAAAAAAACATCACTTAATGCATTTTATTTCATGTTTTTTTCTTTACGTTCCAAATTAGAATAAACACTGGAGAAAGAGTGAAATCTGGGCTTTTCTCTTGTTAATTCCTTATAACACTGCAATGTTGCCAGGTGTCTCCTGGCTTTTCTATGCCTCCACTGCAGCAGCACGTACTGGTGATATGAAATTATCTAAATTAACAAGATTAAGCTAATAGGCCAGTTCAATGCCAGAGGGCAATTAGTATTACTCAAGGAGAGTTAGGCCAATTAAGCAGTAAAGAACATCAGATGGATTCTAATGTCAATATAAGTGTAGGTAATGCATACCAAAATAGGGAATGGCGATCATGCATTGGTAAAGGTGAAGGTAGAAATGAGTGTAATTGCTAAACATTCATTTAAAAGTTTAGAGTCAATAAAAAGTTGCTGTCAAAAAAGGTATCAAATATAAAGGAGAAAAATCACAAAACTGCAGCTGTTGGAAATCTGAAATCGAAACAGAAAATGCTGGCAGCATTTAGCAGGTCAGGCAGCATCTATGGAAAGAGAAACGGAGTTAAGGTTTCAGGTTGAAGATCCTTCATTAGAACAAACACCAAGGAGGATTAATCTCAAAGGCTAATTATTTCAACCTTGTGTATACTGATGCAGATGAGAGAGAATTTAATGCTTAATTGTTGATTTATTCAAAATCATATACTTAGCTAATCCTGATGGAAATGGTTTAATTGACAAAATATAAAACTGGCTTTTGAAGTGGACCATCTCAAATTATCAATGAAAAATTGCTGCAGAATAATTTGACCCAATAATTGCTTGTAACCCTTCAGGTCTGCCTGATGTCTGATCAATTATATGTGACTGGGGTCAAAAGCAATGGCTGTCTATCCATCTTATTTTCTTCAGCGCCTACCCTAAACCTGTCCCAAATAATTACAGACTACATGAGTGTTTAAGGATGATAGATATCATTCAGAGGCATTTCATGAGCTCCTACTAAAAGTTGGGGTTAAACTTCTTTGTTAATAAATCTATTCTTGACTATGCGGATTAAGTTTAAACTTTTGGTTCTTTTGAACAGAAAGCATTGGAAATCTGAGCATGAAAATGGAGGATGGTGAAGTTAAAGGCTTCATATAAGCTCATGCTATCATCTTCCACTAACTTGTCAGATTTTTAGTATGAGGCAGGCACGGTAGTGTAGCGGTTAGCGTAACGCTTTACAGCGCCAGTGACCTGGGTTCAATTCTGGCCACTGTCTGTAAGGAGTTTGTACGTTCTCCCCATGTCTGCGTGGGTTTCCTCCAGGTGCTCCGGTTTCCTCCAACATTCCAAAGACGTACGGGTTAGGAAGTTGTGGACATCCTATGTTGGCGCCGGAAGCGTGGCGACACTTGCGGGCTGGCCCCAGGACACTCTACGCAAAAGATGCATTTCACTGTGTGTTTCGATGTACATGTGACTAATAAAGATATCTTATCTTATTTTATCTTATCTTATCTTGTCTTATCAAAGTAAGTCAGTTTGCCTTTACTTGGAAGTATGCATGGTGGACATAACTCCTTACATATTTGCTTTCATGGTCTTTGGAAATGATAATAGCATTTAGTTTAGCTGCTTCTTCCTACGGACTACAGAGACCTGTAGATCAGTATGGAGAGTTGAGTGCTCCTTTCCTCCAAAGACTCCATAGTAAAGGTCCAGACTGGGTTTACCCCTTTAAGTACTGCAGGAACAGGACTGCACCCTTCATGTATGGCCTTACCCAGAAGTCAAGTCATGTGCTATAACAAGCCCTGTTAGAAAATTGTATGATTGGTGCCTATCATATATTACACACCATTTCATGACACTCAAACAGGTCCAGTGGTCTTTGTACATAAGCACCTTATATGTATGGAAGATTCTGGTACAATTTCTGTAAGTTGACTCAATGCACATTGAGTTCCTGATTTCATTTAGCATTTAGGTTTTAAAATTGTTTCCATCAGGGAGTGCATAAAAGCATTACATTATGTGATAGAATTTGTGGTACTTAAAAAACACAGCACAGATTGTATAGCTGTGAATGTGCTGGTTAGCATCTGAGTGATTCATTTAATACAACATATTTTCTGTGTGTGCACTTGTTGAGTTGTATTGTTGAGATATACTTACCAAATTGGTTCTGATGATACTAATCTTAAAATTAAACTAAATGTACCGTATAGTAAGTGCTGGTGATTGATATAGTGCATTTTATTTACTCCTTTGGCAACTATGTCATTGGTAAAACTTGCTGAAGTAATGCTTGGAAACATATGAAGCTCATACATAATTAATTAATGGCTGCATTGGGATTAAAAATACTGCACAAATTAATAACACATATGGTTTCTTTATGAGTACCAGAGCAGAGACCAAACATTTAATACATCTTTACCATATAGTTTAACATAGTTAATGGAATAAAAACGATCAAAGCATATAATTAACAACTGGAAACTCGAGGTCAGTATCGGGTCTTCTGCACACACATTGTAAAAACACAGAAGTATTGGAATCTGTTAGTTGATGCTGCTGCTAAACTCCACATAGTGGTGAAGCTTAATCTTCTGAGATTTCCCCCTGTTTACACTGGGGAATCAGCTGTGGGATCATGAGCATAGGACCACATTAAATTCAGTGAGGACTAGGGAGGTGCAGTGAAGAAAATAGAGGAGAAGGCAAGTGATTGTTTTAATAAGTATTTCAGTTGTTTTAATGTTTTTCATATTTCTGAGTGTTTGAAGTGCTTTTAATTTTACTTTACAAAATTATAAAAATGATTATTTACTTCAAGTTTTAATATCCTTAAACATTTAAAAATCCCCGACAGCGTTCACAACCAGCACAGCTGGGGGTGGGCCTTTGCCAGCTCTCAAAGCTTTCTCGAATGTCTCAAAGCAGCTCTTGTTCAGCTCAGTATTGGAAGACCTACTGTGACAATGCTGGACTCTGTGATTCTTCAGGTCAGCAAGGAATGGCCTCCTTGTCTGAAGCAGGTAAGTATGGGAGTGGGGTTACAATGGACAGTGATTACTGGCAGCGAACCGATGACAGCAATTATTTTAATCCATTATTTATTCCGTCTGAAAGTTCTTTGGATCATAATTTATAATTTTCTATTTCAAACAAAGGACCTAAGATAACATTTTAAAAAAAAACTTAGTTCTCCTCAGATAAAATTCTTAATGTGGACCAGACCACTGAAATCCTCAAAAGAAACTAAGATGATATAATGAAATTGTTACGTTTAATGAATAATGTAAGGAATGGTCTTCCAATAATCAATATTATATTGCCCATTATGTATTAATTCTCTAATGAACACAGTCTATTAAATATCAATCAAAAAAATTGAATGTATACTTCTTGCAAGCTATCATATTTCATATAGCACAGATGGAGGCTATTTGGCCTATTGAGTCCATGACAGCTCTCAGAGCAATCTCATCAATCCTATTCCCTATCTTATTCCCCTGTATCCTAAACTCCCATATGTGCCTATTAACACCCCACTGTTTTTCCACCACCCACCTACAGTAGGGCAATTTATAGTGACCAACTAGTCTACCAATCAGCAGATCTTTAGGATGTGGGAGGAAACTAGAATTCCCTCGGGAGAACATGCAAATTCCATAAACTCAGCACTCAGGGACAGGATCAAACCCAAATCTCTGGAGCTATGAGGCAGCAGTGCTAACTGTTGCACCACGATGCTGCCCCTGGGATTCAAACCTTTTGACAAAAGTTGGAATAGAAACATTTCCATCATAGTAAACGTCACTGTTTACAAACATACCTTCCTATAACTAATAGATATTAAAACCTTGATGAAATTAGCCATTATAAGAAAGATTACACTTCAGAGTTTTTGGAAGACTTGGCTATTAATTTTAAAAGACATATTCATCACCATAAACTTATGCTGACAATCTAAGTTCATACAATAAATTGCATCTTTATGGAAAGAGTAATGGATTGATTTTTTTTTAGCAAGGTTAAACATAATTGACAGGTTGCTTATTGCATAGCACCTAAATAATTAAAATTAATCTCATAATAGATGTTTTCTTTGTAGAATAATTTAATCAAATAACAGCTAAATGCTATTGCTGGGACACATAGTTAATGGTTAAACAATAGTAGAGTGCCAAATGCACAACGGTCCATGCATTATTTAATGGTTGTTCTGAGACAAGAGGAAAGGGCCGATCAATGTTAACATGTCATCTCATCAATAGGAGCAGTGCATTTTCAAATACATTTTGAAAAGCAAAACAGTTTTTGGACGTGAAACTGAGCCATGTAGTATAACTTACTTCCATATTTTAAGTAACAATTTCCTGCTGAATTTTAATGTGAGTCAAGGGGGCACATGTTTGACATGATGCTCACCATTAACAGTTGAGCTGCACAGACATGAAAGACCATACAGAGTGGGAAGAGGAAAGGCTCATGACCCAAAACGTTAACTGGTTTCTCTTTCCACAGGTTCTGCTTGACTGACTGAGTTGTTCCAACATTTCTGTTTTTGTTTCGGATTCCAGAATCTGCAGTTTTATTTGTCTTCCAGAGTAGGAAGATGATAAATTCAATCCTTGTGCAATGCTCATTTGACATGTGTGTTGCTCTAGTGCTCAGCTGCAGGAAGAATGTGCATCCAGTGCCCACTTGAGAAATTTAAATCAGTCACGCTGGCTTGCTGGAGTGATTAGGAGTATTATTGTTTGGAGAAAATTGTGGTGGTTGATGTTAACATAAAGTATGTAATCTGAGAGCACTCTTGCTGGAGTTCAAGGGATTCCTTTTCGTAGAACTGAATGCCTGGCAGACATGTCACTGTGCCTCAGCATGATAGAGAGGAGAGAGAGAGGATTCAGACCAATATACCAGAAAAGACTGTAGGATTTGGGGAGAAAGACTTTGGTCAAGAGAAGCTTTCTTGCCAGAGTAGAAGTCACATATCCATCTTTCCAAGGAACAATGCCCATGAAGCCTGAGATTCTCTAAGGGAAATGGTTACTGAGATCTGCCACCAGATTTAAAGAGAGCTGCAGTTAAAGAGCCATGGCTAAATCCTCTGCCCATGGCTGTTAAGGAGACAACAGTCCTTAAGTTATTTGCATCTGGCTTCTTCTATTAACAGTACCAGATATCAGCAAAATATCTGGAACCCCCATCTCAGCTTTCCACCACACCATCGTTACTCTTCACTGTGGTGTGCACAGCTACAAAACGCATACCTGCAACCCCCCAAGGCTTTTTTGACAATACCAGGAAAACCCATAATGCCTGGCACTTAGATAGAATAGGACAGTAATAATCACAGGGGTACACCACCACCTGCAAGTTTGCCACAATGGCAGAAGCCTTCCTGATTTGGAAATGTATCCTCCTCCCAAGTCACTGGGTCAAGATCCTGAAATTCCTGACCGAAACTTACTGTGTGAATCCTTTCTCCACTATCATCTTCTTAAAGGCAAATAACCATGGATAATCAGTGGTTGCTGACATTCCGGTAATGTTCACATTGTACGAGTGAATAAAATTTAAGAAAATAATTTTTTCCACCACAGTTTCTATGTTACTTTTCCTCTGTTACTAATCATTTTAGCTTCACCTCAGCCACAGTTCAAGAATACAAGATCCAACCAGATCATCAGTCCAATCAAAATCTTCTTGTTTGTCCATTCGAAGTTATTTTGTCCAGATGTATAACTAATTGCTTAGATAAGTGTTCTAATTGCAGTCTTCTGTCAGAGGAGTCAACATATATCAAAATTAAAGTCATACAGAAATATGTCTGGCACCTATGGGAGAATGACATGCAAATTTATGAAATGCTAAAGTAAAGAGGACTGGACACAGATGTATTGTAACAAGGAGGAGCATATTACTTTCGATACAGTAGAAATTCCAGTGCAGTTAAAACCAGGTCCACTCCACTGTACTATACTTAGGCTGGTTGCAGGAGATGTGGGCCATCTATATCAATATATGCTAATTGTTCATTTGAAGCAATACCTCAACACAGGTTTCCCAGGCTCCCTGAAACTTGGCATTGAAAGTAAGGCAAGAACACAATGGCAATTATTGGTCTAATGAAAAGTCCTGCAAGTACTCAGTGTGCACAGCTGCTTTCTTATATACTAGTGGGAAAAAGTTTGTTCATAGTACTTTTGCTTAGTGTGTACTTTTTATCCTTCTGTGGTTTTCCTAATCAGATTAGGATGGTGTAAAGTATGTGTGCTCAACAGGATCTTAGACCTCTAATGAAGTCTATTGCAGAATGTAAGAATTATCCATGTGAGTCACAAGGAGCTCAAATAAAGTATTTGTAAGTAATACAAGGGCTCTTCACAGACTGTCCCTGGAACTTTCTAAAACCATTGCTGCAACCCCGAGAGCAGTTAACCACAAAATGAAATCCTTAAAGTGTGTCACTCTTAAAGCAAAATGTTGCTTATAACAATATTACAAATACTACATTGTTTCCCTTAAAAAACTGATTTAATATACTTTCAAGATTTAGAAATTTAACCAAGTCACAGACTGTCACTCTCTCTGATCTTTGCAGTAATGCTGGTGATACATTTTTTGAACATGCATGATTGAATCCATTTTTGGACTGAATGACGTTGTAACTTGCCTCTTGTCATAAGTACGACGTAGTTATCTTGAACAGTTGTGAGATTCACTTCAAGAACATCTTTGATCTCATTGTCTTCTTTGCAATTCTCCTGGGCATTGCCCTCTAAGAACAGGTGATCTACATTAACTTTTAGGAATTTCTCACTAATCTTCACAATATACTTCCACTATTTCCCTGATAATTCATTTTCACATTGATGACTTCATTTTGATGGTTGCGATTCTTAGCCAGCCCATGTACTGTATACTTACTGGGTGCTTAACCTTCAATGAAGTCCTTTGCAGAATATAGAGACTTATACACGGAGGCACAAGGGGCCTGAATAAAGTGTTTGCAGTTTATTCAAGAGTATTTTACAGACTACCTCTGAAACTTGCTATAAACATTGTTGCAGCCCAGGAACCAGTCAGTCAATATGACACATTCTTTAAAGGGCGATAGCCTTCAAATGATTTTTCACTGCCAGTACTACTTAAATTGCAGCAAAGTGCCTGGCTCAACACCTTAGATTAAAGTTCAGATGAAGAACAAGTCTGCCATCAGAATAGGTAATAGAATGTCATTGATAGATCTGCAGTGAGGCAGCAAAGGTGGAACGCAGCTTACAGAGGGATGTTAAAGCAAAAGGCTGATCTCCCCTTAACTCTCAGAATATCAGTTCTTCTTGAAGGAGAAAAAAAGCAGCATTCAGGCACTTCAACACCGGAGTGCAGATTGGTACATGTCAATGGGATGATGTATGGCCAGAACCAAGCATCTGTCATCCAATTTATTTACATCTTGTGTGCATAGCCATAGTCAAGGTGTGCATGGACTGATTTTACTGCTTGCTTCATGTTCCATGGAAATGACAACTCTATCCATGCAAGAAGACTTTATCACAAAGGCTTCTAACAGCAACCTGCCTGCCTTTATTTTTTCAATCATAGACAATCTGCTCAGAAGACACTCTCATTCATTAAACATTTTCTGATATTCTTCAATGATTATCCTATTCAGAGATAACCTGGAAAAGAATAACTGTGTCCAGCTGAGGCAATGCTTAGGGAGAACTGTGACTTCCAATGAAGAAGCTACACAGTGGTCTCTCCATCACTGACTGCTCTTACTCATTTAGGACATGTGAGTTACCAGGGAAAAGTTCAATCACCTCTCTGAATGGTGCCAGTAAAGTGCAAATATTTCAGCTGGGTCATGCTATGAGTCCTGTTACTGTGTAATTTTGGAGGAAGCTGCAATTTTGAGGACTTGTCATGCACTGACTGCACTTACATCAAGAGCCTGATACAGGGAATAGCTGTATTTGCAGTGGCAAAGTAGCACACTTGAGATGGAGAATAATGACACACCTGTGCACGTCCCCACAGTACCCAGTGACCCTGTGATCTTAGTCTCAGAGGCTGCCATCAGAACATCCTTCAGGAGGTGAACCCTCGCAAGGCACCAGGCCCTGACAGCACACCTGGTCAAGTGCTAAAAAACTGCGCTGACCACCTGGCTGGAGTGTTCAAGGACATCTCCGACCCCTCGCTTCTGAGGTCTGAGGTTTCCAACTGCTTCAAGAGACCATCAATTGTACCGGTGCCCAAGAAGAGCAGGGTGACCTGCCTCAATAACTGCCATCAGGTAGCATTTACATCCATTGTAATGAAGTGCTTTGAGAGGTTGGTTATGGCTCAAATATAATGTACTGTACTGCTGCTGCAATGTACTGTACTGTAATGTGTGTAATGTACTATAATGTATGTAATCTACTGTGCTACTGCTGCAATGTACTGTACTGTAATGTGAGTAATGTACTGTAATGTATGTAATGTACTGTAATGTATGTAATGTACTATGCTGCTGCTGCAATGTATTGTACTGTAATGCATGTAATGTACTGTGTTGCTGCTGTTGCAAATAGCTTACTTTAAAGACATTTATACCCTGGGTATATATTACCTATGACAATAAACTTAAATTTAAAACTTAAACTTAGAAAATGTAACTGTTGGAAGCTATCATTTTGAGGATTATGCTATTTCATCATTGCTGAAATCAAGACAATAAGACTGATATGTGTGTATACATTGTGATATTACCACCAAGAGGCTGAGAGGTCTCCACCTTTCTATCATTGGTGCTTTTTACCTTACAAATTAGTTGTGAGATGCATGGAGGAAGACTACATTCTGTATACAGAATTATGATGGGGGTAGAAATGGGAAAGGGTAAGTCTTTTTGCCATGATGGAGGTTTTTAAAAGAAGAGGGCATAGGTATAAGGTGAGGGGTAGAATTTTTCACAGAGAGAGTGGATGAAATATGGAACACACACCTGAGAGGCAGGTGCTCTCACAACGTTTAAGATGTATCTAGACAAGTACTTGAATCATCAAGACATGAAAGGCTACTGATCAAATGAGGGTAAATGGGACTAGTATTGATGTATAATGGTCGGCATGGACACTGGGGGGATGAAGTGTCCATTTCTGTGCTATACAACTCCGTAACTCTCTGACTCTATGACTTCTAGTTCTCCTCCTCTCCCTTGGAGCAGGGCAAAAAAAAAATTAAAATGGCTGAAATGACATGTGTTCAGCAGGTGGATGCAGTGCATCAAACTGCATTATGATGAGGATAAAAGACAGTTGTAGACGGATAGGGGATGGGAAAAAATCCACAGAAGGAGAACAAGGAGGACATATGTTAGGTCAGTGGGTATGAGGAATAACGTAGTGTGGTCCAAATAAAGAAGAATTGGGCCATGGTGGTTTTAT